>NC_137193.1:30963825-31178889 GCF_960531495.2 Zeus faber
TTCACATCAAATCTGATCATTTGATAAAAAACAGTTCCCACCGACGGAAGACTTCATCATTAACTATCAAGTGAAGTGAAGTGTGATTCGGAAGTTTTACATCTTATTCCAAATGAACAAATTCCAAGATATAGGATGATTGGATGGGTTCGACACAATCTGTCGTGTGTGATAAATCTATTAGAATAAAATGATTATCTTGAAACTTTGTTTCTACCTCCTAAGTGGATGGCGGCCCGCACGTTCTTGCTCATGGAGATTTGTCTCAAGGTGTGGCGAAGATCTGGAGAGGAGAGCAAACCAAGTTACACATTGGGACATATTGGTCTGAATTGATGTCAGAATTCAGTATCATTGCGAGAAGGAAGACACCGTAAAACAAGCAACTTTTGGTCCGGATAAGGAACATTTCTCACCGTCGTCTTTCTCAGTGTGAACTTGACCCTGCATAAAATGAAACAAAGGGGAGAAGCTGTTAGACAGAGAAGCGAGAAAAGTTGATTCATTTTTGCCGTCGCAATTTCGTCTGTCTATCTATGTATCTATCTATGTATCTATCTATCTATCTATCTATCTATCTATCTATCTATCTATCTATCTATCTCTATCTCTATCTCTCTCTCTCTCTCTCTCTCTTTCTCCCTCCCCCTCTCTCTCTCTCTCTCTCTCTCTCTCTCTCTCTCTCTCTCTCTCTCTTTTTGGGAATCCTTCTCTTACCTTGGTCCACCAGGTGAGAGCCACTGCGGCACCGAAGCAAAGGGCGATGGCCACCAGGGCTGTGGTCCACTTCCACCCAGAGCTTTGGGGCGGTGTCCTCTCCTTTGGCGCTGCGGCCTCCACCTCCACCAGGGTCTGGCTCATCTCACCTTCCATTCGTGTTCAAATAAATTCTCTCTGGATGCTCTGACAGGCGGTATCTCAAACTCAGGTACAACCGAGTCTTGGCAGTATACTCCACGAGGTTGTTCTTAATGGATGATAAAAAATGTTTTAAAAGCAGCAGAAAGCTTCTGCCAAGAATGTTTTGTTGTGTTGCTGGAGCGCTCGGCTTGATTTGACTGAAGCTCGGTGCCGTCCTTTTTAACCCTTCTCCAACAAAAAGGGGAAACTCCAGTGATGTCACGCAGCATGAGTGGTGTAGAGCGTCGATGAGGAAGAAAGAGTAAGGACTTGGGTGGATGCAGCTATACCAAGAGAACCCACAGCTTTCACACATCGGCTGCTCACACACACATAAACACACACACACACACACACACACACACACACACACACACACACACACACACACACACACACACACACCCACACACACACACACCAGACATAGATATACTGCATTTCGGTAATGCAGCAATGGAAATTATTCCCTAATGTGGTTTTCTTTGTCTTTCCAACTAAACTCCTTGAACTTCCTACCCTATTATTATTATTATTATTATTATCATTATTATTATTATTATTATTATTATTATTATTATTATTGTTATTATTATTTACTAACTTAATTGTTTTAATATTATTATTTTGTTATTACTACTACTACTACTACCACTATTATTATTGTTTTATTTATTGATTTACTTACTTACTAATTTTATTATTTCTTTAATTATTAATGATTTTGTGTTATTAATATTATTCTTGATATTATTATTGTTTTATCTATTTATTTATTAATATTATTTTTTTATTACTATTACAACTATAACTACTATTATTTTTTAATTATTATTATTTTTAACTTTATCATATTTTATTGTTATTATTACTATTATCATTATTATTATTACTACTACTTCTACTAATATTATTATTATTATTATTATTGTTTTATTATTATTATTATTATTATAATTACTATTATTATTGTTATTATTATTTATTATTGTTTTATGTATTTATTTAGTAATATTTTAATTATTACCACTAAAACGATTACTTCTGTTATTATTATTATTTTTATTTTTGTTATCATCATTATTATTTTTATTATTATTATTATTATCATTATTATCATTATTATTATTTTTTTGTTTTGTTTTTATTATTATTATTGTTGTTATTACTACTGCTACTTCCATTATTGCTTTTCTAATATAGAGAAACTGTCAAAGAAAAAAATGTAACAGAGTGGTGACGTGCGTATATTGCGGTGTACAAGCCAGACATCTAGGTCAGATGAGTGGGACCTGGTTTTTCAGCGCAACAATTACCGTTGCTTCATCACAAAACGAATCAAGATATCGGCTGCACCGACACCTCTTACTATATTTAACAGAGCGTCTGGGACGTTCCTTTCCATCCACGCTACCTATGAAGTAGGGCTGACTTCACAGCTCTTACACAGACTGTTATTTACGTAATAAGACGCGGGAGGGAGGTGCGACATTGGGCCGACCTGGAACAGTTGAATTTTAACAGATGATGATGTTTGTCATGTCATATTTATCTTGACACACACACAGGTTTCCCGACTGCAGGCTACTTAGTGTGAGGGATATACTGTACAATGCAGTTATACCCTCCATCCGCACACATGGAACGCCTCTCGTCCAATCAAATCCCTCGACTCTAACTACCTGCGGTATAAATGGCAATTAAACGGCAATTTCAACCCGGCCCGACATTCGACCGCCCGGTTCGTACATCAATATTTATTCGTTGTATGTCAATGACATGAAAACTATCAGTATTAAGCATGAGTAACAATGACTAATAGTAGTCTGGGCTTTAATTTTAGACAAGGAGTGTCCTGGAGCGCAGTTACTCAGATGACAGGGTGGTGAAGGGGATTTTGTCACGATGAAGGTGACACTGGAGTCAATAAAGTCAACGGCCCAAACGAAAGCGATCAAAGTGCTGCCCACGGGACAGCGTCAACAAACGGCGGCTAGCGACTAACGATAGCTGCGTCTCCAAACGTCGTGATGAAACATAAGGAGAAAAGCGTAGCGATGTAGCAACGGACGGGATGGAAAGAGGAAACGTTTTGTCACAAATCTCCGCCGCCATCATTTGGACAGAACTTTAGGGGGCTGGCCTGACCCCAGGCCTGGGTCAGGTAGATCCAACCCCCCAGGCTGGGGCCCTGTATACTTTCACATCAGCTTTGACATTACGTTATACAGAAGTATAATGTCCTATGATTTGCCATGTTATACTATCAATGTTGCCCACTCGGCATCCATTGCAGCCTGGTCATCCAGGAAGGGGAATTCCTCCTTCTGCAGACCTTTCTCAAGGTTTTTTCCCCTTTTCCCCTGTGCATGGCATGCTATTGAGCTCTATGTGAGATGTGGGTTCGTGAAGCCCTTTGTGGTTGTATTGTGGCTAAGGGCTATATAAATAAACTCCACTTGACTTGACTTGAAAAGCGAAATTCCTGCAGTCTTCCCTCATCGCTATTGGCGTTAGCATTAGCATTAGCGTCCACAAGGATTCAAGTTTCACCCGACATCTTGTTCGTTCCGAGGGTGCCGCCCACATCACACCCCGGGGAAAACATGCCCCTCGTCCCCGGCTGGAGTCCCGGTGTTACGCAGTCTGTGGCTCCAACGGTGACGTTTCGTCTTTCCGGTTTTTTCTCTTTTGTTTTCTCTCTCGAAAGGAAATAGAATGACAAATGGAAAATCAACCTGTTTGTCCCACAACTCGACTATTTTTATGTGTCTGTAGCTAATATAAGACCCCAATTATGTATGTATATATATTTGTGTGTGTGTGTGTGTGTGTGTGTGTGTGTGTGTGTGTGTGCGTGTGTGCGTGTGTGTGTGCGTGTGTGTGGTTGGGGGGCGGGGGGGGGGGTGTCACACTATTCTTTTCAATGTGGAAACGAATAGGTGAGATGGAAATATAACCTTTCACGAAACTGTCGAATTGACTCATTTAACAGCGTGAGAGGTTGTTGAGGTCAGCCCGGGGGAAAGGACCTCCGCCCTACCTTTGCTTTGATTCAGTGATAAAGTCCATGTCGTTGGAATTTACATTTTCTCTTCATTCCCTTTTGTCTGTGACTGCTGCTGTTCAAGAAACGTACACAGCTTTAAGTCAATCTGGTGGATTCTATGGACCACTGACGATATAGTATGGTATTACACAGTGCATACCTGTAATAAGACAGTACATAGTAATAAATTCATATTTACATTTACATTTACATTTTCATTTAGTCATTTAGCAGACGCTTTTATCCAAAGCGACTTACAAGGGAGAATAACATTCGAGCTATATTGCGACAGAGATTAGTGTAACAACAACATTTAGAATATATAGAATAATATTTAGAATGTATACCCTATGTACCCGTAACAATAAATTATCCTGTGCATTGTATCGCATTTAGTATATTCTGTATATTTTCATTTCTATATATCTGACAATTTCTGTTTTGTGTATTTTTTGGCTATTTGTATATATTTGATAATTTTTACTTCACATGTTATTGTATTTTGTTTATAATAATAAGAATAATAATAAGAATAAGAATAAGAATAAGAATAAGAATAAGAATAAAAATAAGAATATTATTATTATTATTATTATTATTATTATTATTATTATTATTAGAAGAAGAAGAAGAATGTATGTACATATGTACATGTATATACATAATAAACTGATTCTGATTATAAATATTATAAATTATAAATAGACCACTTCTGTTTCTATGCAAGTGAAAGTGGACTTTCAATGAGGAAGTCCAGTTGAAATAATGGCCGTGTGATTCCACATGTGTGACAAGCGGGGAAGTGAAAGAAAAAGCTTATTTTTGGGGGAATATTTGAAATTATTTTATTGTTACTGCTACTTTCAATCACAGAATGGAGCATGCTGCTTGATCCCCTCTGAATTTAGCAATCCTGGAAAATCAGTGTTGTGGAATAGAGGATATGGTTATGTAATAATAAGGCCTGTTGCACGTCAGTAGTAGGTATTTGTTTTGGTGATAATACCTCTTCCTCCCCCGCCATCATCAATGGGAGAAAAAAAGGAAAAAGGTGAGTGGGAGAGGAGCAAGACTTTGTGTGGATGGCTGAAACCAGGTAGAAAGAGGAAGCAGCGACTGTGAGTAATAGCCCACACCAACTCTGTGTGGTTTCCTGCCTACTCTGAAAGGCGGAACACACACATTTTTATTCAAACATATTTTCCCCTTGTGCTGTGGTGGGGCAGCTGCTGTCAGTTCTATGGCTTATGATATAGAGCGAGATGTGATCGCATCCCACAGTGTCCATTAAAACACAGGCGGAGGGGGATTCATTTTTTCTTCATTATGAGAACCAATGAACTTACAAACATGGCAGTTATGTGCTCATACAAATGCAAGATCAATTCTAAACTTGTGCCTCATAGTACAACAGCTACAGTATTGCACAGTAATTTTATAAAACACGCTGTAGTAGGCCTAGGGGTGACAGTAAACAAAACAAGGAGATAAAAAAATAGACATTAAACGATAACAATTTAACTATTTCACTTGGAGAAGTTCAGAGTAAATGTTGATTACCATTCTACTTTTTGGCTAAGCAATAACTTTAAGAGACTTGAGAAATTCTTTCAATTCACAAATACTGTCAATGCTGACCTCACCAGGGGTCCTAACTGAGCCATACACTAGGCTCCACTACCTACTGTACTGTATGTAGCATACTGTACCGCATACTGTGTCACTGTTCAGGGTTGTTCGTGATGCCGTATTGCTGCGCCGTACTGTTGTATACTGTGCTGTATTATCCCAAACACTACCTCACTCTATTCAGATTCACATGCCACTTTAATTCACATGCCACTTTAATTGCACATATCTGTATATACATAGGCATATTCCCTCTATCTATTCCATTTTATTTTATTTTATTTTTATTGTATTTTATTCTATATATTTTTATCTTATTCTATAAGTATTCAACTTATACTGTATTATTGTATAAGTAATGTATTATACTGTATTACGTTTTAGGAGTCAGTTAGTCGGTCTATTAGAAAGGAATTTTTTACTTTTACTTTTATTTGTCTTGTATTTGTTTTTACTTTTTTTTTCTAGGACATATTGTGTGCTATCACCGGGTGCGTTGCATTACATTTCACTGCATATATGTATGAAAGTATGTATATGTATGTGACAAATAAAAAATCTTGAATCTTGAATCTTGAAATAAAACCCAATAAAATGGGGGATACTGGCAGTTTTGGTTACTCTGCATTTGCATACATAAAATAAAACAACAGAACATTAATATATTAACAAAATATTCAACTGTATATTTTTCATGTACTGCATATGTAATGACATTCTCACATTCAATTGTAATATTGTATGTGGCTTTACTCGACTGAAGAGGATTGCTTCTTCATTGACATTGCGTGTGTGTGTGTGTGTGTGTGTGTGTGTGTGTGTGTCCTGAGATGCGCCTATTTTTTCAAAGGTTTCGTAGCGAATAGAACCAATACAAACGTGTAGTGTGTTCATCAATAACATGCTATTACTAAAAATCATTCAATAGAAAGAAAAAATAAAATAAATAATAATAATAATAATAATAATAATTATTATTATTATTATTATTATTATTATAATAAAATACGTCACCATGGATCAGTTAAGTATGGCCAGTTTATGGTTCAGTGTATCAAACTGTAAGAAAATGATCAAATTACAAAAATGAAATTGGATAGAAAATACATATAAAGAAAATGAAAATAAATAAAATATGTACATTCAACTTAATAATAATGTGAGGGGTCAGAGAGACGAAGTTATAATATTTAAGAAACGTATTAATTATCATTTTAGAGTCATGGGTGGGAGAGTTGTGACATCACAAAGACACCCCAGGTGCAAGTGTGTGATCAATAAGTGATGATCAGGTTTATTTTTTTTTTTTAATCGTATTTAAGACATTTATAAAATGATCTCTGTACATTTCATGACCAGAGCCGAACAAACAATTTGTGTCATATTATCTAAGGGAAATAATAAAAATGCAATCAAATGCAAAATCGTTCATAAATGTTCATAAAACACACATCTTACACAAGGCCAGTATTTTATAAACTCGAATAAAACATTTACATTTCAATTCATTCACTGGTTTATAACTTTCTAAAAGGTACTGATGCTATTTTAAAGGCCACTTAGCTGTAATCCTTTTGATAGATTTACCAAAAAAAAAAAAGATAAAATCTAGTTTCACTCATCTATAGGAACTCTTAAAATGTATACAACAAGATTGGAATGAACTCAATATAATGTAATTATAGTGAAACCTCTGGAGATATTGCTTTCGGATTCATGCCTAGGAGTGCACGCGCGACGCACCAGGACAGTATTCGCGTGCGTTTCCTCGAGGAGTTGTCATTTGTGTCGTTGCAGCGCCAGCGTGCGGTCAACAGTCGCAACAGCTCGCTGCTGGGGCGTGCCCGCCGCGCCCCCCCCGGCGGAAATGAGGACGGAGCGCTGCGTAAAGACGTAACCCCTCCGAGCCCCCTTTGCCTTTACCGTAAAGTCTAGATTAACGAGCACGTTGAAAATATATCTTTTCAAACGAACATTGGACAGCAGCGCATGAGTAGACGGGGTCGAATGGAGAGTTGATTTGTTGTGGTCATGTGCCATTTGAGACACGTGTGTTGTACTGCCGCTCTGTTATGGGCTATACACAATATTCGGAACCGCGTTTATTAGATATATTTGCGTTGTTGAGCGATGGGTCGTGAGGCTGCGTTCCATTGGAACTCGGAAATCGGAAATTCCGAGCTAAGCGCGTTATAACAGAAGCGTTATAATTGCTTCTGTTCGGAAAACGTGGTCGCTCGCAGTAAACGCGTGGAAGCGTGTGAAGCCTACAAGCTGGGAGGCGTACCATACCAGAGCGTAGAAGGAGCACGGGGCTTTGTTTCGGGGTTGGACGTGTTGTCAAATAAAACCAACGCAAAGGGATCTTTGTTCACCGTTACCGGTGTGTTTCGCCATGTCACTTTGACGTCGGGCCCGCCATCTCAGATAATCGGGCCCTACTAGTGCCCCGAGACTCCACCTTGGAACTCCGGCCTTCAATGGCCGCTCCTCTCCAGTGTTCCCAGTAGCAGGGTCGGATTTTTTTTTCTCCGAGTTTCAACGTCAGTGGAACGCAGTACCCAACGCTGTTAAACTACGGGCGTAACCCGTGCCATCCCCTTACCGTAAAGTCTAGTTAGAAGGGCAAATTAAAAATGCACTATCAAATTAATGTTGATCAGTGGCGCGCTACGTAATCTGTTGCGTGGGGAGCTGATCAGTCGCGGGCCATGGCTTATTCAAGACCTGCGGAGGGCACTGCCCATCTGTTCTGGGCTCAGCATAATATGCTGATGCGCATTTATTATTCCCAGTGCCGTTACCGGGGAGTGAGCCGCAACACACAGCACGGCGCCGCAGTGACAATGTGACGAGCGGAGCCCTGCGTTCTGCGCCGCCGCCCGGGGACTCGTTCGGTGTCATTCAGACGGAGTCACTGCCGCGGTTTTGCCGTTGCATTCGCAGAACATCTAGCAGCCGCTGAGGCTTTTTTTTTTTTTTTTAAGTAAAGAAATCCCCATTCTTCAGAAGGCTGGGTGGGGTTTGCACAGGTGGCTAGCCGCGCAAGGACTCGCCGCGTCTATCCAGCCCGTGCAGCCAGGTCTCCCGGGGGGAGACATGGAGTTTCCTTTTGACGTGAACGTCCTCTTTCCAGAGAGGATTTCCACCCTGGACCACGACCTCGCTTCGGGTCGTAAGTCCTTCGGAAGGTAGGCGCCCCTGGCCCCCCCGCTCCCTCTCCCTCTCCGGGACGTTGACCGTGCAGTGCAGCGTTTGGGTCTTTGTTGTCTCTGTAACGAGGAGGTCACGCAGGGAGCCGGAGCTCTGCTGTCAGTGCCACAACCGCAAATAACACGACGTGTGTCGCGCTCATCTGCACCGAGGGGTTGCACGCACGTTTGGCACCGGGCCCCGTCCAATCGATTGTCTGTTTCTCCTCCAGGCCAGATGTGCGAGGCCAAATAGCTACAGTGGTTGACGAACTGGGCATCGCCTCCTCTAAGGTTCGTGCAAATACACACTTTTTTGTCTGTCTTATCGGTCGGTTGATTGATTATTTTTTTTTAAAATCCCATACATTTAATAAACAACAGTTAAGAAACACAAGGAAAAAAGCATTAAAAAAAGAAAAGCAAAATGGAAGAATACATTCAGCAAATTCATCCAAAAAAAATAGATAAATACACTTCCTAGTCTTTATACTTTTAATAAGATTTAGCTATTAACATCAGTTGGGTTCTTTGTTATGACTGAGTGAAGCAGAGCTGCTATCATTGCATGTTTTCCAATAATTAAAAATGTTTCTTTTTATATCGTAAACCTTAAACTTATTTATATCATTCCTTTGTTCGAGTTTCACATCTAAACTCTTCCACAGATTGTGGTCTATGTTGGTCTGTATGCTATTGCACGGTCTTTGTTGTCGGTCTGCGCCATCCAGTTGATGTTGTCAAGTGCTTTGAATGCAGTAGCTAAACAAACTGCGCCGTCAGACGATTAATTGTCTCGCTTTATGTCAGCGTCCTGTGCCTTCAGTATGTCGGAGCACAGCTAAGAAAAAAGGTTTGACTTTGCAACACCCCCCCCCCCCCCCCCCACAGGCTCAACAGTTACCGGCAGCGATCACAAGCGCCTCAAAACTACAGTCCACTCAGCACCATCTCTACCTGCTCAAGGAAGGGGGGAGCAAAGGGTGCGTCCTCATGTCCATCCTCGGCCTTTCAAATACCCTAATGAACTTGCACGCCCCGGGCCGCCTCTGAGCTCCTCTGTTAGTTTCCACGTGGCCCCCGGTCATGTCTAAGGGCAAAACTAGTCACAGAGTGATGTCAGAAAGGCCCGTACTGTCGCGCTTTTGGCTTATAAGAGTCCAGGCCACCACCAGCCAATTCCACTCCCTGCATCTCCAAATAGAATACGAGAGTTGCGTTAGCAGCACCATAGCAACCAGTAAATGAAGCAGATTCTCACCAACACTACGCTGTTATTTAGCCTCATCTTCCAAGAGCTGGATGATTTTTCTGTATAGATACTTGACTCAATAGACTCGATAGACTTGTTTGAAGGCTATAGTCACTCAGCGGCAGAACAAATCTAAAGACATGCTTTTATTTCAAATTGAGTGGGCAATTCAAGGTTATACTGCAAATACTCGTTCAACAAGAGTTGAAAATGTTGAAAAGTGTTTTGTTGACTGTCCTTCCATCAAAAAACATAAGTAAAACAACTCAATAATGCAAAAACAGTACCGGAGGTGGCCATTGACTGCTCGTGTTTTGTGTCACTGATCCCGACCCCCTTCTTTTCCAAATTCAGAGGACGTGGGGTCATCGTTGGATTCCTAAAGGTCGGCTACAAGAAGTTATTTTTGCTCGTAAGTCCCCGTTTGTATAATTCAGTGGTATTCAAACCTTTTTTTGCCAAGCGCCCCCCCCCCCCATACATACGGTCATACATATATGCAGTGAAATGTCATGACACCCGATGTGATATATAATACTATATATCACACATATATGTAATACTAATGTACTTTAAATGTAGTTTATAGTAAACCAGGTCAAGCAGTCATATTAATTATTTTATTGCCTATTCACACAGGCCTTCATAATAATAATAATAATAATAATAAAAATAATAACGCACGGCGCAGTGGAGATGTGCCACTGCTCTACACTTCCCTGTTTTACAAATTATCAGTCTTACAAAAAAATACAAAATGTAAAATAATTGTCGCACAGTAGTTATTTTGATTTTAAGTGTTAAATGAAAATGTCAGTGTAAGGAAATCCTTAAGGGTGCTGCGCAGGCGTCTGGAGGGGGGGGTTGGGGCTGTAGGCTGTGTATTTTTTTTTCTTGCAAAAGACCTGCAGGTGTAATGTAGCTGACCTTCTTGTTTGGGATCAATTATTTTTATTTGGTGCCATGTGGTGGCATTTTTCTTTTTTTTTCAAATAAAATGTAATTGATATATAGTCTTGAAGACTGAATTCATGGAAAGAAAGTCCTTTTTTTGATTCAAAGATTTGTACATTTTAGTTATTTATTAAAAGTGCAATAAAAAAATTGTGTGCCCCAAAATCAGAATCAGAATGGATGAATAATCATGATGAATAATCGCGCTTACAATATTGAGCAAAATCTTTGTGATTTTCATTTCAGCCATAACCGTGCAGCCCTAAATTAGCCATGTCAAATTAATGCCTAAAATATTATATATATCAAAGGCCTTCTTTTTAAAATAATATTTTCTTTTCTCACGCCTTTTGCAACTCCTCTGCCCCCCACTGGGAGGAGTGGGGGCAGCGTGGCTCACAGTTTGAATACCACTGCTCTGATCGGTCAAAGAAGTTGTCTCGCCACGATCTTCACCATTCAACATGGTTTGCGTATATAGGTTATTATTCAATTTAAACATCATGCACTCGTTGCATTTGTAAATCACATCTTTCAGGACCAGCGGGGGGCACACATCGAGGCGGAGCCGCTCTGCGTTTTGGACTTCTACATCACAGAGAACCTCCAGCGGAACGGCTATGGCCTGGAACTCTTCGACTTCATGCTGCAGGTGAGGCACAACGACAATCAAACAGCGTCAAGTTATCAAGTACAGAGGGCCTGAAATCATCACCAGTGAGTCCCAGTTTTTATTTCCTGGCGTGAAAGACGCAGGTTTTATTCCTGAATGAGTTGCTAAATGTGTAAAATTGTGTTGTCTTTCTGTGACCTGTAACCTCTCGTACCTGTCTTTTTTCCTCACCCAGCACAAGCGGGTGGAGCCGGCGCTGATGGCGTACGATCGACCCTCGCCCAAATTCCTGTCGTTCCTCGCCAAGCACTATTGCCTGACAGAAAGCGTTCCTCAGGTATGGTGTAAAACACTTAGATAAAATGGTTGTCATTCCAGATAAAGGATGGTTCCGCTGATATCAGAGTCCTGCTCATTTTGGTTGCTATATTTAGACGCCTCTCTTGTTCTTCCTGTTCTATCTTTAGCAGTGTGTTTACAGGTACCTTCATATATACTAGGAATTTGTCATAGTGAGGTTTGGTGTGTTTCTCCACAGACCATTTGCATTAAAAAAAAAAACAAGTTTAATGGTCTGCAAGAAAAGCAGAATAAAAATAGTAATAAAATAAATATAATAAAAAATAAAAATGGGATAAAAGTCATTGAAATTAAAATGGTTAAACAGCCAAACAATACAAAATAAGAAATACAAGAAACCAATACAAAAAAAATAGATAATAAATACAAAAAGCCGAAGAGCCGAAACGTAAAGAATAATAAAGAGGAATCGCATGTTTCTATTTTTGGAACATAGTGACAGTTTGATGGAGCTGATATAGTTTAAAATCGTATCATTTTTTTATCGTAATCGAAAGACGTCAGTGTCTGTAGCCTGTACCTTAGGTTTTTGGAAAGTACCCGAGGGTACTCATCCTGAGGGAAAATAAATGGTGTCAAGTATGCCTGATTAGAAATAAGAGTTGAATTCTTAGACTGTAGACTCTGCCTGAATCCAAGAGTATTTTTAACCCCATCACGTCCCCCCAGGATTATGTGACAATTTGAGAATTCACTCTGTGAATGTCTTTTTTTCCCTCTGAAAACTTGCAGAATTATTAATTTCAGGACTGCACCATTAATCAGGCTGTAATACCCCACCAACTGATGGTAGAAACATGGATGAATGATGAATTTTCTTGTCAACCACCTAAAATCTACCCCCTCGCATTAGGACTATGTCGGTCAATCATCTTCAGAATCAGAATCAGTTCATTCCACCAGGTACATTAACATACATACACGAGGAATTTGTCCTGTTGAGGTTTGCTGTGTTTCTCCAGAGACCATTAGCGTTATAGTAGTCTGAAAAAATGGAGAATAAAAATAATAAAACAAAGTAGAATAAAAAGTGAAGTAAAAATTAATTTTTATGTTTTATTGTCAAATATACACTATACAAATAGCCAAAAAATAGACAACAATAAATAGTCAGAAAACAGACATAATACGATACTATGCACATTTAAACTAACTGTGACCCTGTTTTCAACCTGCTCCTCCTCGTCTCTCTAGGTCAACAACTTTGTGGTTTTTGATGGCTTCTTCCTCAACAGATCAGGTAATTTCTCGGCTGTGCCGTCACTCTCTCCTTGTGACGTTCTGAAAAATGGGCGCTTGTGCAACTGTCTTATTTTCCTTTCCTTTGCCTGAACAAAACAGTGCGATCTGTAACTCCATTCCTAACGTCACGCATCACTGCCACTGGGCAATCTGCCGGCTTCTAAAGCTGATGTCACAGATAAGACCGTGGAACCGACATCCTGTGGTCGCTTCACACTGTTAAAAATTCAGTGTTTAGATTAAAAATGTGATCTAACTAATTATAGTTTTACTTAATAATATTTCTTAAATCCTGTATATTAAGGGAAGATGTCTTGTAATGTCTGTGTTCTGAGCTGTGAGCATCGAACGTCTGCTGTTGTCTTAATAAAGTAACTTACTGTATGTTGCTGAAGGAAATAAAATGAGGTATTTTAGTTGAAGGTTAATAAGAAATTAATAAAAGCTAGCTGAATAATCCCATACACACATAAAAAAATAAAAGCACAGGCAGGTAAAGGCAGAATTTAAAAAAGTACAATTTGTTTGTTTGGAGTAGTGCATATCTCAGCGCTATATCAAAACCACACCTAATTCGTAGATATTTCAACTAGTATCCCTGAACATGTGCCAAAAAAAACCCTCAGTCTTGTGAAGTCGTTTGTCATGTTTCTTCAGTTACAATTATTCGCCCTTCCCCGTATAGAGATATAAATTGTATATATACGATCATTTGGTTTTGAGAATATCCGTCTTCTACTGTCTTACTTAGTAGCTACTACTTTGCTATTTAACTCAATGGATTTCTTTCAGTGAAATGTGAACTAAGTAACTTTGTAAAGAGCAGAATATTCTCTTTTATCTCTGAAAGTAGACTTTTCAAGACATCTTGACCATGTTTAAATGATTAGATAACTAATATTTTTCTAAGAAGGCTTCTTAGTCAAATTCCCTCATCCTGTTTGCAGATAATTTCATTTCAATTGAAATTTTTAAGCTTGATTCAAGTATTTCTTTTCATAAATTCACAACAGAGATTACATTTTTTCTTGAAGTGCCTGCTTTAGTTTTGCTTTAGTTTTTCATCTGCATGAATTCACACAACAAATAAACCATTTATTTCAATGTAACCTCTTAAAGGGGACCTACAGTATTATGCAAAACTCACTTTTTCAGTGCTTGCGCACATCATACATTTGGGTCTCTGATGGGCCTACTAACACGCAAAATGTGAAATAAGACAACTCCATTTTTTGTGAGCAGCCTTGTCCTGAAACACCCCGAACAGATTTTGATCCCTTCGTACGTCACAGGGCCTTCAGTAGAATACCAACCGCTCCCCATCTGAGTAACTCAACAAACAACTCTTTTGAAAGAAAGAGGAATTAAAACCAACTGTCCGTTGAAAAAAAAACAAAAAACCCCAATAATAATAAGTATGTGGTAGATCGACTGTAGGCTGCGGCGCGCAATCCGCTGTGCGTTTCCAACGAACCAATAAAAATTGTGTTTTTATTGTAGATGTGTTTATTTTATTTTATTTTCTGACGTTTACATGAAACAAAAAAAATACCCTTGTGTGTGTCTCCCATGAGCTTGGAGCACAGCGACCAAAGTCGGAACAAACTTTTAAATGAGGCCTTGTAGAGCTAATATGAGTGAAGATTCAGCAACTGGATTGCGTACTTCTCGCCTCAAATTTGTTCAGAAACAGATTTTGGTGGAATTATAAGGTGAAACCAATGAAAGGTTACGCAGTAAATACAACGAAACCTGGAAGCCATGCTCAAACCCCTTTGGCTCACAGAACTCAGGGGCCTCGGGAGTGTGGCTCCCCACAGAAAAAACAACTCGTTTTGGAACACGACGGTCTGGAGGTATGTTAGAATGGCTAGAATGCATATTATGAGTGGTACTTTCAGCAAAAACACTTTAAAGACATGTTTTAGGGACCTCAGAGACCTATATTAACGTGTGTAAAAAAAAAGGAGCATAATAGGTCCTCTTTAAATTCAGTCTGGTTTGATTTCAAATATTTACCTCTGCATCCTTAAAGTTAAGAGATTTATATGTTTGATCAAAATATATATTTTTTACCCATAGTGCATTACTCCCCCACATCATTAGAGTGAATGTAAAGTCTGAAAGTGGCACTCTTGAGGTCGCTGAGCGACACACTGTCATTCTGGTTCCAAAAATGCTCTCGTTTTCCGCCAAACTCTCTCAGGCTCGCCTCCCTCCCCTGTGACGGATCAGGGAATGTACGGCTTTTTGTAAGGACTCTTCATCTCTCTATTTATTTTTTTACATATCTCTTATGTGTGTCCGCCCACAGCCCACACCCCACGCTTCTACCCAGCATCCAAGCCCCCCGCCTGCCCACCCACCGTGTCTCTGTTAACATATGGGTCACCCTGCTTTGCTGTAGCACTTTAAAGAACCACCCCCCACCTTCTCCCATCCAGGTCATAAAATAAATGTATTTAGACCCAGCAGTGGTAATCCTCAGGTTCCCGAAAAATCCCCTCTACGCTGCCGCTGCCGATGCTTGCCTATGGGAGCAAAACCTATTACCTGTCCCTGTTACATCCTCTTACTGTATATTTGTCAGTGTGTTTGCTCAAATGATTCGTTAAGACAGCTCATACCATTTTGGAAAGTTAAGCGACCTCTCTTCAGGAATAGAGCAGCCATATTTGTCATAAGCTGTACTTTTCTTCTGTACCACTGGTTTGATCTTTTACATCCACATTGATGTCATTAAGGTAACTAAAAACGTGCAAATTTACTGGATACTGTTTATCTCAGCATCCATAAAAAAAAATATATACTTGATTTATTTTTGATGGGGGGGGGGGACAGCTGTGTGTATAGTGTATTTGGGCCTTGTTACCAAATATGCAAATGTTTATTCTTATAACTTTACGAGAGATAAACACAAATCTTGCATCTAAGTACCATTATGTAATTCACAGCTCACAATCTAAGGGTGGAAGTGCTCCAGTCTACTGCCAGGTCCTGTCTTGCCTCGATTTTTCTCATGTTTGTTTTTGTTATCCTAATTTTTTTTTACCTGTGATATCAACTGTCTTGTCCTCAGCGGCGCAATTGAGAAAACCTCCCCCAAAAAGGGCAGAAGGAGAGATCAAGCCCTACTCTCTGATGGAGAGAGAAGGTGAGCCCCTAATTTCCCTAACCCATCAGGTACTTAAGCCCTTAAAGCAGCTTTGTGCATTTCAGAAGGAATAGCTTGTCTATTTAATGGATGAATCTGTGCAGTAAACATGTTTTTTTTTTAAACTCTGATAGGTGTATGAGTTGGAAAGTCTTTTGCATTGTGTGCTTGACTTTTGGGAAATACCACTTGAACGTAAAGTTGCCTACACATAAAGCCAAGGGTGAGACAGGCATTCTCCTTGTAGGAAAACATTAGCTTAGTGTAAGGCCCGGTCACCAGAAACAGGCTCTACAGGAATCCTTTGTGTGTCTTTTAAGGATGTCATGATTTTACTTTTGATTTTAAGGTCACGGTTGTATTCGATTTTTGATTTAAACGCTTATTCTTTTCAGCACCGACGGCTTGTTAGACTCTCAGGTCTTGATTTGTAAAGAAATACACTTGTTTCTCAATCAGTTACTTATATTTGAATAATAAAAATATAAATGGGAATATTTAAACAACAAAGCAAAACAGTTAAGGGCTTTATCGATACTAGACTTTAGAATAATGAACAATAAATTACTTATTACACTACTTTTAAGTTACTCCCCAAAAGAACTGCAGAAAAGCAGATGCTATTTTTGCCAGAGGGGAATGCTGGTTTTAAAAGACAAGTTTCTACCTGTTGTTGTCTTCTACATGTACTAAAACGTAATCGGCTCGGTCATCAACTCTTTTATGTTTGTGAGTCTGTGTGTCCATATTGGAGTGGTGGAGATCCGCTGGAGCCAGGTAGCGCTGTAGATGTTTCTGTATTATCCTATTCAAATTTTTGCTTTATTATTTTTAATATTTGAATATTTTTTCTAATTTAGTAGGGGTTGGGGGGAGTTACGCACAGTTGCCCAACTCTGATCGGAGCGATCTTTTCTCCAAACAAACCAAATAAAAACTCTAGATGCATTTAATTTACTCAGTTTCCTGCTGCTGCAGATCGCTCCAGGAAAAAATCCTGGCCGTGTCCTCACGGACCGATGGCGAAAGCCCCACGGCCCGGCACGGTCTGCCAGCCGGTGGTTGGGAACCTCTGCACTAGAGGACATTCCGTCGGTGATGGTCAGGTTTATTTCCCACTTTCATCGCCACATGTGTAGAATTACTGGACATTCTGGTCAAAGGCGCACTCTTCCCTTGTACACACAGTGAAACACCGGAGGAGAGGAAAATGCGCTGGTTATTTATGACTTTGTATCACAATGTGGACTTGGCACACCGTTACCGCGACTATTTCTCTCCAATGTGCGTTCACTGTGCAACAAACTCAGACCTGCCAACCTGCATGCATTTTGTGTACCAACCAGGCAGTTCTTGGTCAAAATGCGTAGGTACGAAATGCCAGCTGAAACTAGCTGTAACCCTTCCCCTCCCTCTCCCCTCACTCACTCAACATCCACTGATAAGCAGCGCAGCGGTACTTTATCCACCGAGGTGTAACGCTGTATTGTGAGGTAAAATGGGAAGTGGGAGAATAATAATAAAGCACAAAAATGAAACCGTAAAGCTAACATATAAAACGTGAGATGCAACGATCGATCTGCCGGTGAACGGAATCGGACGGTTTTCAGCTCGATCGGCCGTGACCGGTGACCGGCCGATCAGTGTCAGATATATTTTTCAATTCTGTGCCGGTCAAATATACATGCCCGGTACAGCGCTTAGATACTCATACTAAGTAAAAAAAATGCACCGATACTCAAACCTCATACCAATGTAATGTTACGTAATTGGCGCTCAAAAAAGAGAGTTAAAGAAAGAAAATGTTGACTGTTTGGAGGTACTTAAAAGGAAAACAAAGAAGATTAGATAATATCGCCTGACAATATTCTAACATTGTGCAGACTGTATCTACCGCTGTCACAGCAGAGCTCCAATCGTGATGGAAAGTTTGACTCTTTTGAGACTTCGTTCGATTAAATCAGTTGGTTTAATGCACGGTGAGGGAAGGAGGACTTCCAGTGAACGAGAGTGAGAAGAGTCGGCCAGTCATTATCACTTTTGCAATTTATTTACAATAATTGCAATTTATTTTGGAATGCCAAGTAACGTATTAATATAATATAAATGTATATTTGCACTTTAAAGTGAAACAGACTTTCATTTGAAGTTTGAACTGGACATGGAAATGCCATGTTAGTTATACAGGTATGTTGTGTCCTACTAAAACTCAGTGAGAGTTACATGTTGAAACTTGGTGACAGTCCCATATTCTATTATATTGGAACTCAGTGACAGTTCCATGTTCTATTATTGTTCCATAGTGAAGAATGAACAATAATAAACACACAATGTCAAAATCAGCAATCTCACTATTGGATCATCTCTAGTAGCATCTCTAGTTGGAAACCATGTTCGGTAACTTTACACGACGATGCATTTCAAGCGGTATATCCTAATGGTAAACTGATACATTTTTGTACTGTACAGGTTTGCAAACTGGATGAACTTAATTGCCATCACATGTGAATTGATTCACTCATGTCAAAACATTTATAATCATTTATTTATTTGAAAAAATACACAATTGAATGGCAATTTCAGCATTCGAATAGTGTTATTTTTAATATTCAAATTCTATTCGAATTTCCTTCCTGCAGCCCTAGTGCAAGGTGAGCAGGTGCAGTGTGTGTTGAGGGATGCTGCGCAGCGGACCCCTCTGCGGAGCTGACCGCACCTCGCCAAACTCCAAACCAAACTTGATGAAAGTCAGTTCAGAGCTGGGCGAGCAGCAGTCGACTTCGGAGCGGCCCGCACTCCCCAGATCACACTGAATTTGTTTACTGGCGGATCTTGACCACCCGTATATGGCGACCATGTTGGACAATATTACCCACAAGAACACGGGGCGAATCGGGAACCTGCTTGTGATTTCAAAGTTCGTAATCGAACGCTTAGGGATTTTCGATTTTGAATCGAAATCTTCACAACCAAGTGTCTTTGCAAAGTAGGCGGTGCCGTGCCGAAAGCTAAAAAGTATAATAAGTGAAAGACAAATGAAGGAAACAAAATCACAGCATGTTCTCCTCGGATTAGCTTTTCACACAGTGGAAGTTCTAGCTTGCTCCAATATGGACTCTTTGACAGCCCCTTCAGAGGTCAACAGAACCAAACCGGCTCGGCTTATTGGTTGATGCCACTATCTCGTGTCCACATGTCAGAGGTTCACCACGGTTGATGTTTGAGTGAAGCCTTTACGACAACCTTACTTTGCCACTGCAAGTGAATCTACTGAACGAGCACTGGCATTAATTGGGGTTGTTTTCTGCTCTTTACGTCCTAGTGGTGCGCGAGGAGCAGCGGGCCCGGCCCTGGCCCTTTGTGCAGCCCGCAGCCCCTCTGCACTCCCCCCAGCGGTCGGCATCCTCCCTGTGCTCCCGCTCCCTCAGTGTAGGGTCATCACCCAGCAGGGCCCCTCCGTGTCCCGCCCCTGCCCCGGCTCCTGCCCCTGGTGGACGCAGGGGCCAGAAGCCGCAGTTCCCCCTGATCGACCAGTGCAGGGCAAGACGCACCAGGTATGTTGTTTGGCTGCGTGATAGGGTGGGGGTGGGGATGGGGTCCATCCTCGGACTTTAGGGAATACCTCTCGTAAAGTGTTTTCTAATTCCACCAATCGAATTCCAAAAAATAAATAATGTAAATTAGCTTTTGTGTTGCAAGATCAAAATTTCAAGGCTGCACTAATTCATCAGTACCAGCCAGAATAGCAGCTCCAGCAGAACAAATTTCAGTTTCAGTGACGACTATTGGAAGTGGTGAAAGGTTTGACTCTTTTTTTTTTTTTGTTTTGTTTTTTTTACATTCGGTTCAAGTCATTCAGTAAAAAGAGTGGTTAGTTTGGTTCATTTGGTGTTGAGATGTTGATTAAAACAGTAGGACCAGTCTGTGACGTTCAGAAAGCTTTAAATAAATACCAAATTGAACTATATCACAGTATAACAAAATACATATTATGACCATAAATTGTATATCTTCCAGCCCCATTAGTCGGTGGATAGAATTTCCATGTAGAGTGCTTGTCCCGGTGCCAGGCCTTCTTGGCAGTGGGATGCTACATTCCTACCATTAGTCAGCCATTGTGCGCTGTGCGAGGTCACTTCGTAGGATGTCTGCCAATGTCCCTCTCTATCTCTTTCTCTGTCTTGCTCCCTAACCTCACTGTCCCTCTCAAGCTCTGCCAGTTTCTCTTCCAATGCTGTGTTCATTACTTATCTCTGTTTCTCTCTCTCCTCCTCCCCTCCAACTTCTTCATTACCGTTTCCCAAACCCCCTTTCATCCGTCCATCCCACGTGTCTGGATGTTTCATTTATAAATCCAATGCACTTTTCTCCCCCTCGTGCATGTATATTTTCATTTTATTCGTTTTCCCCGGCCGTAGTTCCCTTAATCGGTCCGAGCTGGGCTTCCATTGACCAGGCTCTCTCCAACAGCCCTCTGCCGTCTTCTCCTTTAAAGGAACGGCTGCTTTTTTTCTTAGTGTGATTTCGTATAGAAGTGGAGCGCCGGTGTATTGTTAAGTCAAAGAAGAAAAAAACAAAACAATCGACACACAAAAAAGAAATCTCCCCTAGGCTTTTGTAAAACTTGTATCTCCCCAGAAGAGGAAGGACGATGGCCGTATCTTGATCTGGTTGCCTTGTGTGTGTGTGTGTGTGTGTGTGTGTGTGTGTGTGTGTGTGTGTGTGTGTGTGTGTGTGTGTGTGTGTGTGTGTGTGTGTGTGTGTGTGTGTGTGTGTGTTGTTTTTTTTGTTGTTTTTTTACAAATTCATTCAAAATGATTAAAGATTGTGTTGTATGTATGAGTCAATATTATGAAGTTCACTAAACAAATGTTAACAACTAAACACATTTTAAAGGTTGTTTTTCTTCTAAATGCTATTATAATACAAGGAGAGCCATAAGTACTTTTCTTAAAAAGGTATTTGGCATGTATATAAATCTGTAAAAAATAGTTACTCTTATTGTTATCGCAGGAATTTTCAATTCTGAGTCCAAGTGCGATTCTGTCATCAATAGAAATCACTTGATTTCAAATGGCTTGGGAATGCTGATGATGTAATATGTATTTTCAATCCTTTTTAATCAACCCACCCAAGTACTTGCTTTTGGTCACTTTCAACCGAGTTGGCTGTGGTTCATTTAAAAAAAGGAAGAAATGTTACCTCACAGCACATCAGAGGTGGAACAAATTTTTTCTACAGATGAGCTCAACAAAAGTTCAAAAACAGACACTAGAAACAGAAAAACAGTAAAATGTGACACCGACTAGGGAGATGATGAATGTTCCAATGTTTCTACTGTCTAATGTGCTACTACCGTACGTCGGTCACAGGCGGTCTTTGCTGGGCCGATTTTACTGCCTATCCGCCTCGGTTGCTGGATCGCAACAATAACAAATCCCTGTCTGGGGGGCGGGGCGGAGGGGGACCTCCGGGAACAATGACGCTTGGGGGTTTGAAAGGTCTGAGGGAGCCCTGTGTCATCAAAGTTTTGCAATAGTTTAGAGCTGACTGTTGTTGAAGAAATAATGTTTCACAGCACGTCCACATCTTCCCATGGTATTTCAGCTTGATGACAAAATGCTCTCCATCAATCATCATATCAAAAATGACCAGAGCAGGGACCTCCCTCTCTGTCTTTAAGAAGCACTTGAAGACCCAGCTCTTCAGTGAGTACCTCCTGTCCTAACCTACAATTGCTTAGCACCACCTTGCAGTATTTATGGTTACACTAATGTTGTTGTTACACTAATCTCTGTCGCAATGTAGCTTGAATGTTATTCTCCCTTGTAAGTCGCTTTGGATAAAAGCGTCTGCTAAATGACTAAATGTAAATGTAAATGTAAGGTTGTAAGACAAATATTAAGACTACACCGGATATTCACGCTTATGTCTACAACACCATGACAAAATTCTAAATTTTCCAGAATTGTTGTCTACATCGCGATCAGAGGTGAGGTGTGCGTCTGACATTCATTCTGACGTTCTGAGGTGTTTCAAAATTTCAGCCACAGACTGCCTTCTCTCCGAAAAACCCCTTAGCGTCATCGTTCCCCGAGCGACGGCAAGTTCCCCCCCCCAGACTCATCGCAGCGGGATTTGTTGTTGCGGTCCGGCTACCGGGGCAGAGAGAGAGTCGTACCGGGTGCCCACCCGACATGCAAAGACATGTTCTGGTCGGGCGATTGCAACACCATTGCACCACCGGTTCGCCTTCACACTTAGCCCTGGTCTCCGGGCACTTTTAAACATACCCTACAGCCTTGAACACTCAAGTGTTCATACTTGCCCATCCCCCGCCATCCGCTTTCAAACCCGCTTTATTTGTTTATACACTCTCCTGCGTGCATTATTTCATTTATTTTTTATTTATTTTTTATTTTTTATTTTTCATATGCCCTACACTTGTGGGCCACTCTCCTCCTCTCCCTTGATCGTGCGTGTTGTACCCTGTGGCGGCAGACGGGCCGGTCTAGCAGGCAGCCTGTCCAGCTGGGCCATCCCACTTCCACCGCTCGGAGAGGCACCCTTCAAGCTTCCAGGTGAGACGTCATTTAAACTCATATATGACATGAATATCTAACATAAGTATGACTTTAAACATGGTAGAATGACTGAGAAATGCTTTCATGTACCTTTCCAAGCGTTGCATTGGCCCAGTTGATTCATTTCTTTAGAGGTTTAGTAAAGATTGACGTCGCCTGTTGTGCTATCAAAAAGCTGCGTTAAAGTTTTAGAAGCAAAGAAACCAAAATTTGTGGCTGGAAACATATCCTAGAATGTAGTTCTGTAACAGAACTGCTACGTGCCCTCATAATAGGTTTGCAATGTACAGGCTGTGTCTGTCTGTTTTTAAAGGTCAGAGAGTGGAACACACCACAGCAGAAGTGGAAAGACATTGCAATTTCCTCCCTAAGTAAGAGCAGCGATACTGAGTTCTTGCGTTCATGTGAAAGCATTGATCACGAAAATGACTCGAGCAACAGCAAGTTATTCCTCATGAGCTGCCTCCAGCTCTTTTGTATGCTTGCAAGCAATAAATAAATAAATAAATTATATATATATATATATATATATAGAGGGAAAAAAAAAACACTGTAGGAAAACCACGTTTTATTTTGGAAATATAAAAACACAGAATATGGTCGAAAATTTGCCAAAGAACTGCTGAAACAGTAAACAAAAACTTTGATCATAGATGAGACATTTGACATGTTGGGCAGATTTTCTCAAGCTGTCGATCACCATGCTGAAGCCTGTCAACAAGGTATTCAACTCCTCTAGTCTATATACATGAACCGCTGTATAAATAGAAGTATAAATATGTGTATTGTATCGTCATGTATGTATATGATGCACGTGATGTTGCATCCCTACTGTACTTCCAGAAATACAGTACCGATATTTATTTCTACTTCAAAGGGTACACCTTACAGCGATGTGAACTATACTCAGTTACATTTAACAAGAGTCGTTGTGATTAATTACTTTCCGCCTCTGGTGCCATGCAATGGTGTGACGTATAAGGAAAACCAGAGCTAGGTCACCGAATCTTCAAAATTCCTAATTTCCCAGCTCTATGTGCCTCTTCAGGTCTGAGAGCAGTGTTGAGAGACAGAGGGACTGACACAGGGGGACAGACATGTGAAGTGGGACACACAGACACAGACAGGTTGGCCACTTTGCACACACCACAAAGAGGGGGGGGGGGGGGGGGCTTGAAGGTTTGAGTAATGGATGTTTTTCATTTCAAATCCGCACCCCGCCCTCATCTGCAGGTCCTGTCCTCTCTCGCTGCCGCCTTTGGTCGCGCCGAGAAATGAGTCACTGTGCGGTCTGCCGGCCTCCCTAGAGGCCATAATACCGGCCAACGGACGAGCCTGTCGCATGGAGACAGAGGTGGGGAAGGCGGCGAGGGGCCCAAACAGAGGCGGCGGCTGGTCCTGGACCCTGGAAGAGAGCTTCTCCACCGCCCAGTGGGTCAAACAGAAGCAGGAGTACAGGAACACCCGACCCTGGTGAAACCCCCACCGGGATGAAAAGCTCATCCCACGCCAGTGCAGCGCCCCAGAATTCAACCTGTCGGTGCTCATTTCATCTCGTAGACAAAGGACGTTTGAGCGGGAGTCAGGACAACGCTGTGTGTGTGTGTGTGTGTGTGTGTGTGTGTGTGTGTGTGTGTGTGTGTGTGTGTGTGTGTGTGTGTGTGTGTGTGTGTGTGTGTGTGTGTGTGTGTGTGTGTGTGTGTGTGTGTGTGTGTGTGTGTGTGTGTGGCGGCTGCTCGGCACGTAGCTTCTGTCGATCATTACACCGGTAATGAGGCCGGCTTGGGAAATGGCCGTGCCCTGTCATATAATATATGAACAGCCAACTGAGCCAAGGAGAGACCAAGGGGATGAACGGGAAGCTCCAGCACACATTGAACGCCACTTTATTTATATCGTTTCACGCACATTTATTTATGACTTTGTATCCTCAACTTTTTTTTTACGATTTTTACAATATTTAGATGCATTATGCTTTGTGTCAAACCCACAGTGTTTTTTTAAGCTATATTTGTCTGAGTTATGCAGCAATGAAAACATTAAGTGTATTTGTTAAGAATGATGAAAGAATAATCTGCTGTTACTCAGTAGGGAAATGACATAATGTAATGTATTCTTAGAATAAATCACTCATTCTCAGTCGTAATTTAAAATAGTCTAAGAGTTGCGCTATAGACTTGGTTTAAAAATAATAATAATAATAAAAAAATCTGACTTCCAAAGGGAAGATTAGAACGAATCTAGGTCTAAGTGAACTTTTGTACTTCCTAGTCTAGAACTAATGCATCTTAAATTAAGCAATTTCTTCGAAAGGCATTTTGTAATTTTGTATAAATGTAAGTAGGGTTATTTGAGTTCCGAATAAGATTAAACCCCGTCAGCGGAACTGTCCCTATATGTACCCTGTTCTGCTAACGTTTGAGTGTTTGACTCAGTGGAATCGTTACTCACCCATCGGCAAGAGCCTGCCCAAACTGTCAAATGGGCCAATTCCGGACCGCCAGGATCTTTAATTGGGCCCACCATAGCAAAAGAACTCTCTCTGAAACGCTTGGAGAACCCAAACGTTTCAACTGAGAGGAAACAATGCATGTTTTTTTTTGGGTTTTTTTCGCTGTGCACCTTCTGTTACAAATAAATTGTATGTGTGCTAGTGCTTATCAATTGGGTTCCAGCTGCCTTCAATGGGTTTCTTTGTGTCTATTAAGTTTGCTGCGCTGCCTTCACAAGCCTAATTGTGACCTCTGTGCAGAGAAACATTTTCTTTTTACAGTTAAAAACTTATTTGAAAGTTGTGTTTCATTATTTCAAAACAATGGCGGACCATTCATCTCTGTGCCCTTCGACCATTTCTCATGTTGTTTACAGTGCGGTGTTGGCGGGCCGCTTGCCGCCAAGTTCCAGTTTCCAGCCTCCAAGGGAAAAAGGTTTAGGTTTAGCCTGAAGCGATTACACACCTCGAAAAACGACCACTTCCTCTTGTTTGGAGAGAAATGAACCCTTCGGCCGTCCCAGCCCTCTCGGGTTCAGAAATGGTGGGGGGGGGAAAATGTCACAAAGGTTTTGGGTTAAGCACATAAGCAAAGTGGAACAGATAAAAATAAAATGAGTCTATTTACACGAGAGAAATTTTGGTTGTAAAACGTGTGCGTGTGAGAGAGAGACCTTTGTGGCCTTTCTAAACCCATGACAATTTCACAGCGTTAAAAGAACTAGACTGCAGCGCAGCACAGCACACAAAGGGTACCAAGATGTCTTTTAAGGCTTCTGCCATGTTTGCTCTCAAGTGGGGGTCTGTGATTCAGGCGGCTCACATGCTCCATCTGCCTGCACCCCCCATCACAGTATCCCAGCAACCCCTCCATCTCCGGGGCTCGGACAATCTCAAGTAGAACCCTTTGCCATTTAAGCTTCCACTAATGCTGCAACCATCTGAAGGCACACGTTGCTACTAAGGAATTTCAATTACCAGGTTTTTTAAAGGCCACCCACAGTATTTGAACGTCTGTTGAGCTATCCATTGGTTTTCTGTGTTGCAATACGGTGATTACACAGTTACCTACATAAAAAAAACATTTTTTGCACTTTCAGTTCAAACACCACTTCAGACGCCGCTGTTGAAATGTAACAATTTCCTCACACTTCTGCCTCTGTGACTGAGCCACCGCAGCCTTTTCACCTAAAGTCTATTGAGAGTCCGATATCAATATGAAAAATCCGCCACGTTCGTCGGTAGCATTGGAAAGAATCTGCTTCATTTATCGCTGGGTGCCATCATGTTGCTAATATGTAATGTGCAATCACTCACCACAGCCACTTCCGTTTTGAGAGAGAGATTTGTGGGGTTGGGCCAGCCTGGTCTAATTACTGGCCTCTAAGGACTACGGACCCAACAGATACAAAACAAAAATAATTTTATTTTTTAACAAATGTTCCACACAGAAACAATAATAATAATAATTTAAAAAAAAACTCCACAACAACCTTTCTTTGTATTGTGCGTCAGGCCCCATTTCATGAGGAGACGTGTTACAGGCGCATGGTACAGGAGCAGCACTCAGTCATTCAGGATGCTTTGTGGAAAGGGCCGTGTGAGGTTACGCAGTCTGTGTTTGTGAAAGAAACACTTCCTCAAAAAAAAAAAAAGCAATATTTCGAGTGGAGCTGAAATCGTGACTTTCCTGTGTCTCGAATTCCTCCTCGGCCATCAAATAAGAAAGTGCTTCGGAAAGAAGTACTTTGCCCTTTCGCTATGGCGCCCGTTCTTGCCTAACTTGTTTATTTTTTTCCCTCTCCGTCAGCGAAGGAAACTCTGAATGTGTTTATTGGACCGTGGGGAGGCTTAACTGCCCACAGGGAGGGGGAGGCCAGAAAATGAGGATGTTTAATGATTACAAGATGAGATATGCATAGTTTAAAACCGGTCCGATATACCGGGGAGGAGAAAAGCCTCCTCTCACTGTGTTTTTAAATTTCACTTGGTCTGTTTTTCAAAGACCCACTTGTCCGACTTCCGAGTGTGTTTACCTCCAAATTCCTCCCGACCATGAAAACACTGTGGCCAATGTGCAGTGCATTTCCTCCCCGTGCATAAATACAGCACCGGCAACACCCCGTGTCTTGTGAAAACACACCATTCAGCCTTCATCCATCAGGCTCGGGGGTTTTAGCCACACCTTCCTCGGGAGTGGGGCTGGTTTGGGGTCATCTCGCACACTAACAAGTCCACCCCCCCCTTTGGCAGATGGAGGCTCCTAGGCGGCCTCCTCCAGCAGGGCGAGGTAGACGGTGGACTGGAGGAAGCGGGGGTAGCAGTCCGTGTCCAGCAGGGAGTAGATGCGCTTCTGGGCGTGGGACAGCGAGGTGTGAGACGGGGCCTGGAGCAGCTGCACGGTCAGCTCCCTGGTCTTACTGTCCAGGTTCACCTGGCGGGGCGGGAAAGGAGACGAGCGCGTCATTCACACACACACACACACACGCGCACACAAGTACAAACAAATACGCCTATTGCCTTCAACAACGAAACATTACTCCCCACGCTCAGTTGGAAACGTTCCATGTCGTCTTCACACCTCACGGCCGCGTGGTGCCGTGATGATGTGGTGTTTAGGTCAGGAGGTTTAAGTGAAGTTCCGGCCGGATTGCCATGACAACAAAGCTTTTTTTTTTTTTTTTCCAGTTTGCCTAGAGAGGCATACGATGCGTTTCCCCCACGACGTGTGAGGTTATGTTCAGTTTACTCAAGAGATCAGCTTTCCTGTTAGCACACAGATTCAAAGCGTACAATGCAGGGTACCACCACCACGCAAATAAGAGTTTTCATTACATCGGATTACTCTAAAAACATTTTTTAAGATTATTATTATTATTATTATTATTATTATTATTATTATTATTATTATTATTATTATTATAATAGCTTAGAGGCCTCTGGTTGCATTTATATATTTATACTGTGTGTGTGTATTCAGATATTTAGATCATATAATGATTATATTTATTTATTAATGTATTATTATATTATACGATTATTTTTTTTGAAATCGAGAACAGTATGACTCAGTATGACCGAAAACCTGCATGAAGACTGAAGTAGGAATGAAGTACACAGCCATTTCAATGTTTCAGACTTGCAATGCAATGTGCAATGTGCAAGTCTCATACTTTCAGACCTTGTTGTGAGAAATATTTCAGACCCAACACTTAAAATTGAGAAATCAAAGTGTAAATTCAAAGATGTAGGTTTAACAAATTAATGTTTTTTTTTTTTTTTTTTTTAATAATCGATCCAATGACTCCATTATTTTTCCAGTGTAGGTCATCATTAACTCACACTACAACATTTGTATCATGATGACAATAACACAAGAATGGTAAGAGGTACTTGTATTCGGCGGAAATCCTTTTGTTTTATTAAAAAAAAATTAAAAAAAATCCATTTTAAAAGGGTGGTGTACCTCGCGCGGGGACCCCGGCTGGATGTAGGTGGCACAGATGTCCTTGGCACGCCGCTGCAGACTGAAGTTGTTGGAGGAGTGCTTGTACTGCTCGCAGGCCAGGTAGAACTGCAGGTTCTCCTCGCTGAACTCTGAGCGCAGGAACGCTCCGAACACGGACAAGCCCGCTGGAGAAGGGGGGGAGGGGGGATAGTTTACCAAGGGTTTATCACCCACGTCACTTTCACCCCATGGAACGCTGGACACCACATCTGGAGCGTTCCCATAGCAGTTTCGAGAGCAAGGGATCACTGTGTGTGCGTGCGTGCGTGTTGGGGGTTTCGGGACCATGTGCTGACCCCGTGGTTACAACGTGCAATAGTTCACGAGTGGCGGCCGGATCGACTACGACCCCGAAATGACACTCGACGACGGGCAGCCACAGAGATTTTTTATTTATTTATTTATTTATTTTTTATTCCGTGGGCACAAGGGCACAGACTACACTCCATCGTCCCTGGCAATTTCTTGTAATTGCAGAACGGGGAGCAAGGAACATGTACAAGTTCCAGATACACAAGTAAACTCCATTCATAGGCCAAAGCTAACAACCTCATCTCAAACACAGAGAAGCAAGTGCATTCATCGAAACACGTCAAAAGAACTGTTACGCTGTGGAATCGGCACGATCTGTGCGACTTCGATTCTGATGTGGCAAAAACACAGTGCTCCGGACGGCACAAAAGAACAACAGAAACTGCCAGAAGCGGCTTGCGTCGCTTACATAACCTTTTCTTTTCTTAATCCTATTTTCCACGATGGCAGAACACTCATTCTCTCCTCCATTATTACCCCTGTTACCTCGGTTAAGACAGCTTCTAATCTTTCCCGAGCTTTACCCCAGGCTGTCCGACAGGACTAGTCTGAGTCTATTCTCTTTGGAGGCCGTGCTTTACAACCACCTCGCTGTTTACTATCTGTTCTATTCATAGCCGTGACCCGGCGGGTGAAGGGAGGCGCTTTATTGCATCGCAGACAGGAACTGGTGACGTCCGCCAAAAATGAAGCGTCACGCTGACGTCCCAGCCCAGGCATGCGGATTCAGATAGGGAAGGGCTCACCTCGACACCCCAGGAGGCTGTTCAGAGACTCTGCCCACTTGTCCAGCTCTTCTCGACTGAACTTTCCTTTCCTGTGGCCGACCTGGCTCCACTGCCGCATGAACAGGAGACGGGACCTCCTCTCTTTGGCACTGCCGTCGCGGAGATAACAAGATGTTGATAAATGCACTCACACTCACACTCTCGGTGAGGCATGCCTAGTTCCATTTAAAAAATAACTGTCTACAGTAGAAATCACCTGTCACTCTGCTCAACGTTGAATAAATTTGAGTTTGAGGAATGAGGACTCTGAAAAGGACAGAAAGGTTATTTGTTTTCTCCTCTTACACCACATCCTGCTCAATTGGTACGCTTGTGTCAATGTTTTCCTACCAAAATTCTTGAAATGCTTGTATACGCAAATCACCTTAACAATTGGCGTTTACCTGTGCAAACAGACTCTTCAGGTGGAGTTTGGCCGACGACAGCCGGGCTTTGGCGTTGTTTTGGGATTTGAAGGAGAAGGGGCTTGTGCAGGAGGGCGAGGAGGGGGAGGAGGGACAGGGGTTGTCCCTCCCCATGCTCTCTGTGCTGCCTTTGTCCGTGGGCACCAGCTGACCGTCGCTGTAGGCCCGGCAGCCTTCGCCGATGGGCCCCACGCTCAGGTGGTGCTTCTCCAGCTTGCTCAGCTCCGTTAAGTTCTCCACGCTGACACTCAGCTCCTTGGACAGCTCCCCCCTGCCGGCCCTGCCGGGGCTGGGCCCCACTTCCCGAATCATGGGAGGGAGGGAGGTGGATTTCATGGCCGGCTCGACCTCCTCCGGGCGCGGCGTGTAGATGCCGGACTCCCTCTTGCAGCTGGGGTCCTTCAGTGCCGCCTTTCGCCATGGCAGAAAGTCCAGGTCTAGAAGGGACCCTTCAGAGCTAAACCTACGCATCCTGCCCTCTAGTAAAGCCTTCACAGGAAGTTGGATCAAGGAGAGGGGCGGTATTGAGGTTTAAAAACAAACAAAAAATAAAAACTAAAATTAAAAAAAATACAATGCAAGCGTGAGAAGAGGAAGATTATGCGTCCAAGTCTACAGTGAAGCACAATCTATGAGGCAGGCAGAGAAGAGCAGTGGGAGGCTGGGGAGGAGATAAAATTGGATGATTAGAAAATGGGTCACAGCAGCACAGTGAATTGCCCCAAATTTCTGCTTGGTCTCACACACTAGAAAGGCGAGTACTTTATGTAACTGTTACAGACAATATCACAGTCAAAGGGCTGAACTTTGTTTTCAGTGTCAAAACGGCATCACCCAGCCTGTTCTCCAATGGTATTTCCTATGATATGATACAGTGGTGGCTTTATATCATTTAAAATTCAATTGCAATAGAGAATCTAGCGTAAACTGCAACTAGTGACAGATCTCCACAGAAACATGCCTATGTCGCGTTCTAATGACTGCGTGAACTCTAACTCCTGTTTCCAAAATAACCCAAAGCTCAGTCTGTATGTGTGTGTTTACTGGATCTGTTCTGCTGCCGATGTGTTCAGTTTAACATTTAACAAAGTCTATAATAGAAACATTGGCAAAGGGTTTAAGACAATGCCACTGTTGCATTTCTGTTGTTTTTTGTGCATTTTTTTTTTTTTTTTTGGTCATTGGAAATATTTGGATGTCTTACTCACAGTATTTCTTATTGAGAGTCGCTTCGGACAAAAGAAACGTGAGGTTTATGATCACCCCTTCCGCTTTCGGGTTCAATGACTTGTTTCTGAAAATGCAAATCCATATGCCTGTGTCGGGTGGATTAAATGACACGTCCCAGGATTACGTTCCAAACGGAGACTAATTCTATTTGCCCTCCTCTGATCCTCGATTTTCTTGCTTTTCTTGGGCCATTTGAGGTAGCGGAGGGACGTTTACAGGGGCTGCTGTTCAACGCTATGAACGCCCAATCCTGATCGACAGTTTACTGACCACTTGTTGCGTGTCGTCGGGAGAGGAAGACCCCCGCCACCAGGCGCGCACGCACACAACGCAACTATACCAAACGGTTGTTTCTTATAAAGTGTCAGCTAAAAATAATAATAAAATAAAGAATCAAATTTGGGATTTTTTTTTCATATATATATACAAAATTATCTCACGGATTTGCACTTTAATATTTGGCAACTTTTTTTTTTTTTTTTTCAATGTGTCAATAAGAAAGGTGTCCTTACCTGTTCCCCAAGCGCTGCTCTGGGAGCCGATCCGACGCCTTGTCAACAACAAGAAGAAGCGGCGTCGGTTTTCGCGCACACCGCTCCAAGCACATGGATCTTTATGCCTTTCTGTTCCAGGAGTTGAGCGTTGCGCTGGGAGGGTCCACGCAGTTTTTCCACTGTTTTTTTTTTTTCCTTGTTGTCTGGTTTGAGGTTTTTTTTTGTTTTTTTTTTTTTACGTCAGAAAGAAGCATTAAGGCGTCATGGCTGCGGCAGCCACACCTACGGTGGGTCCCGACTTGCCCGTCGCCGCAGACGGGACGAGGCGCTGCCTGGTCCTGATCATTCATTCACAAAACAGTGGGCGTGTCCGGACGACCACACCCCGTCGCACTTTTAACTTCTCTGCTGTCGACCGAGCGTTGCCGTCATGTGATTGACCGGACCGAAAAACAACAACAACAACAACAACAACAACAACAACAACAACAACAAAAACCCCTATCGGTTTCAAGAATGGCATTTGCTAGACGACTACGTGGAATTGACATAATTGAATACACGCAAAATGTTACGTAAAACAAGAATTTTAAAATGAAATGGAATAAGACAGAAAACCGTGAAGTATATATTAATAACAACTATACGACTTTCACTGATGTTACAACAAGCAGAAACAAACAAGCAAATAGAAAACTATTATTAAACTATTGTTGAAAAATCAATAATACGATTAAAACTAATATCACTGTGCTCCCCCGTTATAAATACAAGTTTTCTTCGTATTATAACAATTATTAAGTTACTATCATTAAGTCTATTACGACTCGGTGATAGAAATAAGCCTGGTGGTAGTTCTAGTAAGGCAAGCACAAACACGTAACAGTTAAAGAAGATAAATCAATGACGGTTGCTCACAAAGTTATAGATTCCTCATTTCTGTTGAATATGAGACGCCGCAATTGAAGAAAAAAAAAATCTGTTTTTAAAGAAAGATCGCCATGTGTTTTTTTTTTTCGTTTTCCTCGGGCGTTTGAAGTGGACACCCAAAATCTGTTCGTTTGTGGGTCCTTCGGTGATTTTGTGCTAGTGACTAGCTGGCCACGGATAAACTGGATGCCCTCACACAACACAACAGCAATTCTTCATGACAAACCACCCTTCAGAGGCGATGCTCGTAGTCGGTGACACATAAAAGCTGACACGGGCTGTCTTATTGAACAGACGCGACATTGTATTCTACCGGGGAGATTTAGCGTTAGCTAGTTAGCTGTGTTAGCCTCCCGATAATTGGGATTAGCTAACGTTAGCTAGCTGGCTAACAACAATAACAACGGACGAGCGGAGCGGTGTCCAGTGCAAACTGAATATACATAACCAGGTAGTGTTCTGTTTGGATCCGCTGTTGAATTTGCTCTCGTTTCGCTTGAATATAAATGGCACCATCGCGGTTACGATTGAGTCAAAACACAGGTTGTGAGAGTGAAATCTTGCCATATATGATAAAGATGTATTTCGTTTTTTTATTTAGAACCATGGCAGATTCGGGCACCACCATTGAAGTCACCGTAAAGACGTTGGACTCTCAGAGCAGGAGCTACACAGTCAAAGGCGAGGTAATGCCACACGACCTGATCAATAGCTTAGGATGGGATTTATTCCAGATGTCAGATGGTAGTGTCGATGTTTACCAGTATGATAGACGATGCTTTTAATCGTTTCAAGTTAATATGAATAAAAAGTTAATATTTTAGCGGGCTATTGTTATTGCTGGGATTTTTTTTTTTAAATCTTCCTGTGTTTTTCGAGCTAAAAGTATCTGGAACACAACAACTGCTGAACCCCGGGACATGGTCTTGTTAGAACTGGGGCGTTTCAGACATCTCGTGGTGCAAATTTTATCCACATCAATCTTCATATTCAAGAGGTTTATTTGTCATATACATACAGTCATACATATATGCAGTGAAATGTCATGGCACCCGGAGATTACGCACAATAAGCTCTAAAAATACTAAAATGTGCATATGTTGCAGGAATTAGTGGAAAAACCATTGCAAGTATTTTGGCGTACCTTGATTAGTTTGTGAAGCGAGACACTTTTGTTTCTTTCAATAAGGACATTTAGTGAAATAAAATACATATAAAATGTAAAGCTTGATCGGAATGACAAGAAAAGATTCATGGCAATGTTTTTATCCTTCTTTTTTAGATTGGCGCTATTTTAGAGATTTCTATGAACTAACTCCATTTGTCCTTCATTACTTTTCATATACTTGTTAACGCATAACTGACAGTTTTTATGAGCCGGACGTTATCAATAGGGAAAACTTTTACGACCCCACTTCTTTAATCTGATCGGCTAAGCGATCATAATGTGACATTGACAAGTGCAGCTGCTGTTTAGCTCGAGTCGCACGGGAGAGGAAAGTGGCGTCATACAGAGAAATTCAAGTGGCGTGCTCCAAACGATAATGTCAGTGAAGGCGCGTGTGGCAGTTTTGAAGCACCAGAGGGCAGATATTTAAATCGGCAACTCAGCCATGGCACTGAAATGAGGCGCTGAAATCTGCGTTGCGATACGGTCCGGTAGATATCGATCATATAGGAACCGGTGCCATAGTGATACCGGATTTCGGTACCCAGCGGGATGTTTAAAACGTCTGCGAGGGAGTGGAGGATACTGGGAGGTGGCTGCCCACCAGGTTCCAAGCAAAACAGTTAGCATGCAGCAGCTATCTAGCTATTCGCTATCTCTGAACACATAGGGAAACAATGAGCTAGTTTCCCAAGAAAATGGAGTACCCTTTAACCAAACCAGTGATGTTCACTCAATTTTATAGGTGGTGCCAATACACTCGGGGAAACCCTGTTATTATCTAATTTTAATTTTAATCTCTTTCTTAACTGCACTGTTTTCGGGGGATTAATAAAGTGTTGTCTTATCTTAATTACACAAACGTTTCGTTTCAGTTGACAGTGAAGGAGTTTAAGGAGCACATAGCCTCCTCTGTGGAGATCCCAGTCGACAAGCAGAGGTTGATCTACCAGGGCAGAGTGTTGCAAGATGAGAGGACCCTTACTGAATACAGTAAGTAATATATGCATTATTCCTATATATTGGGCCCTGTTCAGACCAGACACATTTATCCACATCCACATATACCCTGATTGTGTCTCGAGAGGGACTGCAGTCTTGCACAGCTTTAACGCCTGTCTAAAATGTGTCTTTGATGACCGTTTTTGATCCAATTTCTCTCCCGCACTTGATATATAAATGACCACACTATTGTCTTTCCTGTATGCCAACAATTATTCATTGTTGGCATTCACACTTCACCAAGAACGTGGTCTCCCGTGTAAGTAACCTCCTCTGAATGTGGTTTAGGTGACTGAATTCTCAATGCTTTCCACTGAGCACCCAGATGCAGTCTTATACCTACAAAGCTTGAAGTAGAGACATTTTATATCCTTTCGTGTCACTCTCAGACGTGGACGGTAAAGTAATCCACCTCGTGGAGCGAGCCCCGCCTCAGACCACCACGTCCGGCTCCCTGGGCGGTGGAGTGTCTGCAGCAGGGGCGGACGGAGGCCCGAGCACCAGCCACTCCTCCACCGCCTCGCAGGGGATGCCGCACGACCGCAACGGGAACAGCTACGTGATGCTTGGGACTTTCAACCTCCCTGTCAACATCATGGATCCCCAGCAGATACAGGTGCCACATTTCAGCAGATGCAATATCATTGTGTTTTTTTGCTAGAATAACTTTGATGTTTCTGTGTTGTTGTTTGTTGCAGATTGTAATAGTAACACTATACCATAGTTATATAACTTAGATAAGTAGTTGTTCATAGATTCTAGAGTCAGTCATACAGTTATTGGTCGAAATGTTATACATTTACATTACATTTAGTCATTTTGCAGACGCTTTTATCCAAAGCGACTTACAATTATTCAAACACCGACGGACGCAGCCATCAGGAGCAATTAGGGGTTAAGTGTCTTGCTCAAGGACACTACAGCATGCTAGCAGGAGGAGCCTGGGATCGAACCAGCAACCTTTAGATTACTAGACCACCAGCTCTACCGCCTGAGCTACCACCCCCATACTTTGATAATATCAGCCGAATTGCATTGATTTAATCGAGCATCAAAAAATTTGGCATTTGATACCAAATTTGTTTTATAGCTTTGCAGAGAACCTTTTAGCAGTATATGACCTTCAACGCAGTATTTACTGTATCAAAACTGAAAAAAATAAAATTGTTTAAGAACTGGTGAAGTCAATGTATCTGTGCCTCACATTTTGGATCAGTGGGTTTCAGATAAATAGTGTTCTATTGCATTGTAACGGCTGGGGCTTGCTCTCCAGATGTCCGTCCAGCAGATGATGGCCGGAGTTGGAGAAGCAGGAAGGAACGCCCGGGTCAGCACCAGTGCCGGGGTAAGGCGTGTCCCCCGTATCCCTTTTATTCTTTGTTCTTAGCTGTCCGGGGAAAACTTAAAATAAATGCTCCGTGTTCGCAGAGCAACGGATCCGTCGACGTGCACATCAACATGGACCAGTCAATGCAGAGCGAGCCGCGGATGAGGCTGCAGCTGGCTGAGAACCTGCTGAGAGACGCACAATCTCTAATCCACCGGCTGGAGGTAGAACGGTTGAAGAGTTTGAAAGATCCAGTGTTGACGCTAGAAATGTTGGGTTAACAGGGAAGGTAGTCAGTGCCACTGTGGTCGTGATGTTCTTTCAAAGAGCATGCGTTATTGAACAAAGTATTCAGGGAAAACAAAATGAATGAATGAATTTGAAACATTACATGGTAATTCACCTGTGTGTGTGTGTGTGTGTGTTGTGTGTTGTGTGTTGTGTGTTGTGTGTGTGTGTGCATTTAAACTCTCCTGGATGGGTTATAAACAATCAGAGAGGTTACAGATTATTTTCCTACAAAACCTGCTATTTCAAGGGAACTTTCTTATCACTTACGCCTTTTATATATTATTTTTTATATTTCACCACTGACAGTGGAAATAGTGGATGGCCCACTGAAGGCTACAGTAGAGGATACCCTGAACTCAAAAGTGTCTTCCTGGTTTCTAGGGCCAGTCTAGTGAAGGCGGCTCTCAGCCGGAGGCCGCTCGGCCCTCCTCTCCCTCCCAGCCCTCCTCCTCCGATGACCTAGGAACGACCAGGACGACTTCGTCACAGCCCATGGACACCACCCCCCCCGCCCCCACGGCCATGCCTCCTCCCTCCTCCTCTTCCTCCTCCTCCTCCTCTGCCACCCAAACTGAGGGGCCACCCCACTCTGGCCCCAAGTAAGACCACCTCTTTTGTTTTTTTAATTATTTTTTACCCTTTCCTCTTGCAGTCTAAACCTATGTCGTCACCACGTTTGTTTTGTTTTTTAATCTTGCATTCCCATTCTGCTGGTGTTCCCAGCCACCCGAGCCCAGGTGAGTTTGTGGAGGTTCTCTCCGAAGTGAGGCGGGTAGAGGAGCGGTTGCGGCCGTTCATCGAGAGGACCCACTCCATCCTGGGCGCGGCCACGTCAGCAGACTACAACAACAATGTGAGGTTTTATCTACACAACTGCACACGACTGACATAAAAATGATGTGATTCCTGCAAGGGCCGAGCAATAGTGTCTTTTTTCAAATATAGGTATAGATGTCCTTTTTTCAATCGCACGATGTCATGTCGCCCTTGCTTGGAGAAAACTGTAGTATTTCTGTCTCTTTCAGCCCTAATTGTGACCCAGTCCTCAGGAGATGGCACTCCATTCTGATGCAAAACTCTGCAATCTTTTGTATTTTCTTACAGATTCGGGAGAGGGAGGAGGGTCAGCGCACTCTCAACCTGGTTGGAGATGCTCTTCGTCTCCTGGGCAACACCTTAGTTGCCCTTGGCGATTTGCGCTGCAATCTGGCCTCCAGCCCTCCGCGACACCTCTACGTGGTACGACCCATGGCCCACTATGCCTCCCCAGTGCTGCTTCAGGCTGGTCTGCCGCACATGCCCATCCCAGTAGGTTTCAACGGCTTGTTACTTCATATCAAAATAACTTTATATCAACACATAAGTATTGTTTAAATTATTGTAATTTTTGTTTTTTGTGATAGATCAACCTCGGGACTACAATGACAATGACATCTAATGGGGCACCAACAGCTGAAGGACAAACGCAGCCCCCCCAGGCCGCTAGCCAGTCAGATCAGCAAGGCCAAGCCCAGGCACCGGCGGGTCAGAGTAATGGTGGCAGCCAGCAGCCCGGGCAGGGTCAAGGAGGCCCGAGGGTGATCCGGATCACCCACCAGACCATGGAGCCTGTGGTCATGATGCAAATGAACCTTGATGGTAGGAGAACTTGCCTGGAGTTCAAAAGACATCCTTTCCATCGCTATCTACCAGTTAAAGGGAATTTCCAGTTTTTGGGCAAGTTTCACAAGAGCTCAGCTAGTTGCTTCTCTCAACAGCCTGGCATTGAGCTGACACAGTTAGCATGCATCAGCCCACTCACAATCTCAGCACTGGACACAAAGGGATGAAATTGGTGTGGACTCTCTTCTCAATCTAGGTAACATAGACAATGAGCTGGTTTCCCAAGAACATGGTGTAACCCTTAACCAAACCAGTGATGTTAACTCAATTTTAGAGTGGGCCAATTGCACAAAATAATAGTAGGTCTATGTGTTTTTTGTTTGTAATAACAAAAGAAAAATTTCAAGCTTCGCTCAAGTCACAGAATGTGCTGTGGTGTTATTGTATACAATTTTTTAGTGTGGGCCCCCCCAAACTGCTTAATTTCATTGTTGGCACCAGATCTACATAATATGGGTGTTTTGGTGAGCCAAGGAGAGTTCTCATTTTGTGAAAGCAGCTCTCAGCATGCAATATTGCAGCTGTAAACCCATCCCAGATTGCGGTTATGTGGGATTGAAATGGTCCCACGAGAACACCCAGACACAACTGAAACTGGATTTTAACTTGTGCAATAGTTTCCCAATTGACAGGCTGCGTTTACAGTATTTGTCCAATGCTGCCATCTTGTGGTGTAGTTAGTCACAACTTATTTTTTAGAACAATCAAGTTTTCCTTTTATTCGACTTATTTAAAATGTAGTAGATTCTCCTCACAAGTCTCCAGGTTGTCCCCTAGGGTACGATGAAGAACACTGAATTTGAATCAGGGCCTTCAATCGATTAAAATATTGAAACGCGATTTATTGCATGATTGTCCATAATTCGCAAATAGTAAATTAATTGCACATTTTTTATCAGTTCAAAATGTACCTTAAAGGGTTCTTTTTTTCCAAATGTTTAATACTCTCATCAACATAGGAGTGGACAAATATGCTTTAATTACGGAATGTATGTCAATTGGAAATCAATTAACAACCCAAAACAATGACAGATATTGTCTTGAGGCAAACTTAAGCCCAGCAAATATAAAATACTAAAATGTCCCAGTTTTCCACATTCACTTCCAAATTTTCCCGGTTTTCACCAAAATTTAAATAATAATAATATTATACTTGTTTTCAGCTTTTACATTGACATTTATCATGTTCTGTCCCACTCATTACTTAACCCAATAAAAATAAAAAAAACAATGCACCAACTGTGAATTGAAAACTGATTTGTCTATATGTGTGTCAATCAGTCAATGTGTCGTTGCCAAGCCTGTTGCTAGTCAATCATCAGCGCTGTGAGCCACAAGCGCAGGCTGCCTTTGAGACTTGTGGCTCTGTCTGGCCAAATATGTCTTATCTGCCTATGGTGCGTACATAAGCGCACATACCTGCCGGTTTCACCGGGATTCTCCTGTTGTTAACCCTCTCTTCTTTCCCCGTAAAAAATAGATGAACCCCCCCCCCCCGTTACGTTAATGCATCAAAAAAATGTTAAAACTAATTTGTATTCACATGTTATTATCGCGTTAACGTTCACAGCCCTAATTTGAATATAAAGCTCTCTGATCTTCTCTTTCTCTCTGTGTGTTTGCAGGTGAGTCTGCCAGTGGGCCACAGGTTCCAGGTCAGCCAAATCCTGCAGGTCCTGCACAGCCCGGTAAGCCCCTCTGCGTTCATGTCCTACCTGTTTAGAAAGGTAGGATGGGCCATCCAGCCATTGGTACTTGGGGGGGGGGGGGGAACATTTATTTATTTTTTTTACCTTGCAAAATAATTTGAGACGTGATGGCCGAAGTTCAAATAGTTCCAACTTTGACCCAGTTGATACTGGCGATTATCAAAACTGACACAATCAAAAATACATCTCTCTTTAAAGATTTAAATATATACATATAGAAATATATATTTATTTTCATTAAGGGATGATAAAGACAGTCGTGGGGTGGGGACGGGACGGAGAAGGTATTCCCGTTACGCACGGTTACACACAGTTATTTTGTTGCATTCAATTAAAAAACAGTAAAATAAATAAGTCTACAAAAAACGCACACTTTGTTTGGATAAAAGATCGCTCTGATCTGAGCTGCGGATCGCGCTCCACAATTTTTCCAGATCGACAATGCATTTCTTTGCGTGCATTTGCGAATGTAGGCTAAAATAAATAAATGAATCATGTTGAATAGTTATTCAGCTATAAAAATATTAGAGAACTGCCTGGTTTTACCCCCACGTGATGGCGGTCTGACATAGCGAGATGATGGTATCTGCAAAGTGGCATCTGAAATGAAATCTAATTCCGCTGCGGGGCTCATATGTACAATGTGCGCGCATTATGGTACAGGGCAGGATGCGGACATCGTGGGCACAAAAAAATCCCGATGATAGGCCCGCCTCTAAATATGTAGAGTTCTGAGAACGCGAAACTCCTGCAGTGCACACCGCCACGTTTACATCACTAATATTCATCAATAAAATAGGCATGTTCTTTTTTGGCCTTTGATGAGGTATAAATGGATATATTAACATTGGCAGCCATCTTGAATTTCATTCTGAGGTGTTGTTTTGTTGCTCTAAGAGTAAAGTAGCATGTTTTGTTTAGGCTCCACGCCGGTCCACATCCCAGGGCTCCCACCAGAGTTCATGCAGGCCATCATCCACCAGATCTCCCACCAGGCCGCGGCCATGGCAGCAGCCACCGCGGTGGGCCAACCGGGTCAAATGCCGCCAGGCGCCGCAGCCGGCTCCCCCTCCGCGGAGGGAGCCCCTCCCCCGCAAACCCCTTTGCCAGCGCAGGCCAGGGTCGTCATCACCAGACCGTCCTTCTCCCCCCGCCCATCCCAGCCTGTCGGAACCACCCGAGGGACCACCATCAACCTCAGGGCAGCGGTGCCCCCTACAGCAGGGCTCCAACCAGGGCAGGTGAGGCAGGAGGATGATGTGAGATGTAGACACCGAGATTGGAAGAGAAGTGAATGAACCATGGCTTCATGTTGACCTCCCCTGCAGCAGGGATCTCCTTCCCCTCTCACCCAGATGATCAGCGGTCTGGTTGGGCAGCTCCTGATGCCAGGGCAGGCAGGTGAGTGGCAGCTCCACTCCACAAAGTCATCAATACAGTTTGTGCAAAGGCACAAGTCAAATATAAAATTTGATTTGATTTGTTGTGTCCCCCGCCTCCCCACACTTTTTCATCTCAGCAGGCGACCCAGTGTCCACCTCCTCTTCTTCCCACTCCTTCACTTTCTCTACCTCTTCCTCATCGGACCCCTCCTTTTCCACCGGTCCCTCACCCCTCACCACGGCCACGAGTACCTCCGGTCAGATGCCCACCCACAACTCCACGGGCCAGCCACCGGAGGGGGGCTCCGGGGGAAACCTGGCCCAGCTCCTGGGCTCCCTATTGGGTGGAGCGGCCGGACCAGGTGGGGGCGTGCCACCCTCCATCACTGTGACGTTGCCTGGTGTGCCCGGCTTCTTCCAGGGCATGACTGATTTAATACAGGTAAGCGCATGGAAGCTGTAGAACTGAATAATATATAATATAAGGGCAGAAAAGGGACATCATATGCTACTGGCTGGTTTAAATTAAATCACTCCCAGTTATTGGATAATTTTCTTTTTTATTTTAAACACGTACAGCACTCTAATAGAATTAGTTGCTTGTCAGAATGAGAAAAATAGTAAAATGTGTTTTTATTTATAGAATATAGTGTAAAATTGATTTAGGAAACATGGTGTTCACATTAAAGTGAATAAAAAGAATAGAAATATGTCTCATTTCATGCAACATTTTTTAACATTTCAATGTGTTCTAATTGACCCTCTGACTTTGATTTCCCACCGGTCAGCAGCCTACCCAGGCTCCTGGCACTCCCAGTGCTCCTCCACCCACAGGCCCTCCTCCCCCTCCTCCTCCCCCACCTCCCCAGGCCCCGGGCGGAGTCGGCGGTGGGGACTCACTGAGCCCAGAGCTGTTCACGGGCATCGTCCAAGGCGTGCTCTCCACCATGATGGGCTCGCTAGGGGCCCAGCAGGGGAATGGCGAGAGCATCGCCCAGTTCATCCAGAGGCTTTCCCAGACCAGCAACCTGTTCACCCCAGGCTCCGGGGATGCAGTGGGTGAGAATATCCCTAAGTTATAAGTAATGAAGTTCAAAATTGCATTGCAGCGACATGGACGTTCTGTATAACATTTAGCTGTATATGTTAATCACCTCATGGTAGCATCAGTTGGGATTTTCTTTCTCGCTTCTTCTGAATAAAATATAAAGGTGGTTGAAGTATACTAAAATAAACTTGTCTGGTTCAGTGTAGGTGCGGTGGTGCGATGCTCCTTTGCTCTCAACCAGCGTTTCCATTATCCGGTAATTACCGGTTTTTGACAGGGAAAATCTGCTCAAGTCTGACATTCAAATTTCTCCGCTCATAATGTCCGGTAAAAATAATTCAGCACAATTATAATTTGTGCTGGCCGATAAAACAACGATAATTATCGCTATATTTATAGTGTTAACTGGCAGGACCTATTTTATTTTAAATATTATTATAAAATTATATACATCTACATGCCTTAAAAGGGACCAAGCTGGGAAAGATGTACAGCAGGTTAGGGTGATGAAGGATAATGATGGGAATGTGCTGACTGTTGAGGAGTATGTGTTGAGAAGGTGGAAGGAGTACTTTGAGGAGTTGATGAAAGAAGAAAATGAGAGGGAGAGAAGAGTGGAAGATGTGGGGATAGTGGATCAAGTAGGGCAGCAAATTAGCAAGGATGAGGTGAGAACAGCATTAAAGAAGATGAAGAGTGGAAAGGCAGTTGGCCCAGATGACATACCTGGGGAAGCATTAAATTGTTTAGGTGAGATGGAGGTGGCGTTTCTAACGAGAGTGTTTAACACCATCCTGGAAAGAGAGAGGATGTGGTGTCAAGAAGTGTACAGGTACCCATCTTCAAGAATAAGGGAGACATACAGAGCTGTAGTAACTACAGGGGAATAAAGTTGATCATCCACAGCATGAAGCTATGGGAAAGGGTAGTGGAGGCTAGGTTAAGAGGAGAGGTGGGGATCAGCGAGCAGCAATATGGTTTCACGCCAGGAAAGAGTACTACAGATGCAATGTTTGCTTCAAGAATGCTGATGAAAAAGTACAGGGAAGGCCGGAGGAAGTTGCACTGCGTCTTTGTGGATTTAGAGAAAGTGTATGATTGGGTGCCAAGAGAGGAAGTGTGGTATTGCATGAGGATGTCGGGGTTGGCAGAGAAGTACGTAAGAGTGGTACAGGACACGTATGAGGGCAGTCAGACAGTAGTAAGGTGTGCAGTAGGTGTGACGAAGGCATTCAAAGTGGAGGTGGGATTGCATCAAGGATCAGCTCTGAGCCCTTTCTTGTTTGCAATGGTGATGGACAGATTAACAGATGAAATCAGGCAGGAGTCTCTGTGGACTATGATGTTCACGGATGACATTGTGATCTGTAGCAAGAGTAGGGAGCAGGTTGAGGGGAGCCTGGAGAAGTGGAGGCATGCATTAGAGAGAAGAGGAATGAGAGTCAGCAGGAGTAAGACACAATACATGTGCCTGAATGGGAGGGAGGGTGGCGAAAAGCTGAGAATGCGAGGACTGGAGGTGGAGAAGGCGGATGAGTTTAAGTACTTGGGGTCGACCATCCAAAGCAGCGGAGAGTGTGGGAGAGAAGTGAAGAAGAGAGTACAGGCATGGTGGAGTGGGTGGAGAAGAGTGTCCGGAGTGATCTGTGACAGAAGGGTTCCAGCAAGAGTGAAGGGGGAGGTCTGCAGGACGGTAGTGAGATCAGCTATGTTGTACGGTTTAGAGGCGGTGGCACCAACAAAAAGGCAGGTGGCTGAACTGGAGGTGGCAGAGTTGAGGATGTTGAGATTTTCATTGGGAGTGACAAGGATGGACAGGATTAAGAATGAGTACATTAGAGGGACAGCTCAGGTTGGACAGTTTAGTCAAAAAGTGAGAGAGGCCAGATTGAGATGGTTTGGACACATGTGTAGGAAAGATGCGAGTTACATTGGGAGAAGGATGCTGAGGATGGAGCTGCCAGGCAAGAGGAAAAGAGGTTTATGGATGTGGTGAGGGAGGACATGCAGGCGGTTGGTGTAAGGGAGGGAGATGCACAGAACAGAAGGTATTGGAGGCAGATGATCTGCTGTGGCGACTTCTAACGGGAGCAGCCGAAAGAAGATGAAGAATGCTTATCAATTGTTTTAAGCTCAATATACCCAGAAAATATTTGACCAGAATCTCTCCCATTTTTTGGGGAACTTGAACTCTCCCAGGGCACGTTGACCGGCACCAATTTTTTCTCATCATCAACTCTGCTCTTGACTGAGGCAGGAGTGTAGGCCAGAAAGGCTGTTTTAATACATATCCGCGAAAATACACACCCCACCAGGGTCACTTACAGTCCGTCCGTCTCCCTCAAGGCTTCTTCGGTGATCTGCTGTCCCTGGTGTGTCAGAGTTTCTCCATGGCAGACATGGTGCTGCTGCTACACGGCAACGCCCAGCCGCTGAGCCGCATCCAGCCGCAGCTCCAACACTTCTTCGCTGACTACTACCTCCAGGGCTGCGAGCCCACTGACGCCAACATCGCCGTAAGTTCCCGACCCTCTCCAAATCTAGCGACTAGTGTAAATGCAGCTCAACCGGCTCCTAGTTGACTTTGACTTATTTATTCATTTGTTTTGGTATTCCCAACAAGTCGTCCTTCCTGTTTCTCGACAGAATGCGGCCGAGGACCTCATCAACGGTCTGGAGGAATACATCGCCGAGAGCTTTGTAAGGGACGCTGCCGAAATTAAACCAACAGCGCTCACAGGACCATTCGTGTCAATGTTTGTCTCTTTGTTTGTTTTGTCTGAACAGGCCACCGTAACCGTACAAGAAGGAGTGGACATCATCCAGACCAACATGTCTTTCCTCAGACAGCAGTTCACACGCATGGCCACACACATCCTGCGCTGCAATGGTGGGAGAGTCGATCTGATCCACTACCTCCTAGTTATGAGGAAAAAAAGAGCCCCCCCCCCCTTTCTTTTTAATAATTTTTCAATCTTTTTACTTCTTGTAGATCACACATTCGGCCCCCGCCTGCTGTTGCTATGCACCCAGGGCCTGTTTGAATGTCTGGCCCTGAATCTCTACTGTCTGGGCGGCGAGCAGAGAGCCCTGACTGCTGTTATCAACCACCGCATTGTGAGTACTAGAGCCCCACCAATTCCAAATTTTTGTGATCGATGCCGATCCTGATTTTGGAGAGTCCTAGTACACCGATTACCCATCTTTTGACCAATATTTGTCAAAAAAGTGCAAAATTTTTTAATCAATTTGAAAAACATATATTTTATATAAGTTTCTATATTTGATAACATTTAACTTATAACCAAACAAATAAATAAAAATAAACACACAAATAACTTTTTGATAGACCGTTTTTTTTTTAAAGATGATATTAAATTATTTTTTTATTTTTTTCCAAGTTTCAGTGCACGCATCATCACTTCTGAAATGAATTAGTTTTCCAAGTTTCCCATGAACACAGCGTCGCTTCCTTGAGAGCCATGTCTAAACGCGAATGTTAACAAACTTGGATGGATTTATAATGCCTAGTTGGACTTCTGCACTTATTTTGGTGAGTAACTTAAAAGTAGTATAAAACAAGTACAGGATAAATAATCAATGTATTTTTGTTTATAACACTTATTTAAAAATCGGAACACTTTGGCTGCATAACGATGCCGATGTGGTCAAAAAAGTCAAATAATGACCGGCCGGTCAAGTACACCTCCTTCCTCCTAGTTAGATTAAACTGGTATAACGATGCAAATTTTAGGATGATGGTGGCTGATGCCAGGATAAATTGGAGTATTGTGTAAAATATGAAATGAGGTAAAAATACAATATCCACATCGTAACATGGCGCATACGGAAATGAATCGATTTTCAGATTTTGGGTTACTGCATTTATTGTGTGTGTGTGTGTGTGTGTGTGTGTGTGTGTGTGTGTGTGTGTGTGTGTGTGTGTGTGTGTGTGTGTGTGTGTGTGTGTGTGTGCGTGTGTGTGTGTGTGTGTGTGTGTGTGTGTGTGTGTGTGTGTGTGTGTGTGTGTGTGTGTGTGTGTGTCATTGAAAATGTTATATCAGACTACTAGGTTTTATAATGAATACAATATGACACCAGACATTTTTGGTCACAGCTTGGGTTGGGTTAGGTCATCACCATCATTCATTTGGACATTGTGTATCACGGTTTCATGACTGAAAGACAATATATTATTGCTCATCGTCTTGGCAATTGGTGCGGACACTATGGGAATAAACCTACCCCAATGAGTTGAATGGAGGCCGTCTGTTTTGCACAGAGGAGGATGTCGGCTGAGGTCAACCCCAGCCTTGTCAACTGGCTGACCAGTATGATGTCCATGAGGCTCCACGTCATTCTGGAGCACAACCCAGTAACCGAGGACCAGATCCAGCACTATGTCATCTACACACAGGTAGTAAACCCCGACCTGGAAAAAGAGTACGCCAACACCAGCTCCCCCCATAGAAAACCTACCATGCCACTTGAAGCTGGTTGTGGTCCTAACATTGTAATGTTTTTAAAAATACATAATCACCTTCTGGGACATTTCATCAATCAAAGCTTTTCAGTTGTATGTGGAGATGATAGGGTTTCTGATTTCTATTTCCCAGAGCGAGTCCACCCAGAGGACTGAGGCAGCGGAGGCACAAGCCGAACCGCAGGCGCAGAGCCATAATGTCGAGGTGAGCTTTTGTCCTTTTTGGCAAAAACAACTTAATGGCTGTTGATCTTGTTGACAAGATATTAGAGCGAGTTTTATTTCAAATCTAGAGTTTAGAGGTTCATATTTCAGTTGCCAGGAACCATGGTTAGATCAATACCCAGCTCTGGTGCCATGATACACCAAGTGTATCATGCCCTTTAGAAACACCTTGGTAAATGGCAAAGAAGGCTTTTTAAGGAGAGTAAAAAAACATTGAGATACATGCATTTATATATTTTTTATTTTGTAAAAAATATGTATTTTGCTTATTCACGTATGTTTATTAAGTTGAAAGAATTTAGTTAATTTACTTGGCATCATGTCATTGTCCCAGCTACCGGATGTAAACCTTGTACGGTGTGATATTACATAAAATTGAGTAATTATTGTCGTAATAAATTCTTCACAATTGCTGAGCCCGCCTGTAATTCCACGCACACCCCGTCAGATGGACGAGTCCCCGTCACCTGCGCCGGTCACCACAGCAGAGGACGCCATGGCCGTGTCAGAGGAGCGGCCCTCGCCCGAGGAGAACAGGCCGCCCGGCAGAGCGTCCTTGCTGGAGGCTCCGGCGCCGACGGGAAGGGACGAGCCCGGGGCTGAGGTGGAGTCCTGGGCAGCAGCCATGCCACCGGTAACAACATTGTTTTCTCACGAAGGTTCCAAAATGGTGTCGTGATCTGATGATAATCTAATTTCATGACCGTTTACCTCCACCGATAAACAACAACCCGTCATAATGGATTTAATATCCAGCCCTGTTTGGGAGTTGGGTAGATTGTCCTTTCTACCTCCACCCGCTGACAGAGCAGGTTGTTGAAATAGTCCCCTCAGCCGCCGCCCCCTTGTCACTGGGAACGTTGTCCGCCGGCAGGAATGGGTTCCCATCATCCGGCACGACATGCTGTCTCAGAGGAAGATCAAGGCCCAGCCGCCGCTGTCCGACGCCTACCTCCACGGGATGCCCGCCAAGCGGAGGAAGGTGAGGCCCCTCGGCACGCCCGGTCATCCCAGGACGGTTTCTCTCCGTCCTCTTTGTCTTTTACTTTTTGCGGGTGACGAGGCAGAAATCTCGCACACAAAAGTTCTGACACGATCGGGGCCAAATGCTTTTTCCGCCGGTAAACGGTTCTTGGGTGTTGGGATTATTTTGTGTATTGTTAATCGCTCGACATTTCGAAAGCGCTGATTTTAATTTTTTTTAACGATTTATAGTTGATTCGGTTTTTCAGTTTTTAACACGGTGAGAACATACAAAGTTCAATAAATAACTAATAAATAACAAAAGTCTCTTCACGAGAGACAAAATAATACAAATTGGATAAGTGCCGAGAAAAGAATGTATACAAAAAGAGTGGCGAGTAGTATTGATTTTTATTTATTTTCTTTGTTAGACCTCCCAGTGTGAGGGGCCCCACCTCTCCCTCTCCGACGCGGTGAGTCGAGCCGCTCGCACGGCCGGCGTCCGCCCCGTCACGGCTCCCAGCAGCCTGCAGGGAGAGCTAGAGATGCCTGAGCTTCAGGAGGCCTACGCGGACCAGGTAACGACGCCGGTGTACGAGTCAGAGCCTGGCCGCGTGCCAGATCGTATCGCTTGGACCCGTAAAACTCCATCTTTTGATTGCATTTCTGAACCACCTCGCCCCCTGCTGTGTCCCTGGGGAGAGAAGCGGCGCTAAGTGGGTTTGTAGCAAAATCAACTACATCACCTCTTTTGGAATTTGGTATTAAACGAAAGGGCGACGTCAGTGGCTGTGAATGAAGAGAATTATTATTATTATTGTATAGCTGGCATAGACAATATTTTGGATTTAGTGATGATTTACATGGGAACCGCTCTGGATGTAGATACGTAATACAATTGAATAATTGCGTTGAAAAGCTGAATATGAATAGCATCATTTGAAATTGAATTGATTCGTTTGGAACTGAATTCCAATAAACTTCAAACTGAATGTAATATTAATGAAGGAGTGCTCCACCAGCCTGCGTCAGGTCTATCTTACGCTATGCAGAGCGCTGGGTCACTGCGAGGAGGATTTGTAACGTTTCCAAGGTTAGATAGAGAGCTTTAGCCAATGTTTATAATTTGTTTCTAAAGAAACCTTGTGAGCGGACTCTAAGGGAATTTCACAAATGTTCTGATCATGATATATGGCTTTGTCTGCAATTCCCGATAGCTTACCACAATTGGTTGAACGTGAATAATAAGATATTCATTCCTGTTTCCTTCACGTCACTTCCCATCGCAGGTAAAAAGTGACATCAAGGAGAGAGTGCAGGACGACCCCAACTACAGCTCCCAGCAGTTCCCCAACACGCACCGCGCTTTCTCGCTGGAGGATTCCTAATCCCACATCCCACTGGTTCATCCTCTCACGGCAGCAACCGCTTCGTACCCAGTCTAGACATTCACCCAGGATCTGGCAGACAAGCCCCCCCCCCCCCCCGCCCCGGAAACAAGCGCTGGGAGGGCTGATTTGTCACCAGTGCGTTTTAGGTTGTTGAACCAGCCTCTTGGGAACATAGCGTAAATCCATTCTATGTTGAGTGTATTATATATGAGACTGAATTGTAAATTGCCACAAATTGTATATTGTAACGTTCACATACGTAAAATGTCATCGCTCCATGTTAGCGCCAAGTCAATTAAGTGGCGTTTCTTACCATAACATTGGATCTCCATTTCTTTTAAACTTGTTGCCCATACCAAGTCTTACTTATTTGTATTTTTTAGGAATTTAAGATGTCTATTAACATTTGTCCAATTCAGAGGATGGAATACGAGTTTTCTTCTTCAGTTGAGAATACAAGAATTGCTATGATCAGGACCGTAGCGCTGATAGGTGACTGTCTAATGCTATTTTCGGCGGGCATAGCAGCAACTTATAGAACTTTTTTTTTTTTTAATAAACTGTGAATGCATAGTATGTATTAGAAGAAAATGCTTCTTACAGTCCACATTAGAAATAAATAATAGTGAGAAAAGACAGTCCTCCATTTCACTCATTTGTTTTATTCACACAACCAAGATATACACAAGCTTTACAGCAGCAATACATGTGATATTACAGAGATAAACACAAATTGATTGTTATTAGATTTGGATGACTAACACATACCATAGCGTATTAAACAAAGTACGACCGCACTTGTTATATATGGCATGCTGTAAAGCGAGGATCTGCTGAGCCAACAAGCTTTTTTCGTGAAAGCGTAGTGATCTTACATTTAAAGCTCGAGTGGCACGACTTGAATCACTTGAGCTGATGAAACCCCAAGTATAGTATGCTAGTTTCCATTAGAGGGAAGAGTTGTCCAGAGTTCACAGCAAAATCACAGTTTAATGCTTGTTTATTTTTCCCCCAGACAGTTATAAATCTAGTCATATTGTAAGGAAATGACACTTTGTGCCGAATCCTCTCAAAGTATGAGGTTTAACATCCCAACACTTTAGTTCATCAGCATCTGATGATGTCAGACAAACTTAATGAACTAAAGACAAAACTGTGCGACCGGTGCACAATAACAGGGAAAGGTAACGGCAGAGCAGGACACAAACACGCCTATTGATATCACCAGCTCCTGCGTTTGCTAGAAAACTGAAGCTCCTCGAGTCCACGTCTAGTCAGGCAATATTCCTGTTGTAACTTCTGCTGCTAGAGTAAGCCCAGGTTACAATTAAATATCACTCCAGCTGTACCTTTGTGCGCTGTTCTGTTGCATATTTACTGCACCAATAAATTGCATAATAATAACTCGTGCTATTCTACTACTGTCCGGAGGTTGAGGTTTTAGCCTTTTTTTTTTTCCCAACTTGAATTTTGAAATATCTAGTGTAGAAGATGAAACATGGAAGAAATCCTCTTGTGTAAAACTCCAGCATGCCAATGTGTTTTCACGGTTACTTAGGGTGATGGGACGGGAGTTTCTCTGTATATACATTGTGTGTTTTCTAACGTGGTCACATGAGCTGGGGTCCTGGAACGGGTTTCAAGTAATCAAAGGCCTCCTCCCATCGCCACTGGAGTCGCTCAACACAGCCGAGGCCGTTCCTCCGGCCCTTACAGTCAATTCTCTCTTCTGTGCATCGCCACAAGTTGTCCTTGTACACTCTCGACCCGTCGCTTCGTCTCACTGGCGGGTAACTCCCTCACCCCCACACATCTACCCCGCTGTTAGTTTCTGCCCTGTCGAAGGGCAGAGAAGAAGAGGGGCAGCAGGTTGAGGGCAGGCCGATGGTCCTGCACTCCCAACGCCACCAGGGCCCCAGCCAGGAGCGATGTGACCCTGGGCAGGACGGGTGGCTGGGCCTGCATCACCTGCGGGAACGGGGGGATACGTATGATTAGTATAGTGGAGACGTGGAGACGAGACCACCCACACACTCACACACACACACACACACACACACACACACACACACACTCACTCACTCACACACACACGCTCACACACACACACACACACGCTCACACACTACCTTTTCCACCTTGTGACAGTGGATGAGCCCGTCCTGACCGACGTAGAAAGTGGAAAATGCGTCGTATGACCTGTGGGTGAAGTTTTCACAGAGCAACTTTAAGCCACTGCAACACTGACATTTATTGGCCCGTACAGCCCTGTCGCATCAGGAATGGCCTGTTAGAGATTCCTCTACGAAGAAGGCGGGACCTAAAACTAGCTTGGTAGCTCACCAACCGTAATAAAAGACATGTGAGGAAACGTAATTATACCACTTCTGCCTCACCTGCGCAAATGTCTATTTTGTATAACAATTTTCTAGCAGTGCAGAGTTCTAAAAAAAAAAACTAACTAAAAAACAGGAGGATTTGAGACCGCTCTAAGGATAGCACCACTTGACGTTGCTCTTTTGGACTCTCCGACAGATCAACCCATTCATAAGGTCCACCCAGCCAAAGGTGCTTTGCTTTTGGTGGATTGGAGTTGGTCTGATGTTCTCAACCTGTAGAGGTGGGACTTGTCCTTCCTGTAGAAGCGCAGCAGCAGGCTGTAGAAGGGGAGGCCCCACACCCTCCAGCGAGCCTTGACGGTGCCGTCCTCCGCGTGCTTCGTGAGCTTCAGCACCTCCAGCCGCGCCTCGGAGTAGTAGCACAGGCAGAGCAGCCGCCACAGGGACAGGGCCAGCCGGTACGACAGGCGGCCCCTTGGAAACACGCCACGGTACCGGAAAAGGAGAAGTATGTTTTTGTACAAAGAAGAACAATGAGTGATTCAATAAGTCCCCCTGACTGTGAGCATACCTGGTGTGTGTATTGATCAGCCCATTGAGGAATTCCACGTTGTCTGAATACATTGTGTAGTCGTGGCTCTTGGCGAAGAAACATGGAAGCTGCGGAGATGAAAGAGCTTCATTTTAGTCAGTATAAAGAACATAGGTGGGCTTGCATATATGCTCACATCCTGAACTCATCATGAACATTTTTCAAATTCCACTTAAAATAAGGAACGGAAATTATCTCTTGCGTTGCAAGATCAAAATCTGATCAAAGTTAATCTGGACTAATTCATCAGTTTCAGACGGAATAGTTGGGACTATCTGAGTTTCACTCAGAGTGAGGATTATTCAGCTCTGTGCTGTGAATGGAGTTCTCTTTTGATTCAGTCAAAATCACTTTTTTCTTTTAGGGGGAATGCAAATCACATTCAATATGACGGACTCGCATGGGCCTTTAATTTAATCCTCATTTAGGTCCCTGTAAAGCAAAAATAAATGTGTTCCGAGTTTGTCACACCGCAGAAAAATGTGTTATTAACCACCCAGCCAAATGTGGATGATTAGAAAAGTTGCCAAGTATAGCTGTGGTGCGTCTGCTGAAGGCGCTGAAGCCTGACACCCCGAGAGCCACTGCAGCGACTCTCGGGGTGAACAGGGGTTCCCAAAGGATCACTGATCAGCTGCGCAGCCGTTCCGATTGCAGTGCTCCCTACTCCGCAGCGCCTTCATATAGTGTTACGGGAGGGGCCAGGAAAAGCAGGGGCCACCGTGCGTCATCCAGCTGGGATTTAGGCCCGCCCCCAAAAAATCCAGAACACAAAAATGGTGATAAACAGTTTAACGGTCTAACTCCACAATTCAATACGACATTGTTCAGTCCGGCGATGCAAATTGAAAGGAATTTCCTTAATGGATAGTTGTTAACCTTAAAAAACAATCGTCGATTAATTTGGTAACGTAAAAGGTTATGACGTCACCAGGGGCTGGCGCCCACCTGAGGACCTACACAATGTTGCGCACCTCTGAGATTCTCCTCATTTCATTTCATTTCAAAATGGAGAAGTTCGAGGCAAGACTCGCTGAGCTGGTTCACGCATACAGGAATATTAACGACTTGTCTTGGCGCAAGTTAAATATTTAAAACTTTTTGCCATCCTCTGCGGCAGTATGAGCCGGATGTTCCCTAGCAGATCCAGTCTGGTGCAGATATGAACAACGAGACACTTATAAAATTACTAAACATTGCAAAAATTCTTATATATAATAACAGACGCAAAATAATTTAGTTATTAGAATAAGAATATATTAGAATATAGAAAATATTTTATTGGAGTCATCACCATGGCAACATATCACTTGTTTCGTTTTGCTGTCTTACCTCCCCCTCTTTTTACATGTTTTCAGCAATGGTTTTCTCACATGTATAATGTGTTGTGAAAACAAATCACTGAATTCACTTTACAAGGACTTCAGTTTGTGAGTTGAAGATTCACTCTTTTGCCTGCTGACTCCAGACTACAGAGTCATTGAAAAGATTTGTTTGTTCCAAATAAATTGTCTTGTCTTGTCTTACTTCACTACTAGTAGTCCATAATAATTAGCACAGTTATACAGGTTTCTGAGGTTTTTAGTGGTTAAAATGATAGTGGTGTGGCGTGGGATTATTTAATTGTAAAAAGTGCACCGTGGAAGAGAAAAGGTTGGGAAACACTACCTTAATGTAACGCAGCCTTTCTTACCTCGATTCGAAGCCTTTCGTAAACCATGGCCAGCCTTTCCTCTCCTTCACTGTCCTTCGTGTCAAGGCTGCACTCTGCTCTTTCCACCTGGCTGCAGAGGAAAGTAGCCAAAGACAGAGGAAGCTTCGAGGGCTCGTTCTCAAGTCCGACGGCCCCCAGCCTGCATTTGACGCCGTGCACAGCGAGCGGTTCTGTTCCCGGGCAGTGGAAACAGTAGAACTGAGAGCCGTGCACGAAAGGCGCCGGGCAGCTTTCTGCCTCAAAAAGGTGTCGGAAGGACACGCGCCCCCTCCCCAGGGCTTCGGCCTCGGCCCCGGCTTCGTCTGTGCCCCAGGGCCCGACACTGATGTCGTCTTCTCGCCTGCCATCTACGGTGGTCAGCGGGAAGGGAAAATCCATCTGCCTGCCTGCGCCCGGTGCAAGTAGCTCTCCCAGTTTGGACTGGCCGAACAGGGGGATCTCCACCAGGGTGTGCTGGCCATCGGCTTCCCTGCGGCGCACTAGCACACACACGCTGAGCGAGTCCTCCCAGTCCTCCTCCAGGCGGCTTGCCCTATGGGGTTGGCTAGCATGGTGGAAGGGGTGTGAGAGCAGCGGCAGCTTCACGTTCTGATATCGCAGGCCGCTGGGGGGTACGGGGGCCCACGACGCGCTGCCCAGGGGCCGAGTCTGCTCGATCCACTGCCAGTTGACTCCCTGCAGGGGGGGGTCCACCAAAAAGGGAACAGTGTGAGGTTGATTTTTAACATATGGAAATGGGATTGCCGATTCTAGGAGCAAGCAGGTTACCTGCGTGAGGCCGCAGTGCTGTTTCTTGATGGGCGGCCTGCTGCCATGGCTCCTGAGACATCCCACCCAGAAGGCGATGCCCCCTCTGCACACAGCCATTCAAGACCGGGGCACAGGCTACCCAAAGTCACCAAGTCACCATGACCCCAGAACCGGAGGAAGACTAGCTACTTCTTTCGATACTCGACTTCGGACAACTCCCCACAAATCCAATGAGTGTATAACACTCTCTCCCTAAAAACAGTCAGAAAATACAAAGGGGAAGACATTGAGAATTCAGATAGTGTTTTCAGAGACCAGGAGGGGCAACAAACACCCCTAAAATGTAGTGTCACGCAACAATCAAGCCTGCTGATCGTAATGACCTGTGTTTCTTTCTTACTGTAGTCTCGCACGGAGGACATGGAAGTTACGCCAGTAGCACATGACAGGCAGAACGTGAGTGGCGAGCCAAGACCACAAGCTCACAATCAGACAGCACAGTACACACACTGTGTCCGGTGGAAGCCATTTAAAGTAAACATACACGGATCAATACCACACGCACTGACAACCGAGGGGACTCCTCCTTGCACTAGCGGGACGGGAGATGTGCTAGCACTGTCTTACTATAGACAGCCGGTAGTGAAACGATACTGAAAGTAAACAACGACGATACGTGGAGGTTCCCACAACCCGTCCTTATGTTTGCCTGGGTACATAATGCGAGCAGAGGTCGCCCCTGGACGGCAGGTCAAGCTCCAGAAATAGCCTTGATGTTTTCGCCCCGTGCTAGCATGTTTTGAACCTCACCTTCCACGCTTGTTGCTAAAGTCAGTTAGCCGCCGACAGCTACTAGCTTAGCCTGGATAGCCACCGCCTGAGCGACATAGGACTAAAAAAACCCCACTTCAATCAAATGATGTGCCGCAATATCTCTACCCGAACTCTCAGAACAAAGCCCCGTAGAACAGCGAGCATAACGACATAGCGGTGAGTTAACTTACACAAGTGTCATTCCACTCCCCCAATGCCCTTGTCGTGCAGACTCCCCTCACGTCAGAGCAGCGTGACGGCGCTTCCAGAAAAGACGCCCCGCTGCTACGTCCACCCACACACCCTTCCCTTTTTGTTTCTTTAACTTTGGGAAACGTTATTATTATTATTATTATTATTATTATTATTATTATTATTATTATTATTATTATTTCCCGCCGGGCTGGAGCCCAAATAATAATAATAATATATCAATTGAATCATCAAATAAATCAGGAGACATACTCATGGAGAACGTGTCCCCATTACGCACGCTTTCGTTCCATCCATCATCCGAAGCGCCATTTTTATTATTTTTTAAATATAATCTTCGTGTAATTCTCACGCAAAATCGGTCTCTCCAACACCCTGCCCTACCCTACCCGACAACAAATTCAATCCGTGCAAAGACTTCAAAAGTAACCCAATTCCGCGTGAAAAGTGGACCTCGAACATTTGTAATTTGCGTCGAGAAGAGGTGATGGTGTGTTTTACAAAAACCTTGGAAAACTGTAATACGTACACAACGCGACTAAACTAGACCCCGTGTATTGCTCGGGCTAAAAGTGTCTGGCCCACGACCACCGCCAAACCCACGGACACAGTTGACGTCTCGCTAGAATCGGGACGTCTCAGACATCTTGTGGTTCAAGTTTGATCCATAGTGATCTTCATTTCGAGCAGGAATTGGAGAATTATTATAAATTAAGGCTTTCTGTTTGTTGTGTCTCTCCTTACTTTGGGGGGATTCAATGAAGTTGTAAGATACAAACTGTAGGCGTCCATGATGTGTTTCATGGACTTGGAATGCATTGGAGCTGCACTGAGAGTGCAGCTCTACTTCCACAGAAAACACGGTGAGTTATAACAACGAGTAGTCGTGGTTTACGGGCAAACATAGACGGTTGTTTTAAAGACAGGAGGGTTGCGCTGTGGAGACCACATAGTGGTTGCTCCGTGACATTAGCAACCAGGAGACGACAGACTGGGGGAGCTGATGCGGCCTTCAATGTAAACTCTGAAAATTGTGCTGCGTTTCAGAGAACCCTGAAAACTGTAATACATACCAAACACGATGAAAGTGGAACTCTGTGTATTGCTGCCTGCAGCTATATTTATTATTATCATTATTTAGGGTTATTTTGTTATTGCTCGGAGTTTTATTATTACAGGTACTGCTCACTTAACAACCTCTCTGACCAGTCTGTATTATACGCTGTGTACAATACCGCAGCGTGCGCAATTTCTTAAAATTGTAATCTTGGCATTTTTCAGGCTAAAAGTATCTGAAACACGACAACTGCAGTATGCACAGACATGGTTGAGGCCTTGTTGGAACTGGGACCTTTCAGACGTCTTGTCGTTCGAGTTTTATCAACATCGATCAACATTTGGAGCAGAAATTTGCGAAAAACTGTCGTAACTTTACTGGAAGTAGAAGAACAGCGAGGCGATTAGGGTTAGTTTCAGGAGCGGCCTGCTTTGTGACATCAACGCTGTGAGCAGCGTTTGTTTCTCCAAGTTGACGGGGATTTTTTTCAAGGGTAGCACCACTGCATGAGCCTGTTGGAAATGTTACCAGACGGCAATATCAGATTTTGATATTATTTATTATTTATGGACCAGCAGTACTCGAGCACTAGTACAAATATATACAAGCTTTTGTTTGTTTACTTAAATATCATTTTATTGATTATAAACCAGCAATACACAGGCCAGGAGTAATGGTCTGTACCTTAGCAGCAGGCCAAAAAATGTACAGTACTCGCTTTTTGTTAAATTAAAGATATTATTTATAGTTTGTTTGTTTATTTAAATATTTATTATTTAACTACACTTTATAAGTGCAAATGTGTACAGTCAGTACCTGATGTTTGTAATTATTTATTGTTTATAGACCTGCCCTGAAGGGTAAGTCCTTCAAGTTTCAAGGTTAAAGTGATCAAATTGGCAATGGCATTATCTGACTTATTTCCTGTGTTGAAAAAGATTATACAGCCTGGTCAAATATAGACATTAATGGAACACCGACTGCCTGAAACTGTCATGGTGTCCTCCACAGTGGTGGCCTGCCGGCAACAAACCTTGCACTTGCTAAAATATCTCTGTTTTAGTGTTACAGTAGCCTAAATTATCCATCCATTATGCTTATAAGTGGTGGCATCAAGGGCTGGTGTTTGTATATGCGTCGATGGGGCGGGGGCGGTCGAGTATCCGCGGGCTGGTTGTGGGGGGCTGGTCTGGGTAAAATACTCCAGGGACGTTTTTTAGTCCCAGTCCGTCCCTGCGTCTAGTTTAGTTAACCACAGCATATTGTACAGTACAGTGCAGTGCAGTGCAGTCCTGGACGTGGGGGATGGCTTCTCCTGTGACCCCCTTCTCAACGTTTCATCCTTTTCCTTGCGCAGACGTGGTTCAAGATATGGCGATGTTGTAGAGTTCTTTGTGAAATGTGGCTTTGTTAAGCCCTTTGATACTACACCGTAATTAAGGGCTATAGAAATAAACTTCACTTGACTTGACTTTACCATTAGATATTAAAAAATAACTTTTTCCAACTCTTCATTTGTGCAAAGTGATCCTAGATTCATGCAAGAACACGTTGGAGATGAACGCACCCCTGCGAGGAAAGGAAATCGGTATCACATGTCCCACTTAAGTGCCGCTAGGCGGCGCTGTGCGAGTCGTCCGAGCGGCTGCGACCCGGCGAGCGGCGAGAGCGGAGCAGCCAATCAGAACCGGCGCTGCAGCCGCGTCATCACCCGAGTGGGAAGTCAGGCCCACGCGGTGTGTGCGGCGCCGAGTCTGCTGAGTTTTGTGCCGCTCGGGGAACCGTAACAGTCAGTCAAAGAAACGAAAATGCCCAAGAAAGCGAAAGAAGAGCCAGAGTGGGAAGGGGACGATGTCTCCCCGGCTGCAGGTAAACTAAGTTATTTGTTTATTCACGCGGCAAGAGGGCTAACTGCACTTGCTGTGGCCGGGAAGTTAGCTAATGCTAATGCTAGCAGCCTGGGAGAAACTCACTGTCAACATCGTTAACAGTGAGATCCCCGCGAGCTGAGTTGGGCACATGGACACTTTGGTCCAAGGAATAACCGGGTTAAGCAAGGGAATTAATCAGAAACGGGTTTCCAAATCTATTTCAACTACGAAGTTAGCATTGCTGCTGCGTCCATGTGAAGGTGATGCAATTCCATTGTTTTCATTGAAATGTGCCTGACAGCAGCGTGTGAACCTGACAGCGAGTTGAGTCCAAAGACAGGTATTTGTCTGATCATCAAGTGTTGAATACGTGTGGGTTGAAGTAGCAATAATAATTTTAGCATGTAGACCGAGGACATTATAATACCTTGTTAAAAATGTTGTAATAATTAAGACCAACTCATCCTGTACAGCAGTATCCCCATTGTTTTTTGTATACCCACAGCCCTACAAGCACCCATAGAACCACCCCTGCTAAAGCCTTCTAATATCCTGTACATAGAAAATATTTTGTGTGTTCCGTATATTTTTGTGCATTTTTATTTTTAAGATTTCCTTTAATATTACTCGCTATCTGTAGAGCAATGCACTAACCCTTAGCCAATAAAAATTCATTGCTTATTAAAATATACTTGCCCAATAAACTGATTCTCATCACTGTTGGGCCCATTAGAGCTAGAGATATTGTATTTAACTTCATTGGACATTCTTCTGCATAAGCTACAAACACGGTTGAGGTGTCATTTAAACTGCCATGTCACAAAGATGTCATTGTTTCAATTTCATCCAAATTGAGCATCGGAGCAGATATTCGTGAAAAACCAAACAAATTTGACACGTAATATTAAGTTGGTCTTGGTTAACTGACACGTCACATGTCTCGTTCCAAAATGAAGGAGATAAGATTTACAGTACAACGCTTATGACGTCGTCATATTATTTACTTTAAATGTACAGATACCGATTGAGAATGTCCAGTTGAACTGTGTCCAGTGTGCATTGTGGACTCAGTCACTTTGTAGTCTTTATACGTTCCCAAACTATCGATTTACGTGTATATTTATATGGCTTCTTACCTGGTAGAAGTCAGATCTGTTAGATTGATATTTTAGATCCGTTAACTACATTACTCTGCCGGATTAATGAAAAAAATAAATAATAATAATCCTTAAAATCTCTTCAGCGTGTCCCTCAATCGCTGAAATGTTCGACTCAGTGATGCGTTCAAGATCCAGCGAGGCGTCGCAAAAATAAAAGCCTTGCAATGTTATGTTACGCACAGAAATACCACAACGTTTTTCGTATTTTATACAAATGTATTATACTGAAAATGTAATCCAAGGAAAAAAACTCAACAAATAAATGATGTGCCCGACCTGGCACCAAATGACCACCTGTCACTGAGAGTGCGGCTCTATTTCCACAGACAACATGGTGAGTTCTAACAATTAGATGTTCTGGTTTACAGGCAAACATGGAAAGTTGTTTTTAAGACAGGAGGGTTGCGCTGTGTAGACCGCAAAGTGGTTGCTCCGAAAGATGAGCCAATGCTGCGTTCAAGTAAACTCAGAAACTCAGTGCAGCGTTTTAGAGAACCCTGGAAACTGTAAAACGCAACCAACATCACTAAACTGGACACTGTGTATTGCTGTCTGCAACTATATTTACTATTATTATTATTATTATTATTATTATTAGGGGTCCAGTCCTGTGGACTACAGGTCTGCCACGTTCAAATTTTTAGGATGAAGTAATAACCTGCAACAAGCGTGAATTACTACTACAAACCTTTTAATTATTACTACAAACTGATGCTAAAAAAAATTAAAAATATTTTTAATTATAAAAATTGTAATTGGTGTCTGCTGGACCCTGTGTATTCCTGCCTGCAGCTATATTTATTATCATTATTATTATCATTATTATTATTTTTTTTTTTGTAATCCCCTCTTTACAGAGAAAACTGCAAAGAAAGGAAAGAAGGATAAGAAGGGGAAAAAGAGTGTAAGTGTAATTTATGGAATCCGTTTTTCTCTCAAATTATTGTCATGCGTTATTTAAGCAACCTCACTTCTGTGTATGATTGTGTTTCATTCAGTTCTTTGAGGAACTTGCAACCGACGGCAAACCTGAAACTGTGGATGAGACTGAGGTGAAAGATACTAAGGGAAAACAGGTAATGATCTGGAGGAAGGCCAATGAGAGACGGTCGTGTTCCTATCGGGAATAAAATGTAACATATAAAATGTTACATACACAAACTGCAAACTAACTGAACCAGTGACGCCCTCTGTGTAAAAAGTAAAGTAAATTAATATTGAGGACAAAAAAAGTTTTTAACTCTGAAATAATAACTTCAATGATGTAGCTTGCAATGCATAGTATAGTCATTTCCAATGTAGAGCCTTGATGCCCTGCTCTAATGAGAATGCATATTTGGCAAGTCCCAAAAACATGAAAAATAAGACGATGATTTTAATAATGGTTATAATCGCTGCTGAAATTCATCATTTAATGAGTTTGAGCGTAAACTGGATATTTCCCACCACAAGGACAGGGTGTAATCTCTATTTAGTGTCAATGCGCAGCCAGCACCCTACACTTCAACCTCTCCTCTCTGCCCTCTGCTCTGATTTCTACTGTAGTTTATGAACAAAAGTGTCTGGTCTCTGCTCACAATGATATTTTTGGCTCTCAGAAAAAGAAAAAAGACCGGCGGAAAGGGCGAGGCGACGATGATGACGACGACGACAATAACGAGGAGATTATGCAGAGGCTGAAGAAGCTGTCGGTACAGCCCAGTGATGAAGAGGACGAGCCAGGTCACTCCAGTGCCTTTTGACCCAATGCTTGCTCTCATCGTAATCGGTAGGATCACATGAGTTTGTTGCCATTAAATGTGTTGTTTCCTTCTCTGCAGTCGTCCCTGCTAAAAAAGGAGGCCAGAAAAATAAGGTGAGACGGTATTTAATCTTCATTAAAAAGTGCAGGTGGTAATGGTTTTGTTGGATTTTTGAGCACCTTCTAATTTCCGGCAGGGCGGGAACATTTTTGCTGCCCTCAGTCAGAGTGGTGATGAGGAGGACTTGGAGGACAACGGAGAAAAGGTACATTACGCTTTTATTTATTTAACAAAAAACGAGACATCAAATTCTGCAATTTTTGTGACAAGCTCAGTTTATCTGCTTAGAAGCGCTAAATGTGTCAAGATGTAGAACCTTACTATCCTCGTACTTTTCAACCTGGCTTTCTTTCTTCCAGCATTCTCTTTGCATCTACATTACATTAATTATGAGTGGGGCTTGTTATAATCAGTGTTTCCTGATCATTTGGACAAAGTGATCAGGTGTTTTTCTTTCCGCGCCGGGCGGAAGGGATATTTGACTCACTCAATAGTCACAAGCTTGCAGTCATTCAGTCGCAAATAGGCATAACGGGCAGCCAGCTTTGATAATCAAGTCACTTGTGCCAAGTGTCAATTTAACAACAGCTTTCAATTATGGCTGTCAATTTACTGCGTTCATTTTGTTAGTTTATTATAAAAAAGTCACTGTACGTCGCACAATTCCAACCACAATAGTATAATTTGTATTTTATTCTATTTACATTACATTTAGCAGACGCTTTTATCCAAAGCGACTTACAATTGTTCAAACACCGATGGACGCAGCCATCAGGAGCAATTAGGGGTTAAGTGTCTTGCTCAAGGACACTACAGCATGCTAGCAGGAGGAGCCTGGGATCGAACCAGCAACCTTTAGATCACTAGACCACCAGCTCTACCGCCTGAGCTACCATCCCCATATTCTATATAAAAATGACCTGGAGTCGCACCAGACCAACCACGCCACGCGAGAACGCAATGTCCAAATCCGTTATCGGCTTCCCCCTTACAAGCAACAAACGGCCTCCATGCGAAATAGAAAAATAGAAAATAGAAAATAGAAAAAACAACTTTTATAACAATCCACATTTTTTATTTAAGCCCGATACTCCAGAGAAAAAGGCATCTAGCAGGTCCTTCACAGCAAAAGCAAAAATCCGCCAGTTGCAGCAGGTTAGAGTTGGCTCTTCCACTTTGTTTACCTCTCTGCCGGAGGTGCGATTGGCACATCATTGCTTTTGGCTTTGAACATGGAAGCAAAGGACCAAGCTCTGCTTGGCCCTCTCAATGGAAAATGTAACTACATAAAACATCCATATGGAAATAAAAAATAACATGTATTTGTAAAAACTTCTTAAGATATTGAAATAAAAAAAATGTAATAGTTTTATTTCAATATCTTAAGTTTTACAAGTCAATATCATTGACTCCTAAACACACCTTTTGTAATGTCTATTCAATGCTTTACTCATCTGCAACAATTACATAATGTCTTTGAATTTAAATATCTTAATTTGGGGCTTTTCCCAGCATATATTGATATATATACAATTATTTTTGATTAATTTGGTTTATTAATTAAAGATCATCTTATTACTTTGATGACATTTTTTTAATCGGTTGACGGTCCTACTTTAAATATTAATCTCTTCCTGCTAACATCTGTTATTTGTCAAAAATGTACAGTACTGACTGGAATTGATGTATTGCAGTAGGGGTATCAAATCATGGAAGTGGCTCTGTAAGGTTTTGATGGTGGTGAACCCTTAGGATAAAGGATAACAGGATACGACACAGCAGGGTTGAGGTGTAAATCTGTTGGAGGAATTAGCAGCATCAGTCAAGCAGGGATGTTTTCTAGAGCTCTGGTTTTTACTGGTGACCAAAAAAAGGTACAACCAAGTTCCAGAACTCTTACAATAATATAGCAGGCTGGTGGACAACAAAAGCAGTGTCGCAGGTCCAGCAGATTCTGGTAGCAGTGGTGACACCCAACCTGACCCTCTCTCTCGCTGACACCCAAACCTGCTTTCCCACCTGGCATACACCGATCAACCACAACATTAAAACCACTGAGAGGTGAAGTGAATAACATTGGTCATGTCATTACAATGGCACCTGTCAGAGCATCTCCAAAACAGCAGGTCTTGTGGGGTGTTCCCGATATGCAGTGGTTAGTACCTCCCAAAAGTGGTCCAAGGAAGGACAACTCGTTAATCGGCGACAGGGTCATGGCCATGGGCTCATTGATGTGCATGGCGAGCGAAGTCTAGCTCTGATTCGACAGAAGAGCTACTGTAGCACAAGTGCGTAAAAAGTTAATGCTGGCTATGATAGAAAGGTGTCAGAACACAAAGTGCATCACAGCTTGCTGTAAAGCCACCGACCGGTCAGAGTGCCCATGCTGACCCCTGTCCACTGCTGAAAGCTGCTACAATGGGCATGTGAGCGTCAGAACTGGACAATGGAGCGATGGAAGAAGGTGGCCTGGTTTGATGAATCACATTTTGTTCTACATCACGTGGATGGCCGGGTGCATATGCGTTATTTACCTGGAGAAGAGATGGAACATTGGGATGCACTATGGGACCGGCGGAGGCAGTGTGGTGCTCTGGCCAGTATTCTGCTGGGAGACCTTGGGTCCCGGCATTCATGTGGATGTTACGTTGACATGTACCACCTACCTAAACATTGTTGCAGACCAATACACCCCTTCATGGCAACGTTATTCCCTGATGACAGTGGCCTCTTTCAGCAGGATAACGCGCCCTGCCCCACTGCAAAAAATGTTCAGGAATGGTTTGAGGAACATGACAAAGAGTTCAAGGTGTTGACTTGGCCTCCAAACTCCCGAGATCTCAATCCGATCGAGCATCTGTGGGATGTGCTGGAACAACAAGCCCGATCCATGGGGGCCCCACCTCACAACTTACAGGACTTAAAGGATCTGCTGCTCACGTCTTGGTGCCAGATACCACAGGACACCTTCAGAGGTCTTGTGGAGTCCACGCCTCGACAGGTCAGAGGTGTTTTGGTGGCACAAGGGGGACCTACACAGTATTAGGCAGGCGTTTTGAATGTTATGACTGATTGGTGTATATCCCCACTCCTTGAACTCCATGAAAACACGCCCCTGGAAGTGGACCTCAGAGAGAGTGATTAGTAGGAGTTCCCCAAAATAAAAGCACAACATAAGAAAGATGAACTTCCTGTATTAGTCTGTTTTGTCGATTACAGTCAATGTGCATGTGAGTATTGCTTCTTTCACCCTGGTGAGGGGGATGCTCTCTAGCTCCCTCACAGGCTCAGACATAAAAACCCTGGTGGTGGTCTTACTGTGATGGTCACTGCAGTCTGAAAGCTGCACACCAATTGCTTATCTAATGTAAATGAATGCTGGGTCTATCTGTGCGTGTCTGTGCGTCTCTGGTGCAGGAAATTGAGGTGGTTGCTAAAAGCAAGAAAAAAGATAAACCTAAGGCCAAGAAGGTGAAGGTGGGTGTTAAACATTCATTATCCAGGACTCTTCATCTTCCGTCTGCTCTCTTCTCTCCTGCAACCCTGCTTCATCTCTCATCGCCACTAACTCCTGTACCATTTTAAGCACGGCAGAGCATATCTAAAGCATGTTTTTTAATCTACAACACAGTTTTGTCTCCCCTTCTGCACCACCTTTAAAGGTTTGCTTTTTGTTTTTCAAATAGTGCCCTATTTAAACATTGTTTTTGCATGAACTGGCGTTAAGGCATAAATTGTTTGTCCCATTGGGCAGCAAATGACTCAAAAGATGAAATGAATTACGGCCCTCTAACCCATTCTGCCAGCAGCGTGTCTTTCCTAAACCTTAGCCACTCACACTGACCTATTGGTATGGAATGATTAGGCTGCGTCTGAGGACGAGGTGGAGAAAAAAGATGAAGATGAGAAGAAAGCTTTGAAGAAGAATAAAAAGCCAGAAGCCAAGCATGCAGCCCCCAAGGTGGGTAAAGCCACCTCCTCTGTGTATTTGACATGAAGCACCTGTTTTTGAAGAATGACGCATGAGTGACTTTTTGTTTTATTGTACTGTGTACTCTCTGTTCTGAAGGCGGAGGAGGAAGAGGAAGACAAGCCGAAGAAAGGCAAAAAGGAGCCACCGAAGGCAAGTAGAGTGGCAAGCAGTGCCTGTGGAGCTCAGTTATAGCATCCTAACGCTCATTTTGCCAATTCCACCTGTAGAAGGGAAAACCAGCTCAGCGGCCGCGCAGCGAGGACGAGGAGGAGGAGGAGGAGGAAGATGGCGACAGTGACTGCGATGACACCATGCTGGTATGTTTTCCTTTCCGAGGCAATTATTTATTTATTTTTGTTTGTACTTTGCTTAAGGCAGTTCCAGTCAACTTTATTTATAAAGCACATTTAATGAAATTACCACCCTCACCCACAATGTATTATTGTACTTATTATTACTTAATGTTTGATACTTTAGCATGCTTCACACCTAGCCCGTAATCGTATCGTTAGGTGTGAAGCAGGTTTAGTTTTAAAGAGAAAAGATAGGTTTTCATCCAGTATTTATTGATTTTGACCTTTTTGGGGGGATTGAACCTTCTCTCCTCAGTGTGCGGAAGATGTTATAGCCGAGCAGGCGAAGCAGCAGGATGGGGACGATCCGTTTGCCAATCTCAGCAAAAAGGAGAAGAAGAAGAAAAAGAAGCTGGTACTTGTTTTCTTTGGTCCTATAAGTGTGTTTGAAACCCGGTGGTTGTCTCATTTTAATAATTTTCTATATTTCGCAATTTCTCTTTAAGAAGAAGCAGAGATTATGCATTTATTTCAATGTCAGCGCAGTGACACAGCAGAAGATCCAGACAAAAGTGTGTGTGTCTCTGGGTTCAGCTGAATCATAGCGTTACTGATGATACACTGTACCCCATTCATTGTTTTATGAATAGGGTGACAACCAATGAAACCCGACGCCTTCCGAAATATCAGCCTGTGTTCTAACTAATTGTGGTCAGGTTTATGATGCCATTTTATAATGGAATGAGATATTTTTTTCCTTTTTACTGACTGAAGTCTAATTATTATTTTTAGAAAAATAAACCTATGGGCTGATGCATGAAACTAGGTGTAACTGAATTTCAACTGGACGTAATTTTTCATATTTTTCATATGAAGTACAGAAATACAATCCAATACAAACCTCATTGTTTATTGTAACTAAATATCAAGTATTTGTTGGTTGTTTTGCTCCCTTTCAGTCCTGCAACTGCCATAGACAAAAATAGCCTCTTTCTCGGCCGCTCACTTTGAAGGACTGGTAAAGGCTTTGACTGTTGCCTTTTTACAGCCCTTAGTTTGGTGGGTGCTCGCAAACTCTCCTCATTGTGTCGTAGGGCTGTTTCCAACGACTTATTCTAACTACCTTCTACGTGACTGTACAGTGTAAAGTACAGCGTATAGGTTAAGGGGAAAAAACAGCCTTTGTCCAGTGTCCCGATAGCCACACAACCATTAAAACGTCTACATTTTTATATTCTCGTGTATTATGTATATTACAGAAATTTGCTTTTAACAAACACTTTTATTTCAACCTGTCTTTGCCGATTTCTGGGACATTCCAGATGGAGTACGAGAGGCTCGTTGCCAGCGTGCGCGCTAAAAACGCAATCGAGGGAGACTTCTCTGTGTCTCAGGCAGAGATGTCCTCCAGGCAGGCAATGCTAGAGAATGCATCGGACATCAAGGTAACTCAATGGAACGTACTAACAAAGCTATTTCATATAATATAAAGAAGAAAGACGCAGTCATATTGAATTAAACCATCCAAGTATTTTATTAACCGGATTCATTTTCCTCAGCTGGAGAGATTCAGCATATCTGCTCATGGAAAGGAGCTGTTTGTCAACGCTGACCTTCTGATTGTCGCAGGGAGGAGATATGGCTTAGTTGGACCGAACGGGTAAACCTCTCCTCTGCGGAGCAGCAAATTATTATTTGTTGGTCAGCAATGGGCGGACAGACCTAAAATCCTCCCCCTTTTTTCCCCTTTCTCCTTTAATCAGCAAAGGAAAGACAACACTACTGAAACACATTGCCAACAGAGCTCTCAGCATTCCCCCCAACATCGACGTGCTGTTATGTGAACAAGGTACGTGACCTGACAGATAAACCGTTCCTTGCGTTCATGTCTTCCATTTCAGCTCCTCTAATCCACCATTCTGTGTTTTGTCTTGTTTTTTTTTCCCTCCTTACTGTCCCGCAGAGGTGGTGGCGGATGACACCCCCGCGGTGCAGGCGGTGCTGAAGGCTGACACCCGACGCCTGAAGCTCTTGGATGAGGAGAAGCGGCTCCAAGCTCGGCTGGAGAAAGGAGAAGACAACGTGTCTGAGCGGCTGGAGAAGGTGAGTTGTATTGTGCCCTTTGCTGTATTATACTCTACCTGTGTTGATTATAGTTTAAAAGCCCTCGTAAAAATAACTAAAAGCATAGCAGACCTAGTAAAGAGCTTTGTGGGTGGAAAAAAAGTGCTTTTCAAGAGAGAGGAATGACTGAGAATGAGAATACAATGAGATCGTTGTCAGTAGAACTGTATCGTGGTCACGATATTTTTTAGCTAACCACTTGAGCCTGATGTTCCTTTGTTCACGTTTGCGCTCTTCCGTCTCCTGTAGGTCTATGAAGAGCTGAGGGCCATCGGTGCCGCGGCTGCAGAGCCCAAAGCCCGCAGAATCCTGGCCGGTCTGTCCTTCACCCCCGAGATGCAGAACAGGCCCACCAAGAAGTTCTCTGGAGGCTGGAGAATGAGAGTCTCCCTGGCCAGGTATAACACCATCATCAATTGGAAACCTGTCAGTCAACTGAGATGCTTCGAGTCGAGCAGTTTTCCAGTCAGTGTGCATTACAGTAACAGGATAAAACAGAAGCTTACAAAATGCAGGGATAATATTTCAATGAGGAATTATACATAAGGGGAATCATAAATATATTATCTTTGTGATTCGCCTGCGGATGCAAACACGACTCTCCGTGCTCCCCGATCGCCGTGCCCTGTTCCTACAAATAAAACAACCATGTGACCGTAATGTTAACATATGAAACGTGAGATGCACCGATTGGTCGGCTGGTGGCGGGAATTGGTTGGTTTTCACCGGCCAATCAGTGTCAGATATTAGATATATCCTAGTCTTTGCAGGTCAAATTTTCAGCCCGATACTGTTCTCATGTACTGTAATTTCCGAACTATAAGCCGCTACTTTTTATCCACGCTTTAAACCTCGCGGCTTATCCAATGACGTGGCTAATTTATGGATTTTTCCCACTTTCACAAGCTTCATGCCGCCAAAAAACTGAGCAAAAAACACATTATGTGACGGTGCTCAGTTTTTGGGCGGCATGAAGCTTTCATTAGACCAATGAAATTGCCAAACGGGTTAAGGTGAAACAATGTAACTGTTTAGATTAAATCGAGCGCGCTCAAACTTCCCATCATTTACGGCCGTCATTTCGTCACCCTCATCATGGCAAAGAGACAAAGAAATGCATATGATGCAGCTTTCAAGTTGAAGGCGATCGATCTGGCTGAGGGAAAAAGAAATAGAGCTGCTGCACGGGAGCTTGGCCTTAATGAGTCAATGATAAGACGTTGGAAACAGCAGCGTGAGGAACTGACTCAGTGCAAAAAGACAACAAAAGCTTTCAGAGGGAAGAAAAGCAGATGGACCGAACTAGAAGATGAGCTCGAAGACTGGGTCAACACACAGAGAGCAGACGGCCGAGGTGTTTCAACTGTGCAGATCCGACTGAAAGCCAAAACAAGCGCCACCGCAATGAAGTTTGAGGATTTTAGAGGTGGACCATCGTGGTGTCTCAGATTTATGAGACGTAAAGGCCTGTCCATCAGGGTACGGACGAGTCTGTGTCAGCAGCTCCCTCCCAACTACGAGGAAAAAGTTTCAAACTCCTGCAAATTCACTGATGCATAAACACATAACAGATTCTGTGAAAGAAGCCATCAAGAGGACAAACTCAATTCCAGCTGTGATTCCTGGGGGCACAACAAAGTATTTGCAGCCACTCGACATCAGTGTAAATCGTGCATTTAAGGTGGCGTTCCGTGTTCAGTGGGAGGCTTGGATGACAAGTGGGGAGAAATCCTTCATAAAACGGGCCGCATGCGAAGAGCAACTTATGGTCAAGTCTGCCAGTGGGTCTTGACAGCATGGAGCATTGTCAAAAAAATGCACTACTTGATTTGAAGTTTGAACTGGACATTATTATCTCCCAAATAGGAGCCTTTCTGTGTGGAGTTTGCATGTTCTCCCCGTGCTCACATGGGGTTTCCTCCACCTCACGTCAGTAAGGACCCCCACAAAAAACATGCACCCATCATTGTCTGACCAGCAATGGACATTTATCACCTGGTCCCCGGGCGCGTCCACGTATGCTGCCCACTGCTCCTGGCTGTGCCCCCGGAGGAAGGACAAGCCAGGATGGGTCAAAAGCAGAGGATCCATTTCACCGGCCACCATCAAAGCATGTGCATGTGTGTGTGTGTGCAAGCATGTGTTGTAGTGTGGTGTGTTGTGTGACGAATAAAGACTGTTTCTTCTTTCTTTGTGTTCGACTAAAACTCAGTGAGAGTTAGAGGTTAAATTATGCCGAAACTTGGTGACAGTCCCATATTCTATTTTATTGAAACTCAGTGACAGTTTCAGGTTTTATTATTCTTTCATAGTGAATAATGAACAATAATAAACATTCTCAAAATCAGAAAACTCACTATTGTGGTAACTTTAACCAATTGCAGTGTAGTCCATATGTGCAGCTGTCCAATCACTTGATTGTGATCAGATCACATGATGTATTTGTCATCAACGTACAGCAGAGGGTAAATACGAATCTGCAGGTCACACAGGTCGAAAAATTCAGAAATAGGAATCAGCCAGGAAAATGACAGTTGGTGCATCTCTAGTTGATGAACATGTTCGTAACTTGAGGAGATGATGCATTTCAAGGGGTATATCCTAATGATATGAATTTATATACTGTATATAGTTCGCTGTAGTAGCTCACATACCAAGTGATTAGCCTCGTTACGAGACGACTACGGTGTTAATAACTGATGGAGTCATTTATCTGCAGTAACTCAAACACCACGGAGACTCCCTGTCACACTAGTGTGGTACTCAAAATATTTTTCCAAGGTTGGCAGGTCTGAGACAGGTGCGCAAAATGCTCTCCAATCACTTATCTCACCCATAGGATGAGCCGAGCCCCCTGTGATTCGATATATATATATATTTTTTATATAATGTATCGACACAATAGTGCTAGACTGGGGATATGGATTGCAAAGAATTGTTGTAAAGTTGCCAACTGGTGCTGAGAATTGTCCTTCATTAAAAGCCACCCAGCCCTAGAACATTGAGATGATTACAGTATGCCCTCCCCCGCTACCAAGAACTCAAATAACACTAAAGAACTGTTTTTTCAAATCCCAAAGAACCATATAAGTAACATGAACGCCATCCGCTAAATAACCTTTTTATTTTTAAGTTTTGCTATTTTTTTGGGGCATTTGTCATGTTTTTGTGTAGTTCCGCTTCTGTTCCACCGCTTGTCTGGTTTGACCTGACATTATTCCACCTGTTTTTCTTCCCAGAGCTCTGTTTATGGAGCCCACCCTGCTGATGCTGGACGAGCCCACCAACCACTTGGACCTGAACGCCGTCATCTGGCTCAACAAGTACGGTGTTGCCCAACAATAGTCAACTGTGTTTTTTCAACCTGTTTACCAGCGTAGAGACCAGAAAGAAGTTCAACACCTACACCTGTAAAAAGATGCACAGAAATGCACAAACTTCATGTTCTGAAGCCAAACTGTCTTGATCGATTCCCAACAATTTAAAAAGCTTAAGAGCAACAAAAACATTTTTAAATATTATCCTCATATTGTATACATCTATATATTATATTTATATTCCTGTTCATACTTGCTTGTACAAAGCAGGTAATTCTTATATGAACTATGAGCAGGAAACTACTCAAGGATAGAACCTGTGTCTTCTATATTCCTAATTTTTAATCACTGATATGCTCTGTCGTTGAGAAATGCTTAACGTCTGCCAGTTATTTTTAGGGCCATGTAAAGCAAGTTTCTGCACTTTATGTTCCAATGTTTTCTATAATGTACATCTATTGTTGACACTCTGCACGTTTAGCTATCTTCAAGGCTGGAAGAAGACCCTCCTCATAGTTTCCCACGACCAGAGCTTTCTGGACGAAGTCTGTACGGACATCATCCACCTGGACAACCAGAAGCTTTACTATTACAGGGGCAACTACTGTACGTATCCATCCAGGACCGCAGCTAGATGACGGCGGGAAGACTTCTTAAGACTCTTTCAGCTGTTATCCAAACATTGGTCAAATCCTAAAGCACCCTTGAGTACAGTTAAATATAGAATTTTAACCATTTGACCACACTCCATATGCTCCATTTTTACCAGATGCCACTTTCCAACACCTGTCCAACACTACCACGACACTTTCCTGTGTGGTAATTAAGCTCTTTAAACCTGTGAGTCGTCTTGTCCCGCGATGAGTCACCGCTCCACTCGTTGGAACCTGAATGTCATATGATCTTCAGGGAAGATCACAACAAAACGCCTCTTTCTCCTGCCTGGATTTTTTTAAGGATACAAACTAACATTTCATGGACATGGTAATAAACAATCGGGTAACTACAGATTATTCTGTTGCAAAACCTGTCCTTCTATGTGACCGTATGTTCAAGTCCAAGTATGTCTCTCAATAACCGCAATTAGGTAGAAATGGAAAAATGCTCTAAAATAAGTGGAGATGAAGATGGGAAATCACAAATGTCTGGTAGCCAGGTCTCAGGGGTATTCTCTTGAGGGAACCCTGTTATCAAATTCTCTTTTTTTTTTTTCCTCCGAAAGTGACATTCAAGAAGATGTATGTGCAGAAGCAGAAGGAGCTTCAGAAACAGTACGACAAGCAGGAGAAGAAGCTCAAGGACCTCAAGGCAGGCGGCAAGTCCACCAAACAGGCCGTGAGTAGCGCTCTCACCTTGGCACATGCACCCATCACCTCTCTCATGTCTCACTCACTCACACACACACACACTCTCTCTCTCTCTCTCTCTCTCTCTCTCTCTCTCTCTCTCTCTCTCCTCCCGCCTTCCTCTCTCCCAGGAGAAGCAGACCAAGGACGCGCTGACCAGGAAACAGCAGAAGGGCAAGAAGAAGGGCGGTGTCGAGGAGGAGAGCCAGGAGTCCACGGAGCTGCTCAAGAGGCCCAAGGAGTACACAGTGAAGTTCACCTTCCCCGACCCGCCGCCGCTCTCTCCGCCCATCTTAGGACTTCACAGTGAGCCACATCCCCGAGCCCTTGGCTGTCCTACAGTTACGTATTCGAGGGATGACCCTGCAGAGTAATTCTTGTCTGCCACAGGTGTCGACTTTGCCTATGAAGGTCAGAAACCACTCTTCAAGAACGTAGAATTTGGAATCGACATGGAATCCAGAAGTGAGTATATTCAGGGTTTAAAGTTTCAAATATGCTTCATCTCTTTTTATGTTGCATGAAAATAATATGCTTGAAATGTGAACAATAACCTGGAAAATACTGTTTCTAGCTTTATTACAAATTAGTTTGTATATTCACATTGAAATTGCTGGAAACGGGTTTGAGTTCCACTGCATTTTACCTGTGAAAACCTAGGATTTTGCTCTCATTTCAAAGCCACGTTGACCATAATGTAGTTTGAATCAAAGTTGACATCTTGTTGTCTTTTGTTTACACGCCTCTGTTTGAATATCAACCCAATCCTCCTTCCTCAGTTTGTATAGTGGGGCCCAACGGCGTGGGGAAGAGTACCTTGTTGCTACTCCTCACCGGACGATTAAATCCAGTAAGTGTGAAGAATCTCCACTGTCTGTTTTCTCAAAAAACGTGTGGACCTGAAAGTAAAATATATTTATATTTTTTTGTCTTTAGACCAAAGGTGAGATGAGAAAGAATCATCGGCTGGTGAGTAACTTTCTAAAACGTTATTAAAAGGGTTCCTAACTGCAGCTGAACCACAGCTAAACTCATATTGCTGCCGTTGTAGAGGATCTGATCAATTTATTTACTAGCATTTGTCTACTCTACAATTAGTTTACTCCAACGCGTGCAGTACCGCCTTAACCCGGGCCTTTGCGTCTCCACAGAAAGTGGGCTTCTTCAACCAGCAGTACGCCGACCAGCTCAACATGGACGAAGCGGCCACAGAGTACCTCATGAGGAACTTCAACCTGCCCTACCAGGACAGCAGGAAGTGCCTGGGACGCTTTGGTCTGGAGAGCCACGCACACACCATCCAGATATCCAAGCTCTCTGGTAGGTTCTACGTCAGGTGAATGGCCGAAGCCCGGCATTTTAAGTTAGTATTTTCTACTTGACATTTATATTACAAAACTGTCATTCCCACCAGGCGGTCAAAAGGCCCGAGTCGTGTTCGCCGAGCTCTCCTGTCGCCAGCCTGACGTTCTTATCTTGGTGAGTGTTTTCGCCGCTCGTTCACGCTCACACTTGTTTGGGATTTAACCAAACGTTTTGCCTTTACTCCCCAACCAGGATGAACCCACAAACAATCTGGACATAGAGTCGATCGACGCCTTATCAGAGGCCATCAATGAGTACAAAGGAGGTATGATCACACACGCACCTCCCATTGAAGAAACGCCAAATAATTGTATTGTTTACTAATTGATTTGATCTATTTTGCTACTTTGAAGACATTTTGAATTAGTATAACTTAAACTGACATCCTGTTCAACACTGCTGTTTGACTGTTTTACCAATAGTTATTATAAGGACATTGACATGAATTTAATTAGTAAGGTTGGGCCGGTATTTAGAATTTTCAAACAGGTTTGATATGAAGCCAAACACGGGGCCGGTATACCGACTTTTACCACTAGGTGTCGCACTTGAACCAGCAGCCGCTCCCAGCAGGACGCCTTAGTGACGCGTTGTTTTTATTTCTCATAACAACCATTCAAATTTCTCATAACAACCATTCAACTTAACTTTCCTTTTTCTAAACATCTAAATAATTAATGCAATAAGACGTAGGCCTAGTGCATCTTGAGAAACTGGAGAGAAAGGGGGGGGGGGAAAACTCCACTCCAATTCTCTGAGTTAGGTTTACGTTTTGCCTCAAATGCCAAATATTTCCAAACAGCACTTCTGCTGTTTTGTTTGTCAACCAAAACCAATGGTGGCAGGCCGTGCAGCTGCCATCTTAAATGAGCTCACACCAGAACAAACCAGAGCGAATGAGACGAGTTACGACAAGACAGCGCTGTGATTGAGAGGGGGCGGGGCTGCGTGGGCGCTGAATCCGTTATAGCGTTTATAAACAAACATAATATTCTGTTAATCACATTGTCATATTGGTTATTATCAATGCAATGCAATTTGGATTGAGTGCCCTCCCACCGACGGCGCAGGTTGCTGGTGTAGACTTCCTATTTCTTTTGCCGGAACATCTCATGACAAATATCGGTCAAGTCGGTTTGCATAAAATCCAACCGGTTTAGGCTCCTAACCGGACCGGTTTGGATGCTACCAAACCGATCACCTATAATGGCACATAACCTGTCTTTCCCCTGACTCCCTGTTGGCATGGACCACCTTGCTTTGTGGAGACCTTTAATGCAGTTTCATACTTTTTTTTTTTTTTTTTCTTTTTACGATTGTTTTTTTTAATTGGTCTTCAGATCTCAGGTGCCACTGTTAACAAAACTCCTTTTATTGCTCACATGCCCAATTCTACTATTGACTGTAAAAAAATGATCTGCGTTTGTTTTTATTATGACATTTATTGGGCATCAGTTAATTTACAATTCAATTCGTACAATTTATGGGACAGAGCGCCAGCATAACTGTCCCCGTCTCCCCCTGCCCCAGCCGTTATCATCGTGAGTCACGACGCCAGGCTCATCACGGAGACTCAGTGCCAGATGTGGGTGGTGGAGGACTCTGCGGTCAACCAGATAGACGGAGACTTTGAGGACTACAAGCGGGAAGTCCTGGAGGCGCTGGGGGAGACCTTGGTCCACAAGGTCAAGGAGTGACCACAGAGACTTACCGCTTCAAACTCCAAGAAACGGGAAACCTTGCCAGGGCAGAGTCGTCATCGACAAGCGCTCTGGGCTGCTGTGCCCTGGAAACTCTAGTTATGTCCAATGAGCACACGGTCTGGATGTGTTGGCATGAAAGAAATAAAATAAATCATGAATTCAGACTGCTTGCTGCAGTTGTCTCTAATGGCGTAAGGGCACACATTATAACTGACTCAATTTTTATGTGGAAAATAAACTTCCAATTAATAGGGACTGCTATGGAAATATTTTGGAGTGTATGATATCTGTGCTGAAAAAGCCAAACAATTAAATGAATTTACCCATCTTGTGACACTGTCTCTTATAATGTTTAATGAAGACAACAACCAAATAGTTCAAGTACAGTTTGTTTTATTGCAGATACACTTAACAACCAACACAACATGAAGTCCTATTAGTCGTAAGAGAAAATGCCCTATTTGAGATAAGCCTTGTATATTTTCTTTACTTTAGCCACTTCTTTCTCATCGGGCTCGATTGTGCCGTACCACGTGTACCACGCCTCGCCGGGGGTCAGGCATGGGGGAGGTGGTGTGGAACCCACTGCATCATGGGAATTGGAATAGTCTTCCCCCAAGAATTCCACATGGGGAATTTGGAATGGTAGCAAGCCTAGAAGAGAGGAACGTGTCAAAAGCCATACTGACCACACATTGACAACTATTTCAGCTGCTCCCTCTTTATCCTACGTACCATGATTTTGTGCCGTGCTGATTGCCTCGTTAAGCTTCTTTTGCTGCTTCCTACATACACCTAGAAGGCAGAGGAGTCTGAGCAAAGACACAAAGATGTTTCTCAAGGTGTTCAGTTGGAAGGGGCGATGTAATCTCACCTGTCCGAGTGGGATCATATACAATTCCAGTATAAGGACTTATGAACTGCTCCAGCAATTTAACGTTCTGTGGGAAAACGAAAAACAAGCCAATGTAGGACCTTCTGTTTGAGGGGGAAAACCACATTTTCATTGTATTTGTTGTGAAATACCGGATTTACAGTTTGGGAAGCAATTGCGAGGCCAACCGACCTGATAATGAATGATGACGTTTGGATCGCGGCAGATGGGACACGGGTTTCCACAGATCTTGTCGCCTCTCTGTCGAGAGAAAGTGCGTTATTGCAAAGCTAGTTTGACAAGAACACAACAATTATCTTGGAGGAATTCAATTATTTTCACAATGCAAGTCTTGCGGGTCTTCTGTGGGGGAATGCCTCCCTTGTGGTTCCTTCTGTAGCCTCCCCACACAGGGTTGGTTCCATAGCGCTCAATGTACTCTGCACGGGGGGGGGGAAACACATTGTCAACGAGACACGGTACAATCCAAAGCCAGATATACTTTTCTTTCTCCATTGCTCACCTTCGCTTTCCAGGTAATCCCAAGGTCTGTCCTTGTAGCGGGCCAGCACATCGGCTGCTTCGCCGGCATCCGTCACCGATGGCGACGTGCAGAACGAGTGACTAAGCGGCGTCAATGCCGAGGCGGCCGGAGTCCACAATCTCACGGGCAGTTTCTGAGGACATGACTGACAAAGGAGAACTCACAAGTCACCGCCATTTAACCAACCTGCCTGTGATCGATGGAAAGAAACGCAATCACATTTTACCATCATTTTATAAGTAGACCTCCCCCTTCACTCTTGCTGGAACCCTTCTGTCACAGATTACTCCGGACACTCTTCTCCACCCACTCCACCCTGCCTGTACTCTGTTCTTCACCTCTCTCCTGCACTCTCCGCTGCTTTCGATGGTCGACCCCAAGTACTTGAACTCATCCACCTTCTCCACCTCCACTCCTTGCATTCTCAGCTTTTCGCCGCCCTCCCTCCCATTCAGGCACATGTATTGTGTCTTACTCCTGCTGACTCTCATTCCTCTTCTCTCTAATGCATGCCTCCACTTCTCCAGGCTCTCCTCAACCTGCTCCCTACTCTCACTACTGATCACAATGTCATCCGTGAACATCATAGTCCACAGAGACTCCTGCCTGATTTCATCTGTTAACCTGTCCATCACCATTGCAAACAAGAAAGGGCTCAGAGCTGATCCTTGATGCAATCCCACCTCCACTTTGAATGCCTTCGTCACGCCTACTGCACACCTTACTACTGTCTGACTGCCCTCATACATATCCTGTACCACTCTTACGTACTTCTCTGCCACCCCAGACATCCTCATGCAATACCACACTTCCTCTCTTGGCACCCAATCATACGCTTTCTCTAAATCCACAAAGACGCAGTGCAACTCCCTCTGGCCTTCCCTGTACTTTTCCATCAGCATTCTTGAAGCAAACATTGCATCTGTAGTACTCTTTCCTGGCGTGAAACCATACTGCTGCTCGCTGATCCCCACCACTTGCCTCTACTACCCTTTCCCATAGCTTCATGCTGTGACTGATCAGCTTTATTCCCCTGTAGTTACTACAGCTCTGTACGTCTCCCTTATTCTTGAAGATGGGTACCAGAACACTTCTTCTCCACTCCTCTGACATCCTCTCCCTTTCTAGGATGCTGTGTGTGTGTGTGTGTGTGTGTGTGTATCTATGTATATATATAATAACATATAATATAATATCATATGTTACTCAGGTTGGTTGAAAGTCTGGTTGATTTTAAAATATTTACTGGTCAAAATTGCTCACAGCTACACTCTTTCGTTTGAAAAGAACCGAAGGTAAAGTTTACAAGCACTGCATTTTAGTTACACTGGAAATAATACTTTGACAGGTGAACTTACGTACTTCAATTACAGTAACGAGAGTATTCGTAAGCAGTTCCTTCTCCCCTCGGCGGGTCAGTATCGACGCTATCTTAATTCAAGGAAAATTGGTAAGAGCCCGTCAAACAGCAAACCACCGCCTTCGTCCCGGCGCTGGGTTCCCACACTGCGGGACATTCACTCCATTCAACGTTTAACATGGAGGTTCCGGTACGTTCCTGCGCCGTGGAGCCGCGGGGGGGTAACGCGCACCAGGAACACCACGATCCTCATCACGAGTTTACACGCATGAGTCATGACATCACCGACGAACATCCAAATACCTTGTGTCGCAAAAGAGACCGAAAACGAGGCGACGTTACGCTTCGCAGGGCCCTGCCGATGCCTCGCATGTGCGCCGCCATGTTGTTTTCCCCCGCACGGGGCCGGGCGTGAAAGGTCAAAGGTTACGTCGGCTTGTTCCCTAGGCGACGGTGTGAAAGTGCAAAGTTGTTCGTATCTCCTGTATTTGTGATTATTGACAATAATTGCGATAGAGAAATACAAATGTCCATACGAGCTCATTTCGATAAAATTGTATTATTTGGTAAATAAATGATCAACTATAGTGTGTGTATATATCAATCGTATTTCACCAATTCACCATTGTATGAATGTATTTTATCGTGTGTAGATATATATATATATGTATGTATGTATGTGTATATATATATATATATATATATATATATATATATATATATATATGTATATGTATATATATAAATAAATATATTTCACCAATTCACCATTGTATGAATGTATTTTATCGTGTGTAGATATATATATATATATATATATATATATATATATATATATATATATATATATATATAAATAAATAAATATATTTCACCATATGAATGTATTGTACAGTGTGTGTGTGTGTATGTATGTGTATGTATGTGTGTGTGTGTGTATATATATATAAACAAAAAACTCAATAGTACTCGATTGTGGATTATAAATATGCAAACATGAAAAGCTTCTGCTTTACATTTTGAATTGTTGATACTAAGGTTCACGGTTCATTTTTAGGTTAACGTTTACATTATTTGCACTTTTTTCTATTTTTATATAAAAAAAATGTATAGGGTCATTTTGTTATATTTATCTATATTGTACTTCAATATGATCATCGACGTATGTTGGTGTGTGTGCGCTTCTGTAACGCCGCAATTTCGCCGCGGGGACGAACACAATATCGATCCGATCGAATCTATCCGCACTGATAGTGAACTCGCTGCCGCGTGGGCTTGGCTGACCTACTTCCCGGTCGCCATCTTGTACAAACATCGACAGCTATATTTATGCACCAAATATGCTTTGAAACCAAGGAAATCGTGTCGCATTCGACGGGAAACGTGGCGACGGGCCCAAATCCGCGTCGCGACGCGAATTCGAGACCGGGCCCGGCGAGTGGCGCCGTGTCCCGCCGCGAGAAGGGCAAACGACGCCATTACGCCCTTGGCCAAACCCGGCGCGGCGTCCGACTCCATTTTGCCGGCGTGAAGAAACGCCTCGTGTGACGCCGGACACGTCACGCGGTATAAAGGCGAAGCCCGTCCCCTCGCCGCTCATTCCTGGATTTGGTCAAAGGTGAGTAATGTCGCAAAGACATCGAGGCTATTTTGAAGCAAAAAAAGAAAAGAGAGTTACTGCTTGTTGATGGTGAAATTGGGACGGCTCTAACCTAAACTCTTAAAGAACCTAATATGAACAAAACATGAATGAGAAGCGAGGAAACGTAAGTTTAAATGTGTCTTTTTTTTTTTTTTTTTTTTTGTCTGTGTCTGTTGCAGGTCCGAATTCGAATAGCCGAAGACCGGGGTGGCGACGAGGACTTTCGAACAACCTTTACTCAAATTGCATATTTTTTCTTCAAGTAATGGACATTTGATTACTATTTTTTTTTTTGCCTCCAGTTTGTTCCCGAAGGAAAAGCTAGCCTTTTAGCTGCCACAGCCCCCGCCCATAAGCAGTTTTTCCAGTTGCTATAAAACCATGGTGGTTGACGATATAAAACTGATGAAATAAGAGATACACGTGGCTGTAAAGCACACTATAAGATACCCGAGACGCTGAGGATCTGTAGTACCAATAGTAAGTTGATTTTTAAAAGCGGAATTAATCAAATTACATTCTCCGCGGGTCGCGGGGCGGGCTAACGAGCCCGCTAGCCTCCGTGCTCGTAGCGGCTGCTCCGGGGCACAGGGCGATCTGGACTGTAGCGCAGCCATTAGCGGTAGCGTATGAGCTCACACGGCAAAGTGGACGGAGCCACGACGCTCCGCTCCTTTGCGTGTGAGACGGACTCTGGGCGCAGATGAGGGCAAATTTCGTTAAGTAACCATAAGCAATCTACTCATAAAGATTGCCGTAGACACAGACAGGAGATATCTTGTTCACGTTGTCGGATTTTCTTTATTTTTTTACCTGCCAAATTTGTCCTTATTAGGGGGCCGCTGCTCGGAACGAACACCCACCGCAATCTACACATAAAGATTGCATTAGATTGAGGACTTGGAGGTGTTTTTTTGTTTTTGTTTTTCCTCAGTACGCCATGTCTCCCTTGTAATGTCGACAATAAGCGCAGGGCATTGTTTGCAGGCTGTATGTGTACTCGCACTCGGCAATCTGAGGATAAAGATTGCGGGACGACTTCCAACGCGGGGAGCGAAGCAGCGCGGGACTGGTGCCGAGTGTGGTGGTTTTTTTGGGTGGTGGTGGTGGGGGGGGGGGCGCTTGTTTCGCCTTTCTTCCGCCGAGAACCACCGCGCTGTTCCCCCCACATCCTCCTCCTCCCTCCCCTCACTCCCTCACTCCCCTCCCTCTCTCGGAGCTTACGGACTGGAGGAGAAAAAACAAACAAAAAAAAAAAACCGACCGCCAGCTCGAGTCGGTCGCATTGTTGTCGGGGGTTTGTCGTTCGCCGTCGCCCGTGTGTCGTCTTGTGCTCGGGCGGCCGCCCGCCTCGCTTCGCCGCCGGAGCCGCCCGTCTGGCGTGAGAGCCATTGTTCTCCGGCGGGAGAGTGGCCGAGGGGGCGACGTCACAATGTGGTGGAGCGGGGGGCGGGGCTGAGCGAGCGAGCGAGCGCGCCGCTGGTGGTGCTCCGGGGCCGTTCTAGTCGTTGTAGCTCTGCCCCGGTGGAGAGGTGATTTTTTATTTACGTTTTATTTATTTATTTTATTATTATTGACTATATTTCGACCGCGTCTTCGTGCGTTTTTCTTTTAAAAGCCATCGTCGACTAATTCGTTATGTGCCTCGTCGGATATGTTGTGTATAACCATTGCCGCCTGGGTAAATTAAAGTGAACGGTATTTTCTACCCTCCCCCCCTTTTCATTGAATAGGAGGTAGTGATATATAATTCGCACAGACATCACATTTGCCTCCCTCCAAAATGATCCAGAAACCCGGGCAGTGTTAATAACTGACTTTATTTACATGTGTGACATTTGCAGGAATTGGGTTATTTTGCAGTGTTGTGGAGGTCAGAGACAGTATAAAACTTCTACAACAGTTGTACGGGTAAGACCAAACTGATTCCTCACATCATGACACTTGGAAGTTTATATCAACCAAAATGACAGGTCTGGTATTAGATGAATGGACTAGGGATACCAAAGAACCCCAGTATAAAGTGTAAATATTTAGTGGCGATACTGTGTACTGCAACAGACATGCATGCAATTCGGGCTCAGTTTAAATAGTTGACATTTTAAGGTGCAAAGTATTTACTGAACATATTTGTTAAGATATTTTATCAGATAAGAGTTGAGAGTCGCTGCGTACCAAATACAATTTCTGACTGGCTCGTCTTTAATAGCCATGGTCCTCTTCGGCATGGGCTGACCTGGGCTCCTTTGACACAAAGCCAAACCCTCCAACCTAAGCAGGATGCACTTGTACTTGACAGCAGTGCACACTGGAATTCAACTCAATTGTGTTTTGTATTTTGCATACATTTTACGTGTTTGTACTTATAACTTTTTGTTGTTCAATTGTACAGACACTTGAGTTTATTGTTGAAAAACTAGCCTGGGGTGGCAGATTTGCTCCATTATTGGGTCAGTTATTTATTAGACCATGATTCAGAAGAAACATTCGCCCATTTAAAAAAAAAAAGAAAAAAAAAAAGGACATTATAATAAACATAACAGATTATTTCTATATGTAACATTCCATACAGTAACCCACAATTGTTTTGATTACAATTTATAGTCTGGCCCATCGCTTTTAATCTCTATACTTAACGCAATATTAATCACAAGTTCTGTTGCCTTCAAAATTTTGCCTTGGTGTTCTTGTAAACTTTTTTTCAGATGTACAATTATGATTTCTATTGTTAATAATATGTAGAAATATACTATATATAAATATATATATATATTTTTTTTTTTTACATTAGAATATCCCAGAATTGTGGCATTTTCAATGTGGCACATCCATTTTTATTATTTGTTTTCAATTTCATAATATACAGTGTTAGTAGTTAGTTGGGCTGGGCAGGATGGATGGATGTGTTATCAGGTGATAAGAGAGGATATGATAATTTTTAAACTATTGATACATCACAATATCTGCTTATATAGTCGCAATCCCATTCTAAAAACTCCCCAACTGATAATCACCGCATTGAACAGAAACAGTATTGTAATAAATATATTGGACTAAAAGTCTATATATAATTTTAAACATACTCCATCAAATATTTAAAACCTCATATCAAGGGTTTTATAATATATATGTCATAATTGTTCACTTAAGACTATAAAATGTGACAGTCCTAATATAAAAATATCACTGAAAGACCATGCATGTCTCTGCATTTTCCCTAATAATCAGTCAACATAGTCTTTGTGTGTTTATACTTTGGTATGTTTCATCAAAATAAAGAAAAGTCCACTGAGAATGGATGTCATACTTTTGGAATGAAAGTGCAACAGATTGAATGTCACACTCATTGCATAATTTTTGCCTCAAGAGATAACCAATGAATAAGAATCAGCTTTGTCACAGACGCACTGGGTCAAATGTAAATGATAAGATTGTTTTGCCATCAGAGGAAAACTTGCCCGAGGGAGAGATTTGCTGTTCTGCCATATTCCTGCGCAAGCAAAGAAGTTGTCCTAAGACAGGTTGAATATTTGCACTATGAGTCTGCGTACCGAAATCATGAAACCACAAATTGTCGAATGGTGAAGTCGCCGCGTGTTTGGCCGGGCAGATACACTGCATCCTTTATTCCTAGTCAAGGCTTCTCTGCGATTTACTTTGACTTAAAAAGCGGCGTGGCATGACGTTGTAGAGCACATGCTGTCTTGATGTTTGTGTGATAAAGATGGTTGTCAGCAGTTGTCTTGTCTAGCGTTTCAAATTTAAAGAGTTGAATCTTGGTATTTCACGTTTTTTTTCATCCATGGAGCGCCCGACATAATTTGGCAGGCAAAAATCTCTTCCACAGTACAATTTCCTTTTATTTTTTACCAGACCTCACTGAACAAAGCCACCTTCCTACTTGCATGAATGTGTCCTAATCGTCCACGGTGTGTGTGTTCCAGATATGGCCGTGGGCCCAGTGGACCCCCGGGAGATCTTGAAGGGAGTGGAGGCGCTCCTGGGCAAAGATGGAGAGCTGCGCAGCCTGGAGGGAGTCCCCAAAGTGTTCAGGTGAGTAGCAGTAATGTAAGCAGCAATGTTTTGAATGATTAGTTGTATCCAACACATTAACACCATTGATTAATTTTGTTTTTTTTATTTTTTTACTGTTCAGTTTGATGAAAGCATCTACCAAGATGGTCAGCAGATGTATGTACATGAACATCCTGCTGCAGACTAAATCTCATGACATTCTCAACAGGTAAACCCAACTTTAACTGTTTTTCTTTGTATCCTAGTGATGTACGTCAATTTCTCCTCAGGCATTGCTGTTGTGATTCAAATGCAATACCTTTTTGTCGTATTCATAATTTTATTTTCATTGTGTATTTGCTTTTACTTTCTGGATATCCAGGTTTATCAGAGTCGGTGGCTACAAACTGCTCAACTCGTGGCTGACCTATTCGAAAACTACCACCAACACACCTCTGCTGCAACTCATCCTGCTTACTCTGCAGAAGCTGCCTCTCAAAGTAGACCATCTCAAACAGGTAGCCAGGCATTGTAGTCCACAATGCATTTTTAGCAAGGCAACACTAAGGCCTGTAGTGGAAATGGTGTGTTCTATTGCATTACGTTTATTAAGTTTGGATGTAATTGAAGGGTGAAGCAAACTATTTATCGTGGAGCTAATCACTAGGGATGCAACAGGCTCACGGTTCGGTGTGTCACAGTTTTGGGGCCACGGTAATGGTACAGTTTTATTTTATTTTAATAAAATCTCAGAGTCAGACCAGTGTGTGTGTGTGTGTGTGCCTTCGCTTTGTGAACCTGGCGTGACAGTGGGTGCGCTCCTTTTCAACCAGAGGCACCTCCCGGGAGGAGGTGCAAAGGCTGTCTCTTGCATAGAGACATTTGCTGGCGACAGGAGATGGCAACCTAAACAACACAACGTAAAACAACTGTAAAACTTGACAAAAAAAAGAAGGGGCTCATCGCCCAGCATACGCTGCACCAACGTGTCCAGTGGTCTTCTACCGTGATAACTTAATACCACACAATTAAACCGGAGGGGGGGTAGCTAATGGTTAGACAACATATCGTGTACCGTTGCATCCCTAGTAATCACATGGGTTGTAGTTTTAGTATTTATCAAAATAACATTTTCCACATCTCTCTCCCAGAACAACACAGCCAAGCTGGTGAAGCAACTGAGCAAAAGCGGCGAGACGGAGGGTAAGTTTACTCCCTTCTCCTCTTTTCCAACACTGTAAATACGAGTCCCAAATAGACACTCTGTCTCTTATTGTGGCATCGGTGGTCTCCAGACAAGCCTTTCTCATGACCTGTCTTGTTGTCTCTCAGAGCTGAGGAAACTGGCAGCCGTGCTGGTGGAGGGCTGGATGGCCATCATACGCTCCCAGAGTGTCTCCAGCAGTGGCAGCTCTCCCGCAGGTACAGACGCTTTCCTCCCTCTAGGCACGCAGCCATCGCGCTCCTAGTAACTCCTTCCGTTCCCCTCTGCTCTGTAAACAAGCCTTTTTTTCCTTTATTCCCCAGATAAGAAAAAGAAGCGGGAGGAAAGCAAAGTTCCCGTGCGTGAAGTCAAGGAGAAGCCCGTAGAAGATGAGCGGAAGAAGGAGAAGCCCAAGGCTCATGCGCCCAGCCACGCCAAGATCCGCTCCATAGGTGACCTTAACCTCCAGAGTGCAAACCATCCTGTGAAGTGGCTTTATTGGTTGAGTTTTATAATCACTATGTGTCATCTAACTGGCTCCTTTTTTTTTTTTTTTTAAATAGGATTTGAGATGGATACACCCACCCCAGCCCCGGCCAAAAAGCCCCCTATTCCTCCACAACTGGGTGACAAGTACAACATCAAGCCTGCAGTTCTCAAGAGGCCCAGGTACCAAGTTCCACTCCTGTTGTCAGGACAGTCGCTTGAGTTTAGCGCCCCACCGTGGCACTGTTTGGAACCCCATGGCAGGATGTGTTTGCAGACTCCCATCTGGTGGTGGAAGAATGTATTGACACTTTCTTTTCTTTTACTTTAACAGCACCGGTCCGTCCGACACTCCGCCGGTTGAGAAAAAATATAAACCTCTCAACACTCCATCCAACTCGGCCAAGGAAATCAAAGTGAAGATAATCCCTGCGCAACGTAAGCTTTCAGCATACACTTACACTCAAAATGTTTAGCTTGAATACAAGTTTTCCCCAATTTGGTTGAGATTTGCTCCACTGGAAGAGTTTGAAGTTTCTCTTAAGAGAGACAAATGGTGATATTAATATACCATATTTCCTCAAATATAAGCTGGTAGTTGAATAAAAACCGGGCCTCTAATAAATGCAGGGTGCGTGGTCAACACAAACAAATACAAGCCTGCCTTGAATAAAGACCGGGAGGAAATCGATCCGAGCTGCGGCGCTGTTCCGGTGCAGAGCTCTGCTCCCAAACAAAGCAAAATTAAAAACTGTGTTTTTATCGTAGATGTATTTAATTTAGGGTCGTCACGATCATGAGGTCTTAGTTGACGATGAAATATCCATGTCACTATACATCTAGAGTCTAATAATTTAATAAAACCACTACAATCTCCTCAAATAATTGCAATAAGACGATGGTTTAGCAATTGTGGAATTTTCACTCGGAATCTGTTGTAGCCCTGGCGCTGACTCTCCATGCTTCTCCTCATTGCAGCTATGGAGTGCACCGGCTTCTTGGACGCTCTGAACTCTGCCCCCGTACCTGGCGTAAAGATCAAGAAGAAGAAGCCCGGCTCTCCCGCTCCCGTGAACACCAAAGCGGTCTCCCCCACCTCCAACAAGGTATGCGATCATAGACTTCAGGCACCATTAATTCGCGGACAGACTAGAATTAGCTGCTTATTCATCTTTTTTCCAATTTTATTTTCCCCTCCCTAGTCGAGTCCGTTTGACAGCAAGCCCCCCATCTACCCCTGCTCGTCCACCAAGCCGTCGTCTCCGGAGGCCCCCGTCTCCACGACTCCCCCCCACGAGACGCAGGAGCTGGAGCAGCCCGGGACCCCCGTCCCCGTTGAGGACCCAGAGGCGTCTGAACCCAGTACGTCCTACACCCGTCTCCCTCCCTTTGAGCCGCAGACTATTTTTCTGTTCCATTTATTTTATAAATTGTTCTTCATTTATTTAAGGTGAGAAGCCAAATTCGCTGGCAGAGCCGCGGGAGGAGGAGGAAAGCTTGACCAAGAAGGGCAAGAAGAAGAAGCATGTCCGCTGGGCTGAAGAAGAACAACTGAAAGAATACTTCTACTTCGACCTGGACGAGACGGAGAGAGGTGAGGGCAAATTAAATATTCAAACTTTAATATTGAAATTTTTCCGGCCTAGTTATGCTCCACTTGCTCCTCGAAATGCCTTACCACTTTTTACCAAAAACCCAGAACAACTTCCAATCCCAAAGCAAAAGTTTGATCCTCTCCCTCTCTTCCTCACAGTGAACGTCAACAAGATCAAGGACTTCGGCGAGGCGGCCAAACGGGAGCTGATGATGGACAGGCAGACGTTTGAGATGTCCCGCCGGCTCTCGCACGACACCATGGAGGAGCAGGTCCCCTGGATGCGGCCCCGGCCCCTGGCGCTCTCGGGCAGCCTCGTCATCCCGGGCGCCAACAGCACGGAGAAGTTCACCCAGCGGGACAGGGAGATGGGCATCCTGCAGGAGATCTTCCTCAGCAAAGAGAGGTGGGCTTCCTCACATGAATGAAAACCATGGAAACGAGTAAACAAACATATGACGTTTCCTTTTAAGTGAATGTTTTCACTATTTCTATAGATTTTATTTTTTTTTCTTGGAAGTACTTGTAGACCACTAACGACAGCTTCAACATGCGTTTCAAGGATGTTCGAATGTGACACAAACATCCAAATTAATATCATAAAAAGCGAGGTTAACGCAGGGAGAGAGAAGTGGTGCGTTCGTGGACACAATTGTAAACGCTCGCCGACCTGTTTTGCAGCGTTCCCGACACTCCACAGGAACCAGATCCAGAGCCGTACGAGCCCATGCCCCCCCGCCTGATCCCTCTGGACGAGGTAGAGTATATTTATGCCAAAGCTCCGTTCTCTCTTGTTCTTCTCCCAAATACCTTTGTTGTTTACTTCACTGTTGGTTCTCCGCCTCCCCCACAGGACTCCACCATGATGGACGACAGCTACATGGAGCCCATGGACACCACCCCGCAGCAGGCCGCCTCCATGGGCGCGACCGAGGGCTCCAAGCTGCCCCCCGTGTTGGCCAACCTCATGGGCAACCTGGGCAACAGCGGCCGCAGCCCGCAGAACACCAACCCGGTCGGCAACCCGGCAGCCCCCGCCGTGAACGTGCAGGAACTGCTCTCCTCCATCATGGTGAGAACTGTCCCGTCTCACCTCACTGCCTCTACTTGCTTACTTTGAGTTTATGTAGTTCTTGTGCAGGAAAATGCAAAATGCAAACTGTTTGACCTGTTGAACAGCAGTACCGCTGCATAATGGAGGTCACGATTCAATTTGTCCTGTCCTGTTAGTTGAGGTACTGGTGATGTATGAGTTCAGACATCTTCAAGCGATCTCAGCCATCTCAGGCACTGCCTGTTGAGATTTTTTTTCCTCGCCCGATAGCCAAATGTACTCGTCCCAAATGGAAAATGTAGGCCTATTAAAAAAATTAATAAAACCAACAGGGATTATTATTATCTTGAGTGTGGCTCAGCGTCTGAAGATGCTTTGGAAAAAAATAGAACCATAAGGCATTTAGAATAAAGCTTCATGAAAGAGTGAATATTTAAGTGAAACGTGGAAAAAGTTGATTAAATAACAATGTAATGTCTGCATGTCTGTGCTCGGTGCGCAGGGGCGGACTTAAGGCTGAGGCATACTTAAAAGGAAGACGTTTTTGACCAAAAACACATCTTCAGAACAAATTGACGCGGTGATCTAGGTTCTTGCCGTGTTCTCGGTACACTTGGGCAGATTAAAGACTAAATTGTAAATTGGCGATCGACTCGATCGATCGCAATTGACATCGATGACAGAATATTAATTTAAATTTTAATTGAATCCGCCAGGAAGAATCCAAGCATTGAAATGTGTAAGTGCGGTTTAGTGTGTTCTGAAACTGGAGCGGGAGAGAGAGGGGGAATTGGGGTGGGAAGGCCCCCCTCCACTCAGAGCTCCACCCTGTTCATTATGCAAATAGTGATCATAATAAAGCAATATATAATATAATATAATCTCATAGAGAAGGATTTCGATTTATTTTGTTTCTGTAGTTTCTTACTTGTATGGAAAATGAAAAATGTAATTAACAAACGCCTTTTTTACTGACTCTGGAGTGACAAGTCCTCTTGTCCGCTAACTCATTCACTGACTAGCTCCTCCTACCTGCTACTAGCGAGGCAGAATGTCACTCGCACTTATTGTGCAGCTCTTAGATGAACTGTATTTGTGGAAATGAATCAAGTTAATTATCTTATTAACCTACGTAGCCCTGTGAGAAAAGAAAACGCGTTGGTGCTCGTTTCAACTCATTACTCACTCGGCTCGCACTCCCATCCCGGAGCCCCGCCCCCGAGCTGATTGGTCAGGCGTGGGCGACACGACTCACTCACTCATTCGCTCTCCCGGCCCGCCCAGAGTCTGAGTGACTGATTTGCAACCCCGATGTTATTCACCAAGACATTCTGGGGCCGGTTCGGAGCTGGTGCCTCATCTGGAACCAGTTGTTCTGGTTTCGACAGCAAAAGAGCCGGCTCCTGAACCGGGAAACTGGTTCCCCTTGCTTAATGGATGAAACCAAGAACCGCGTACGCCGGGGGGTTGGGGGCCGGGTCACCCAAGCCCGAGCAAACATTGTAAACCTCTATTTTATTATTTTTACCGCTTCAGCAGTACAGGATTCATGGACATAAAATAATGCACGTTTATTTGAGATGTATTTAAAACTCTTTTATAAAGAGAGAGTTTTGGTTTTGTGCCTCTCATATCAGCCTGGTGCCCTCAGCAGTTGGGGTGAATAAAAGTGTCAAACACACTTTTCAGCGCCAAACATTTAGTTTCCTGCATTCTGGTGAACTTTGATGCACCACTCTGTTCGAAGACAATAAAGCGAGGAAAAATATTGAGACTATAACGTTTGATTTAAAATGATAGGAGAGAATTTTTTTTTTTTTTTTTTTTTAATGAAATCCCTTGCTTTCATGATAATCGTATAATTTAACAAAATGTTTTGTACAATTTCATTTCAACCTTTCAACACTACTGCAAGTGCATCTCTTCTCCGCTCTGTACGCTCTGTACATTCTTTTCTAACCTTACTTTTTTTTTTTTCTAATTCTTCTCATCATATCACAGCATTATGCACCGTTTAACATTATTATCTTATGTTTGATATCACAATCCAAATCATATCCATAACATTAACTACTCTTACTGAGCGTGCCGGTACTTCTTACAAGCTGTCAGTATTGTTCTGACGTCTCAAGTGGATATATTATAAAATATATTATATTTTATTGGATCGGAGCGCACTTTTTCTTTAAATTACAGACACACACACACACACACACACAGAGTTATTTTTCACTAGCCCGATCGGGCAACTGCATGAGGCATTCCACTTGCCCGAACATGGAGTTAACTTGCCCCGGCAAGCTTTCATTCGGAGCCCTGGTAACTGTGATGTACTGCAATACAACCTAATGGACGTCTGACCATGAGGCTAACTACAGCTTTGCTAGCTCTGCTTACCGTCCATAAATTAAACATGGACACTTTTTTCCAAGTTACATTGTTTAAAAAACTATCATTTGGATTCTCAAGTGTATCAATATCTTTCCTTTTCCAGGGCGCACAGGGGAACCAGTCGACAGAGGAACTGATCAAGCAGCCTGACTTCTCAGATAAGATCAAGCAGCTCTTGGGCTCCCTGCAGCAGACCCAGAATCAGAACCCGAACGGGCCTCCACCAGGTAACCGCAGGGACTCCGGTCCGGTGACGTGTCCTTGGTCCTCGTTCCGATCGTTTCTCTAAACGTTGTTTTTCCTTCCTCAGTCAACCAGGGGCTGCTGGGTCACGGCCCCGGAATGAACAACATGAACAACATGAACATGCCGATGCCCATGAACGGCTACCCGCCGAATACCCCCCCCGGGGGCCCCCGCTTCAACCACCCGCCACCCCCCCATGGCCACGGGCCGCCTCCACCGCCGCCCTTCAACGGCGGTGGGGGCCCCCGCATGATGGGGCCGCCGCCGCCGCCGCCGGGACAGAGCCGCGGCGACAACGGCAACTACTGGGGCGACGACTCCATGAGGGGAGGTCCCCACCGGGGGGGACACTTCCACCGGGGAGGCCGCGGCAGAGGAGGCGACCAGGGCTTTAGGGGCCGCGGCCGAGGGGGGCCCCGGGGGGGACACAACAACATGAATGGTACGTGAGAGAGGGAAAAACCTCTGGTTTTCTGCACTCTGTTTGCCAGATTCTGGGCTGCTGCGTAACTACGTGTCGGAGTAAAATGTGTGTGTTGTTCTCTTCCAGATATGTCCAAGAGGCCCGTCTGTCGCCACTTCATGATGAAGGGAAACTGCCGGTACGAGAGCAAATGCGCCTTCTACCACCCGGGGGTGAACGGACCGCCCCTTCCCCCGAACCACCCAGCTAACAACCAGCACGGCTACTAGATGGAACCTTTGTGCCCCGGTAGCCAGCGAGCGGCCTGGAGCAGCTCGGCGCTGCCACACAAACTGAGGCCTTTTCTAGCCTGCACAACCACTACAGACCTGCTTGTTTGGACTCATTTGAAGCTGTACGATGAACCTGACACGGGCCCTCTCACCGGTTCTAACCTACGTGCTCCTGTCGCAAGGCCATGGGCCACCGACCCAAAATATTAAGCTCAGCTTGCTATGTCCCTCCTGCTCGACTCTAGATGAGCATTACTTGCACACACTGAAATGTAAAGGTAGGGACTCGATATCTGTTTGGTGGCCACAAGAGTGACTACATGTGTTATTATTATTTTTTTTTTTTATCATTTTAAACAGCCCAACTATAAGACTGAAAAAGAGGCACTGTTTGACCACTATTGTGTTGCACAGAGCTAATCACCCCACCACTAAAACAAGAGCTCAATTCAAAGTGGGGAAAACAAAAAAACAAAAAAAAAACCTTGGCCAAAATGCCAACACAGAGACTTTGCAATCATTAGGCGGCTTTGTTCCATTTCTCTCCCAGGCTGAGACGAAAGAATGACTGTATTCCCTCTGAACGGAGCATGTGACACAGGGCTCCGTGCGGATCTGCTTCACTTTTCACCTCGCACCAGAGAAAACGTTGAATTTCTGTCCGGGTTACATGATTGTATTGATGGCCTCTGTTGACTTCAAGATCAAGGGCGTGTTTGGGTATTTCCATAGGATTGTTGATATATCTTGCAAGGACTTCCTGATGTCATTTGTCGTCAGAGCAACAGATAATTTAATGTACGTTTCTTTTCTTTTTTTTCTTTTTTCTTTTTTTTCTTCTCCCCCAAAGGTTGGACACAGATTTAAGAAGCACTTTACAGAGATGAGACTAAATTAAGCTGCCTCCTGTCTGCAGAATCCAGTCACGCTTTATTGTTTAGTACGCTTACGTTTTTTTCTTTTTTTGTCTTTCACAAGGCCAATCTTTTCCAAACAGATCAAAAACTCAGTATTAAATCCATTTTTATTTTACTTTGGTGGGGCACGGCGGTTAAGAAGGTGAAGAACGATGTTGGTCCTTAAAATTAGAGCGTAATGCAAGATAGAACGGAAATCTGACTTCATTCCATTGTGTCTTTTATAAAACCTTTTTTTTTTTTTTTTTTTTTTTAACCACATGCTGTGCTTTCCACAATCCCCCTTCCTCCAAAGTGCAGCTTTCGCCCCAAGCGTTTACACACTGCCGCTTATGTCTTCGCTCGCATCGCCCCGCCGCGCATCCATCGAAATTTCCCAGGCGTGGTTGAAGTTGCTCGTTTTTTTGTCAGTGTTTGAAAGAAAAAATGAGTCCAATCGACCATAATAACTTGACTCACTTGATGTGTGGGTCAGCTATCTGGAATGTTTTCTGTGAAAACAATGGCCTTTGTGTCTCTTGTGGGACTGTAAAAATGTATTTTTCTTTATTATCTTTTTTTTTTTTTTTTTTTTTTTTTTTTCTCTCTGTGACCCCTCCCCAAGTTTTTATTTTGATACAATGCGACCTCTTTTAAGACGGGGTCACTGTTTTTGTTTGTAAGAAATGTTTATATTGATGCGTTTGTGTAGATACATTCACATCCACACACATTCACATAGTCAGGACGAGTATTTTGTAAAAATTGTATTTAATAAATGTCTAACTAAAAAAAAAAAAAAAAAAAGGAAAGTCTGGCTGTGCTTCATTGGTGAATACTTCAGTCGGCGGCTTGAAGTCAAAGCTTTTGTTGACGTTTGGATACATGGTGTGACAGTGAAATCACTTGATCAGTTTTAATCATGAAACTGATTTCCGCTGGGCTGCAGAATACTTAAGATTCCTAAAAATTGTAGACCAGTATCCAGTACAGATGTGTGTATATATTTTTTTGGTTTATTTTCATTCATGCGTTGGTAAAATTACCCATTGACTTCTATTATTAGGGACATGAAAAGGAAATTCTCTAAAATTATTATTATTATTTTTTAAATTTTTATTTTATTTTTTGTGGTATAAGGCTCAGATTTTGCTGAAAGTAACACTTGCTTAATGTCTTTTAAATAATGATTGGACGTTTATTAAGCAAGAATGTATGGTAGACATAGTGAGACAATTTTAAGTGCAGTACTATGCTCTTTCCTTTAACTTGGCAGGCCTTATTTACGTATCAATTACAGTTGACGCCTGTGAGCAACTTTTGTGACGTTTCAATTCATGGGAGGGGAAAAAAAAGTTGATATACGGGTTGTGAAAAAGGAAGACTCATAATGCCAGTATTACACTTTCACATTTAACATTTTTTTTGGCGTTTGACAAGGGAGATAACTGAATCGCACTTGAACAATTTTGCTGTTAAGACTCCAAACGCCTCATCGTTACGCAGCGCCGGGCCGCGCGCCACTTCGGCCTTGGCTCAGCCAATGGCAGCGCGCCTCGCGTCAGATCCGTGTTATCAGGGCGGGACTCATCCGCCCCGAGCGGCGAGAGCGAGAGCGCGAGCAGGAGCGGCCTGTCGCTGCCTCCAGATCAAATATTGACCCGACGCTGTGACAACAGCGACAGGAGAATAAAGGACAAACGAGGAGTAGGGACCCGCGGGATAAGGACACCTCAGCTATGGGAATGATGACTCAGCCATCCGCCTACTGTAGGATATAAAATATGCTATAGTGATAATAATTGAAATTAAAAAATCATTCCAATGAAATATTTTATTTTTCCGTCATTATGAATTGATATAATATAATTCAAAAACATATCTAATTGCAAAAGTGTATATATATTAATTGTTTCTTAATTAATTAAGATATATATTAACAATATATAAAATAATTGTTAATTAATTTAACTAATGATTATTCAACATCTTATATTTCATATTATAATCATTATATAAAGCATACATCATATGAGTTCCATATGAAGGTATACGCAAACGTGGAAGTAGAGTGTCTCAAGTGAACGCCGCCATCACAAGGTGAATATTGAGGAATAATCTGTATTGTTCTGGTATATGGGTAGATATTTTTCCACACGCACCAAGCCAAAACACACTCAGTCAAATGGACATTGGCACAGTTCCAGCCCTCACAATACACACCACCACAGAGTCAATAAGGCCCCCCAGTCCACCCTTCACGTCCTGGTTCCTGTTGGGACTGGGAGAGGTTCCCGCAGATCCTTCTCCAGTTAAGTTCAGTTACACATTACCTCGCCGATGGCGGAAGCGAGCTCAAGTGTTTTCAGAGACCGGGACACTCCCCGGGATGTTCACAGTTTGGACACTTGGTGTCTCGGCACAATGGAGGACTGTTATGTTAGCGGCCCATTCATTCATTCATTCATTCGTTCATTCATTCATTTTGAAACGACTTACTTGTCCAGGAGGCCCTGTCCTGTCGAGATAGGAGTCCCCGAACAAGGCTTCCATTTATTGCAAACAGGTCGGGTTACTTCTGGTTTGGGGCTGGTGCGGGAGTTAGAGCTCGGATACCTCAGGAATATGCGAAGCCGGGACGCACGCTTATAGGGGAGCCTATTTTTTTTTATGATATGTACTTTCTCTGATGTGAACTGAATGAAAAATACAACTTTCATGGCCGACACGTAATCAACATCTCTTTGTGTCAAATGCAACATCTACCAACCAGTATAATTCCTCAGTGCAGCCATTTGATAAATAACCATTCAATTAGGTCCTGAATCAAGATGAGATACGATGTGATGGGATAAGGTAAAACGTCATTAATCCCCGTGGGGAAATTGTGTCACAGCAGCAAAAAGTAAGATGATAAGATGAAAGAATTAAAATGACCTAATTGCTGAAATTTTTGAATCTGGAGGTTAGAATTGATAACCGTGATAAATCTTCCGAATCTCAGTGAGACAACGGGTATGCAGAACAATTCCATCTTTTTTTTTAAATAAATGTTCCAACCTAATCATCCCTCTCCAGACGTCGGTCCCCACATAACCCTTTTTTTTAAAAAATTGAAGCTGTGTATTTTGTCGCGGCTAAGAACCGAATCGTTTGTATCTGAGCTAATCTGAGATGTTGGGGAATTAAATCTGATTCCTGGAGTTAGTGCTGATTTGTCCTTGGCCCAAAGCCAAGCCACAGCCCTGCCACAACAAGGCCTGTTAGACTTTGTTGGAATCTATTTCCTGTAGAAAATGAACAGCACCATACATTTGGGGACTTGATCGAAACTCTATGAAGGAAAAATAATTGTAAAACAGGGAACAAAACTGAGGAACATCTTGAACCCGTTCATTCACAAAGTTAGAACTGACGTGTGCTTAGAGTGAACACTCAAACATTCCAGTGGGACGGCCATGTGTGTACCGCGTCCTGTGTGTGTGTGTGTGTGAGTGTGTGTGTGTGTACGTGTGTGTGTGTGTGTGTGTGTGTTTGAAAAAGTGGCTGAGGCGGGGCCTGGCAGGTGAACGGGTGTATAAATGAGCTGCAGGTGAAAGAAAAGGGACACAGAAGGTCCTGGAGCCGTGGCGGGGAGCTCAAACAACAGGAAAAACCCATCAGGAAGCAGGTAAGAGCCGGAGCCAATCCCCAAAGGTGTGACTGTGAGGTTGTTTGTGGTGGGCTTGCTGGTCGGGGGTGAGATCGTTGCATACAAAACAGGCCTTCGGTCATGTGTTTTTTTTAATTTCTGCATTGCAGCGAACTTGCAACAATGATCAAAGCGCTCCTGTCACTGCTCTTGGTCCTGGTGGCCGTGTCCACCTCCCTGGCCAAGCAGGAGAAAATCGTACCCACGCCCGCGGTGAAGCAGGAGAAACTCCTACCCAAGTGGGGAAAGAGGATCCCCCAGACGCTCTCCAGAGGTTGGTCGACGTGAGACACCTGTAGTCCAGAGGTCTGCTGCTCCGACTCAGGCGTGAGGTGGATGGTGAAATGTGCTCTGTGTTTCCACAGGATGGGGCGATCAGCTCATCTGGGCGCAGACCTACGAGGAGGCGCTGTACTGGTCCAGGTCCAGGTGTGTAACTGTGCACCTCACCTAACTGTGCAAATGGTTTGAACCCACTTGAGTGAAGGAAAACCCACAACGCGTCCCTGTCTCCTTAGAAACAAGCCCCTGCTGGTCATCTTCCACCTTGAGGACTGCCCACACAGCTTGTGTAAGCCCCGACATCCTTGTTCTTGTTCTTGCATCGTGATTTGTCGGCCATTTAACCGGCCGGTCCGAGCGATTCTGTTCCATTGAGGGCATCAAAACCCTTTTGTTGTGACGACTCTGTTACACGTCATCAACGAATGAATGAACTTCCGACGCTTCAAATTCAAATAGCTAGACTTTATCTACAGAGGCCGTCTCTACCCGAGCAAGCCCTGTGCTCGCTGACATGGTGCGCTACGCCCTGCTTGTGGTCACGCTTCAACACGCTGGCCACACCTGGCTCCTAATGCAGACTCAGATCATGAATGACACTTTTTTTCCTCCTTTTTTTTCTGACACAGTATTGAAGAAGGCTTTCGCCGACGACATGGATGTCCAGAAAGCTCTCGATAAGGATTTTATCGTCCTCAATCTGATGGTGTGTGGCGTGAATGTTGAAATTTCCCTCGCGTTGGAAACAATATTCATATCGAAATGAAACGCTGACATGATTGTTTTTACACTCGCAAGAGAAAACCGAAGAGATTGTTCAGCCTTTGTCCATCTTTTAAAACCAGTGGACAGTTCTGCAGAACCCCATTGCGGCCTTAAAGTGTTCCATAAATATAATTGTCATAAATGTACCAGGAGATGTATCCAAACATCGACGTCAACTTTTTGGTTTGTCAACATTGAGCCTCGTGTAGCATGTTGTTGCTCACACTGTTCTTCCCCCCTTCAATACCAGTATGAAACCACGGACAAGCATCTCTCTCCCGACGGACAGTACGTTCCAAGGATGGTGTTTGTAGGTAAGAGGTCGCCATATTCGCCCGTACAAAGCTGCCTCCCTCGCCCTTTTTTTTCCCCACATTTTTGGGAATGGTCTTTGCAATTTCGGGAACCGCACCTAAACCCCGTCTTGCCCTCGTTCCCCCCCAGATCCCTCCATGACGGTGAGGGCTGACATCGTCGGACGCTACACGAACCGCATGTACGCCTACGAGCCCTACGACCTTGAGCTCCGTAAGTACCATACATTTGTGTTAAATATGTATGAATTATTACGGTGATAAATGATTTTGTATTCAATATAAATTTGTTCAGAGCAAGTTGACTCCGTGATGTAACTCTTTATTTTCTATCTCTTTCAGTGCTGGAGAACATGCAGATGGCCAAGAAGCTGTTGAAGACAGAGCTATAGGATGTGACACATCACACGCGTGACATTATTGTTATTATTATTATAATTACTATTATTATTATTATTATTGTCAAACGGGATGACCACCGTTTATGTGTGGCTTCTTTTCAATATTGTCCATATAACAAATGCATCGCTGTACATCAATGTCTTTGAAATAAATAAGTCTGTTTACACATCACACTTCTGCTCCTCGATTTTCATCCAAAAATGAGCTGTAATAACATAGTGCGTCATCATTGCAACAAGGACATGAAATCGTTGGAGTTCCTCCTCACAAAATGTGCTCCCACCCTTAACAAGTTGACATTCCTGTTTAACATCCTGGATGGGCGGGGCCAAGACGGCACAGAGCTGAAAAGGTGTTCCTCGAAATCACTTCGGTTGCCAGGTTACCCAACTGAAAAAACCTGTCCCCTCTCATGACGGCCTTCTGTGCTCCGTGGCCGTTCTCAGTTGGTTGGGAATTCAGGAAATGTACAAGGTTTAATGACGAAGCCCGAAAGAGTCACTACATTCCAGTCTCGTCAAAGGCCCATATGCTTCTCCTCCAAACTAGTATGTCTTTTGGAAAATGACCACATCCATAGCACACGCTTCTGTACATTTTGAGTTTATTTGGGATTTACAGTACAAAGGGCTCTGACAGATGAATTCACACTTCACAAAGTCTTGGTTGCACTTTTAGCTTATGTTAGAACAGGGCTCATGCAAAAGGCCACACACACTGCCTCTCATTTCCCTCTCTGTCACGCGCGCACACACCCACACACACACACACACACACACACACACACACACACACACACACACACACACACACACACACACACACACACACACACACACACACACACACACACACACACACACACACACACACACACACACACACACACACACTCATGCTATTACAAACAAAGGTGAGCATGTGATGTAAAACTACAGTTTTGAACTGTGGATACGAACTTCAGTCATTCCGGATATTATTGCATCAGTAGGATTGCCGATTTTTTTCTTTGTTTGTATTTTACAAAAAAACTTTCAAATATATTTATGGGAATTAAATAAACAGCAGTTTGGATTATTACACGTTGTGATGTATTACTACAATATTGTTTGTAATACAAGGAGACTGACAATTTGACTATTTGTTTTTTCATTGACATGTGGGCGGTAGGCAAGCGGTGTACACTTCATCTCCTAGGCGCTAGCCATCTTGACTTGGATGGGGCAGAGGTGATGATCCAGGAAGGTGAGACGTCACGCATTTAGATGACGTACTCTCCCAACGCACCTGAAGAAACCCCCAAACCCGGCCTGGTTTTGTCGCCACAGATCAGTGGAAGAAGGTTACGCACGTCACACTAGTATTTACAGTAAAACTCCTATAAAATGTCCACACCAAAGAGAGGAGACAGAGCCAAGGTCCTGGACTCTGAGAACCTTGTTGTTGTTGTTGTTGTTGTTGTTTGTTTGTCTTCACAGGAAGGCGCTGGGGTTGGCACGGGGATCTTTCTGATTCCTGTAGCGGTAAGTGAGCCAAAGGCCGAGGATCTGAAATAGGGGGAAAATGAAAACGGTCAGTCAGCTTACTCTCTCTTTGTGTCCCACGTGTGTCCCAGGATGATTCCATTACACAGTAGAAGCCTGTTTCTCCCAACCTCACTTATCCAAACCAGCTTCTTTCCAAACCCGATTACCAGCTGCAGCAATTAGTAATTAACTGCCGAAAAGAGTAAAAGAACACTCGCTATTGTTAGACGCACATCGAAAACGTTATGGCTGCCTCACAGGGCTCAAGTTACCAGTATTAGTTGATGTTCAGATAAACATTCTCACTAAGTTGAATGTTCATGTTTATGAATTATGAGTAAAATTGTACTGTTTGTCAGTTTGTTTCTTTATAAAGTGATACCGTTTGAATCAATACTGGCCTTGTTCAATAGCTTTATATGCAGATGACAGAAATCTTTAGGGGAGACAGATTTTCATGGATGGTACCGGGTTTCGGATATGAGGTTCTACTGCAGCAAAGGAACAGTCAGTTCTTGAAGGTGATGTGTTGGAAGCAGAAAATTGGGCAAGCGTAAGGATCTGAGCAACTTTGACAAGGGACATATTGTGATGGCTAGACCACTGGGTCAGAGCATCTCCAAAACAGCAGGTCTTGTGGGGTGTTCCAGGTATGCAGTGGTTTGCACCTACCAAAAGTGGTCCAAGGAACAACAACCGGTGGCCTGGGCTGATGAATGAGGTTTTTTTTCTACATCATGTGGATCCGATCGAGCATCTGTGGGATGTGCTGGAACAACAAGCCAGATCCATGGGGGCCCCACCTCACAACTTACAGGACTTAAAGGATCTGCTGCTCTTGGTGCCAGATACCACAGGACACCTTCAGAGAGGGCCCTCCTCTGTTGCTACAGAGTTGGAAGCGCACAATTCTCTAGAATGCCATTGTATACTGTAGCATTAAGATTTCCCTTCGCTTAATAAAGAGACTGAGCCCAAGTCCTAAAAAACAGCCCCACACCATTATGCCTCCACCACCAAACTTTACAACTTTACAGTTGGTAAGGTAAAGTTCTCCCGGCATCCGCAAAGCCCGATCCGTCCCTCAGACCGCCTGATGGTGAAGCGTGATACATCACTCCAGAGAACGCGTTTCCGCTGCTCCAGAGTCCAACGGCGGTGTGATTTTCACCACTCCAGCCGCCACTGAGCATTGTGCATGGTGATCTTAGGCTTGTGTGCATCTGCTCGGCCATAGAAACCCTGTCCATGAAGCTCACCACCAACAGTTGTTGCTCTTGTACTGCTACTGCTACTGCTACTGCAGACATTTCCACCTCACAATAACAGAACATGTGGTGGACCAGGACAGGTCGAGCAGAGCAAACACTTGACTAACTGATAGGTTGGACAGGTGGCATCCTATGCCATGTTGAAAGTCAATGAGCTCTTTAGTACGACATATTCTATTGCAAATATTTGTCTAGGCACGGCTGTATGCTGTAATAGCCAAACCGATGAATTAGAAGGGGTGTCAACTTACTTTTGGCCATGTATTATATACAGTACAGTATATACACACATTTTTTTCCCCAGTTTTAATTTCCTCCATTTCTGGTGGCTGACCTCTGTGAAGCTGAAGAAGAGTCCGATCCCGCCGACGAAGCGAAGCACCTCGCTGGCGTGTTCCTGGATCATGTCGGCGCAGGGCGAGCACGAGTGGTTGGGGAAGCAAGCCTGGAATGTGGGAAAAAAAAAAAAAAATCAAGTATAAAATATGATGCGTAGAGGGCGGAGCTAGTTCTGCCAGACAACTTGACGGCGCCACATGCTTCCACGCCCTGCATGGGCCGGTCTATTTAAGCAGTCAATTCCTCCTGCTCTACCTGCTTTGCTGCACTGCTGCTGCGCTTGCTCCACACCGCCCCTGCATCCACCTGCTGGGCTCTACTCTTTTATCCAATGAGGGGATTCAAGCTCATCACTCCAATATTTCGAGCTCACTAAGTGTGCAGGATGTACTGTATGCACGACGCGTAATAAATAAAGATTATTTTAAAGTAAATCTTGAAGAGTTGTCTGTCAGAAATAAGGTTTCAAGATAATAATTCTGGAGTGAATGGAGCGAAAGGACCCAGACGTACGGCGCTGCAGGTCCCGTTCAGGTCGACGTGCTTGAAGCCGCAGCAGTTGAGGCTCTTCTCCACGTCGCTCTGCATGCTCTCCGAGTTGTTCCAGCCGACCTCCAGAAGGTGGTCCTGCAGAGCGGGAGCCTTAGTTAGGATTATTAAACCAACTTTCTGACGGCGCTATCAACTGCAGAGGTCAATCACGAGACGTAGACTAGTCATAGGTGATTGTTTGGTCATCGTATGTCTTGAGGAAATTGCTTGATGAATGAATCTGAAGATCTATTTTTTTATATTTTCCTCCTACCTGCTGCTCTTTGTTGATGGCCAAACAGGTGCTGGAAACAGAAAACTGTACGATGAGCACCATGAACAGGATGATCATATACTGGGCAGGTCTGTCAAGGAGCAATGCTAGACACCCACCCACCAACACACACACACACACACACACACACACACACACACACACACACACACACACACACACACACAGACACACACACACACACACACACACACACACACACACACACACATACATACATACACACTAGACAAACACACATATAGAGACACACAAACACACACACACACACACACACACACACACACACATAACAGACACACACAGACACACACATAGACAGACAAACACTCATACAGAGACACAGACACACACACATAAACACACACACAGACACACACAGAGAGAGACACACACAGACACACACACACAGACACACACATACACACACAGACACACAAACAGACACACACATAGACAAACACACATACAGAGACACAGACACACACAAACAGACACACACATAGACATACACACATAGAGACACACACACACACACACACACAGACACAAACAGACACACACATAGACATACACACATAGAGACACACACACACACACACACACACACGCGCACACACACACACACACACACACACACACATTTTTACAGCTTGAAACTGCTAAAGCTGAGACTTTGAAAAAGATATAGACACACAAACACACACACACACATAACAGACACACACAGACACACACACAGACACACAAACAGACACACATAGACAGACAAACACACATACAGAGACACACACACACACACACACATAAACACACACACAAACACACACACAGAGACACACACACAGACACACAGAGAGAGACACACACATAGACACACAGACACACACATACAGAGACACACAGACACACACATAGACATACACACACACATAGACATACACACACACATAGACATACACGCACACATAGACATACACGCACACATAGACATACACGCGCACACACACACACACACACACACACACACACACACACACACACACACACACACACACACACACACACACACACACACACACACACACACACACACACACACACACACACACACACACACACACACACACATTTTTACAGCTTGAAACTGCTAAAAGCTGAGACTTTGAAAAAGATAAACAACTTTGAAAGTGGCATAAGGGCTTCTGGTAACTTCTGAGTCTGAAGGGTCAGTGGTGTCTGCCTCCAGTTGGCCACGGTGTGAAATACGATGCCCTTCTCTCATATCTCACAGCACACATGTTCCCAAAAGCAAGCCACACTTTCCAGAGCACAAGGGTAAAGGAATCGCAGGAGGCCGAAAGAGAAAACAGCCTGACGTGGAAGAGTATTCTGTCCAACCACAATCTAATGTCTTTAAACACTTTATAAACAGCATTCGGAAAAACATATTGTGGAACTGATGTGTTGAAAGTATAAAAGCCTGATATATATAATAAATATATGGCAAAAGGTTTGGTGGGAACCTGACCCTGACCTACTATAACAGCTATATTCTGTGGTTTTCCGATAGGCTTACACTGTATAAACGCACAAACACACGTATCATATTTTTGCACGCCAGTCACGTTCGCGCTCCTCATTTATGGGTAAGGATACAAAAAACAGCAGGACCTGGTGGTGCTTCATGGCCCCGATGAGTCCGGCCAGGGCCACGAAAAAGAGGAAGACGCCGACGCCGATGACGCCGCCCACCACCTGGAAGCTGGACACCAGGCCGAACCACTTCCCCCACGCCGCGATGCCGATCATCAGCAGGCTCACCATCTGAGGCGGAGGACGATGGAGAGAATATAGCACGGAGGGGATGGACACAAAACCTACCTCAGACCGGGTTTGGACAATAAATGCTTTGCTTCTTTGTTATTTTTTTATCATTTTCTTTGTGTCTTCTTCCAATGTTGTACAGTGTTTTCTACCATATAATACAGTATAAACTGTCTACCGTGTCCCATAAACCTATCATCAGCCCTTTCATGATTAAGACACTTTGAGAGAAACTTTTTTCTTTTGGCTAATTTAGCAGAAAGTGACAATCAATCGAAAGGACAAATAAAACCTCGGAAAATAACAATGATAAAACAAATGATTGAAAACCATAAAATAAATCTATAAACAATAACAAATGTTTCTGATGGTTTGTAAATATAAGTATAAAAATATATATTATATTGGATATTGATATGCAATATACATGATTGTGATATGCATTACAGTAAAGCAATGCCATTTTCTGAACTTCATAGACTGTTGTATCTGTCCTGATCAATGCCAATACCAGTTTGGTCATAATATCCACATCCATTAAGATTGTTTACTCAAATATTTCTTGTGTGTGTTACGATCTTACGAAAGCGCCAATTCTCCCCCGTATCACACGTTATATACTGTGCTTATACACCACGGAATGCTTTATCGAATGACGTCATTTTATGGATCTATTATTTGGACCGCACGCTCCTATTCTTCCTTTTGGGAGCGTTAAGTATGCAGACTGTGCACACAGCTCGGCCATTCAACCCCCAGGGCCAAACACCGCTTATAAGATATGGTCGGTGCAGGAAGGCAGTGCTGAACAAAAGCAGGATGCGGAGGGAAATAACATCTGATAGAACAAATGCGATAAAAAAAGAAAAATGTCAAAAAAAAAAGAGAGGAAAGAGAAAAGAGAGGAAAGAGAAAAGAGAGGAAAGAGAAAAGAGAGGAAAGAGAAAAGAGAGGAAAGGTTGCTTGGTGTCGTGTCTGCGGATCTTTGTGGAAACACATGCGATCGGATTCCAGAAAAAGGAGCCCGTCTAAATAAATGATGGATCCAGGCGCTCATTCAGCGCTGTGTTGCTGTTTACACCAAATGTCACCGTAGGCACGAGAAGGAAAAAAAAAAAAAAAAGACCTACAACAAGCATCCACATAACCAGCGTCCTGGGGCCATTATCGCACAACGATCGCCCGATCGCGATTATTTGAACGGACCGCGATCATTTAGCGAAAACCGATTCCGCGGCCATATGTTTCCCCGCAAACGTCTCACACACGTATCACTTATTGTCGTTGTCATCGTTAGCGGCAATCCACCCCTCGAGCATCCGCCTGCTCCGTATGGCAGACCGCAGCAGGCCGTACTCACGACGTAGAGGATGTTGAGCGCACACAGCGAGTGCTTGGAGCAGGTGAACCCGGCGCAGCCCATCCTGTCGATATCGGAACGAGTCCAAGCGCGATCCGCGGGCTCCCGGAAATCCGACCGGCCGCTGCCTCTCACGGGACCGACTGACAGCAAACGAACAGCACGAACGGCGCCGGGTCCAGGCGCTCGGTCGCCGCCCGATCGCAGGTCGCGCCGCTGGAAGAAGCGCAGCGGCTGTCACGTGACTCCCCCGCCGCTCTGCCCTTCCTCCGGAAGCGGAGCGGACGCGGGGGCGCGCTCGGGCGTCTCAACGCAGTGCGCGTGCGCGCGAGGGGCACGCCGCTCTGCCGGCTGCGGGCCTGGCAGCTCCAGACGTCCAGGTCAACTTACGTTGCATGTTGTTGTGACACACTAGTCTTCAGCTGTTTGAGTTCAGCGCCACATATGAGCCGTGAGAGTGGACGCTTTGTGACGTCATGATCCTAAGTTATACAAGTCCAAGTCCCGCCTCTCCAGGTCCCCCGCGTCAGGCCGCTTGCGCCCTTGTGTGCTGCACAGCGTTTGCTACACGTAGGGAGACAACTCGCGCCCATGCTGTGCTTGAAGGGGACTGGAAAACTGCGACTTGTGTTGAGTTTCGCGAAACCCCCGAAAAAACGAATCGCTCACAGAGGGCGTTCTCGCACCGCAGGAAGTTCTAAGAACCCTTGACGAAGCCGCCCCTTTCTTTTGTGTCCGCACGGCATTATCCAGGAACGATCGTAATTGTTGAAACACAATCCTTGAGGGACATTTAAACTAAACAACACAAGAGGAACATTCACTAACCTAAGTGCACAGTGATTAGTCCAGACGTAAGTTCACAGTGATTGGAAAAAAAAGCATGAAAAATAAGATACTTAATTTTAAATTAACAATTTATTTCCAAAACAATAAATCTACGTAAATAAAAAAAAAAAAGTCTCCTTCCACCCGACCTCGCCGTGGACACGGCGGACTCTGAGCGATGACAGGTTTTCCTCAGTGCGACCCGACCCGGTCGCATTGCCAGTCAGTAAAGAAAGAGTGGACAGAACATTCATCCTTACAGGTTAGTCACACCTGTGTTAAAGAAACGACCAAACAGACCTCAGAAAATCTTGAAAAGTTAGGAAAAGAGTGAAAAAAAAAATACGCAGCGTTCAAAGTAAACTCAGAAAATTGTGACTCGTACTGCGTTTGACAGAACCTGGAATACTGCACCCCTTGAATTGCTGCCTGAAGCCAGATCTCAAGATTTGTTTTTTCATCTATGAACAGAATGAGTTTTTTTTTTAGCAGTAGGTTAAGTATGGATGGGCACTGGAGCAGGCTTATACACTATGATCTATAGTCTTTTTTTTCCCGTTCAAATTTCAATGAGATTTGAAGCCTTTGTTTCCCAAACTTTTTTTCTACTGGAGCACACATTTCATTTATAATGGAGTGATCTCACATTACATCACTAATCCTGCTGTTCACAAAAGGTGCTGGGTTCAAACGTCACCGGGGCACTTATTTGTGGAAGGTGTGCCTCTCATTAAGTGCCAGTTAAATAAAACGTTTCACAAATGGGATTTGATCAAGAAAATAACAACTCAATAATGTTCCGGATTACCACTTTAAGGTTCAACAGTCGAAAGTTTAATTTTATTCACCTAGGGAAATTGTTTTAGAGTCCGGACCCGGCTCCCGTCGATTATTTATGTTAAACCTGCTAATCTCACAACAAAAATTAGTGAGGGTGAGTTAATATAAAAAAATATATTTGTATTTTAATGCAACATACAGTATATATATATATATATATATATATATATAAACATGTTTGTGTTTAAAAGTGTTATTTTATTATCACATAACGATGCTTGTTTGTTTTTTGCAAAAGGGTCTGTAAGCTGCAGGTAACATATTGTTTATTTGTGGGTTGAGGGATATATGTCTGCTTTGCTTTTTTTGCATTTGATAATCGTAATACAGATTTGTAGATTGTTGTGTTTAAATTTTTTTTTTTCTTTTTACATTTGTATTTATTTCAGTCCCATTTTATTAAATTATCTATACCTGTGAATCGTGACACAGAATTGCTTTCGTGACTGGGTCGCGGGTCTGATGACAACCCCGGACCAGGAGGGCTCTCTGGCCGACGAACACAAAAACACGTCGAGACCAACACGTGTCACTGGGCACGAAGCCTGCTCTGCTCCTCAGGCCCAGAGGAGTTTCATATCGCTCCCTCTAGTAGAGAATAATATCACTGCATGCATGGATGGATTTAGGATTCATGAATCTCTTGCGAATCCCTTCACAAGAGAACTGTTGAAGACAATGGAGGCGATGATTTACAAGAGATTAAGAGGTTACCAGTCACAGCAGAGTGACTGCATGAGTTTGATGAAAACATTAATTAAGAACAACGACTAAGAACACATATCTAAGATTGTAGAGGATGAGAAGCACTTCATGCAGCTGTCAGCTCATTGTTATACTGTGTTACATTCTTTTCAACAACACTGCAAAACAGAGCAACGATTTTAACAAGCCAGAAATCTTGAAAATAACAATCAGGAATCGTTTCAGGATAAATTGGCCGGTGGGAGAATTATGGGAGCTTTAATAAATGTGTCTTCGGCCATCTTACGTAGACAAAAACAACTACTTCTTTGGAGTTAGGAGTTCTTTGAAAAAAAAAAAAGGTACGTTTTTAAAGAGAACGGGAGACTTTTAAAGAAATTTCAAAGTCAATTTCTAAGTTTTTTCACGTTGTTTTTTTTCCAGTGAATGCATGAAAAATCCCTCGATCGTACATCAATATGGTAGCTACATCAGACGGAGGTTTGACTGGGCCGTTCAGCTTTGCAGCGAATGTCCTTTGTGTGCATGCGGTTTCAGTCCTTTAACACCAAATGACTCGCGAAAGCAAAAATAATTACCGTTCATTTTGTAGCAGCTTTTGTGAATCAAAAACTGTGGGCACACATATAAAAACCAGACACTTTATTCGTTCGAAAGATAGACGCATTGCCAAGCTACACAGGCGAGCCTCATAGAACTCTACTGCAAAATTATAACAACAGCTTTTTTCCGTTTTAATTTTTGCTGGGTTGTAAACCTGTGGTGAAGGTTGCCCTGACGCTGCAGGTGGCCCAGTTTGCTTGTGTTGACCCCACCTGCCGCGCTCTTCATTACGGGACCGATGACGGGCTTGGCATCGCGAGCGGTTTAGGCCTCGCCCTCGACGTCGCAGATGTAGCGTCCCCACCCACGGCAACCTCCACCTTAGATAAACACTGCACCACATGGAATCTAACAGGCTAACTGTGACACGCAGGCAGCGGGATTAACACCGCTTCACTCTTTTATTGGCCCTCCTCCCCCTCTGACTCTGACTCTGTAGGGAAAAGAGAAACACATTGACGGGAGTTTAAACAGCTCTCCCTGCTGGTGACAGTAGGAAGCAAAAGGTAAACAGAAGGCACCAAAAAAAAAAAAAAAAAAAGATTTAATTACCTTCTTCTGCATTCTGCAGCCACTCGACGAACTTCTTCATCTGCTCCAGAAAGATGCTCTTCCCTTTGGCGGCGTGGGCATCTTTGTACCAGCGCAGAATGGCATCCTCGCTCAGGACGTCCGCTGCGGAAGGGGGAGGGTGGGGTGAAGAGAGGGTGAAATTGGGGTGCAGAAAGTGAAAATTCCACTCCTGGATTTTCAATCAACCACGTGGATTCACAGCGCCGACCCAGAGGTCCAACTGAGGAGTGAAATCTGCTCGGTCGGCGCGCGGTTGGAGCAGGAACCTGGATACATAGGTACCTTTATAGAATAGCACCACTATCTTGGAGAAGGATTTCATGAAGTGGATGTTGTCGTAGCAGTACTCCTGGATTTTAAGCAGCAGCACCAGCTCCGACTGGCCCTGAGTGCTGAAAGCTGCCAACAGTGGAGCGTAGTGCTGTGGACATAGAAGACGGGTATGTACTCATATTGTATTGCTGTGATTCTATCGCAATTTAGCACCATCACGGAATGGAAGCTAGAAGCTGCAACTCACTGCCTCTTTTGCTGATGCAACTGGCAACATCTATTTTCTTGAAAGCAAAATTCATGGAATTCAGAGCAATGCACCATCGAGCAGAACTTATTGCTGTTATCTTCCTCGTCGGACCTACCTTGAGGTGTTTCAGGGCCTGCTCCGTCACCAGCTCCTCCTTCTTGTTCCACTCCACCGCGCCCATCAGGCAGGTCCACAGCAGACCAATCACAGCCTGCTCCTGGAGCTCGTTCCTCTTCATCTCCTCCTTCACATGCACCACAATCTGAAGGAGTAATAAGAATAAAAAGAGGGATTTTAAAAACATGTGCACTGTGATTATGAGCTGCCAGCGAGTTGGTGGTTGCCGAGAGGGGTGGTCTTAGTGATTTGGAGGCCCTTCTCCACCTCACTGAATGCAAGCATGGCTACTAGACTTTAAGTATTTGGAGAGGGCTGTTTCCCAGTGAGCAAAGCTATGAGAATTGTAACTGAACCAATCAAACGCTCTTCACTCAAGACAATGGGACAAGAAAAAGATTATGAATATATCATTTTTGTTTTTTATTTAACTTTTAAATACTATATAAAATGTCTCAGAAGTCGGGAATCACTGCAGAAAATGAGTAATTTGCTGGCTCTGTGCTGGGGGCTGCTCTGGAGCCCCTAGAGCTGGTTGTGGAGAGGAGGATGTTGCACAACCTACCGCTCAGACAGCAGAGTGCCTTTTGCCTTCAGCGCCGTTACAGGAGGTCATTCCTGCCTACCGCAATAGCCACCTACAATGACTCCCCCTCTGTGTCAGGAGAGGAAACCCCTCCTCTGAATGGCAATGCACAAGGCCCATTTGAGGTAAGTACTGGAGATAAGTTAAGGTAAGTTTCATTTCGGAGGATTTAGATGTATATTTAATACAACACAGACAATTCATCCTATTATATAATTATAGAGCCTAGGATCGCGATTGGTGCGCCGTCCCTTGCGGCTGCCTGCGCGAGCACCTCGTGGCGATTACGCACATTTTAGTATTTTTTGTATTTTTAGAGCTTATAGAGCTTATTGTGCATAATCACCGGGTGTGATGACATTTCACTGCATATATGTATGAACGTATGTATATGCACATGTATGCGACAAATAATCACTTGAACTTTTTTACTTTAGATTTAACTTCCACTTTTAAGCTTTTCCTTTCACTAAGTTAAATTATATTTTATTCTATTTATTTTATATAGAACAGTAGTTATTTTATATGTATATGAATATAGACATATATAAATACATATATATATACTGCATATACGTGTGTATACAGTGGTACCTTGACTTACGAGTTTGATTCGTTCCGTGACAGAGCTCGTAATTCAATCTGCTCATATAGCAAATCAATTTTCCCCATTGAAATTAATTGAAATGCCATTAATCCGTTCCAGCCCCCAAAAAAACACCCCCATTTTTTTTGTTACGTGTTTTTAAATAAGAAAAACGTATTTATAAATAACAAATATTGTATAAAAACATAATGAAACACAATAAAAGAGCATGTGTAGATCTCTCTTCTCTTCTGCCTTCTCGCAGATGATCCCCTCCATCACGCTATCTCCTGCGAACTTCTCCGTCAACCAAACCAACAGCAGATTCTCCATCTTTTCATGGACAGCGGTCCGCAGCTTAGACATTATTTTAACGCCTTTGGCTGGCGTGATACCCTTTATCATCTCCTTCTGCTTCAGTATCGTACTACGCTCGTACTGCCGCGCCAATTCCATCACACGCACACCTCGCTCATGTTTTTCTATGATTTTGCACTTTAAGTCAATGGACGTCGTCTGCTTCTTCTTCTCGGTCCTTTTTTTTTTTTTTTCCGGACCCATGGGTCTAAAAATTTTTTTGGGCAAAATAACTTCACAAAAAGCACAAATCGCGAGCACAAAACACAAAAGCGATGCCTCCCTGCTCAGGTAACCACGTGAAGTGAAGACGCTCGCCACGCCACCTAGCGGCGGCGTACCTGGAGCTCGCTCCTTGTAACTCAAATTTTTGCTCGCAAATCAATACAAAAAAATCGACGGAACGACGGCTTGACGCACTCATAACTCAAGGTACCACTGTATGTATATATGTATGCATGTGTATGTATATACTGTATACACACACACACACACACACACACATATTCATACATACTATATATAGTAATTCATTCAAAAACAACCTACCACATTGTTTGTGTCTAAACGATGTGTGTTTTGTCATGCATGTCATTGCTGATGCAACACTGGACTTTCCCTTCGGGGATTAATAAAGTATTTTTTTGTGGATCAAAGAGGTAAGCCGCTGTTGGAAGGCTTCAGTGTTCGACGACGTGAGGGTTCGATGTCCAGCGAGCTTTTGGACGGCGGCACCTCGAGGGTGCTTCAAAAGCGCCCGGCTCAAGCGTTACGTCGCCCAGGTGACGTGGAGGTTCAGACGCCGCTTTCCAGTGCTGCCGTCGCAGGTTCACGTCCTGTTCCTTCAACCTGTAAAGCCCGACGGACCCACCGACAGTGTCCACGGCACGGTTCATGTTAGATGAGTTTAAACTTCCGGTATTAGCGGAAACTAGACTTCCAGGCGGACCGTAGGTGTGCAGCACGTCATTCGAGATCGTTGAGAAGTGGGCGTAACATAGCTCCAAAGTCGGAGATCTTTTTGAACGAAAGTAAATGGGCATGACCATATTCAGACAGGTCCTTTGACCTCAGATTAAGATATCTGAATGAAATTGGGCTTATTAGAACCGCAAGAGTCTCACCTTTACAGCTATTCTTGACATACAGTATGTCAGCTACAGAGGGAATGTTAGCTTCAGGGTCTTAAACACACTGTGTTCTGCAAGCAGGGAAAATATTAGTAGTAATAATAGTAATGATAGTTATTGTCCCCTTTTTTCCTATTTCTTTACACTGTGGTACCTAAACAGGCATGGCATGGTAGAAATTTTAATCATTTCAATGTGATGACAGCATTTTTTATCTTAATCTTTTTATCTTTTGTGACCTCTAGACACATAGACCATTCAGAAAATGTACGGTATGTCCAGGTACACTTGAAGATGAGTGGCTCTCTCTGAGCCATTTCCAGAAAATAGTTCCTGTCATCCAATCGTCAAAATCGCACAAATCTCCAATATTCAAAAGTCATATTATATATCGCATCACAGCATTCAGTTCTCTCAAGGGTTTTTCAAGGTCATGAGGTCTTCAGGTGGTGTTTGGGGGGAAGGATGAGGGGATGTTCTTGAGTGGTCAAAACACAACTCAATACTTGGTGGAGCAACTAATCCCACATAATTGAGCATGGGAATGGCCATCATTAGGCATGAGTATAATGTTCAAAGCCATTTTACACTCAAAATATTAATAATTTTATCAGGCATAATTAAAAATATGTCTATTACCCTTTAATCGGTAGATAAGCTTGACATAGTCAATGAGTGTCAAGCTACATCTGATTCCTTCCCGTCTCAGCTTTCAGATGGTGTAAGGCACTTGTTTGTGGCACCAGCTGCTGACCCACACCTTGCATAGTCAACAGTGCTACAGCCAAGAAATGAATTGCAGGTGTACTGTCCCAGAGAGTCCCATCTCATTCTCCAATTTGCAATGTGCAGAGGCAGGCTTTGGCAGAGCTCTAGAAGCGGTGCCCCATTTCTGTTCACCTGGTTGTCCAAGTTTTTGAATTGGGCGAGCAAACCCGTTTTGAAGGTAGGTGCGACCAAAGATGTGGTCTTTGGTAGCCTCTGACGTTAGCCTTGCAGTAGCCAAGAGAGCTCATATGGGGAAGTGCGAGCCTGAAAGCAGTTGAATAGTTGTGAACAGACATAAATGATGGGAACCAACATCAACCAAGACCTGATTTGAAGAGAGGTGAACGCTATCCGCCCTCCGACAGGGGTCCCCCAATTCAAACATGTCCTACCTCTCTGATGGTGAATTCCTGGGACAGGCGTTCCTGCAGCTCTTTCTGCAGCTCCTTGCGGGTCCCCAGGGAGCGCTGCGTGCGCAGGAACTCTGACAGCTCCTTCAGCCCGGCCTCGTTGAAGTAGTTGGAAAAGTGCTCCACGTTCTGCTTGTTAGCAGGAAACAGCTCCTGCGATGTGAAAAATTTGGAGTTTCTTGAAATGAATGAAATAACTCTTAAGTACGTGAGTAAGTAAATACGTAACGCCGCCATGGAAACCCTCTTCAGACGCCTCCGCTCGGTGTTGAGCACAATGCACCGTCATGTTTTGCGCTTACGAGTAACCCCGCTTCTACAGAGATGAAGTGAGACCTGCAGAGAGAAGTCAAGAAAATTCTTCACCAGGAGTCTTTTATCGAGGTTCGCCTTCCTCAAAGCTGCCATCACCGAATTGGCATCTTTCTCCGCCATCCACACCTTGAACAGCTTCACGGCGAAGGACGCAGAGATACCTGCGGGAGAAAAAGTAAAAAGTGAATCTTGCGTAAGCTTTGCCAGGGTCCGCCTGTGGATTTTCATGGGGAGCAAATGCGTTCCGAGGGCGTCCCACGTCTACTCACCCTCTTTGACAATGTTGTCGCCGAAGAGTCCGGTGAGGATCACTGGGGGCAAAATCCCACTGGCCAACAGGATGCCCGTCAATATAGCCAGCTTGGTCTGCTCCGATTCACTAAAGGCCTTCAGGAAGAGCAGCAGCTAAAAACACAACATGACAGGGAACAGATGGGAATTTTTATAACCAAGGTTAAGAACATGACAGGAGACCAGAGATTTTAGGGACTCTCTGTTGAGAAATCCCTCACTTTTCTGAGGGACATTTAGGTAGATAAATGACACTAAAATAAACAAACCACAAAAATTGACAATATGCAAGAAACCTAATCTGTAACAATAGACAATCTATAATTCAAGGAATCTGTCCGTTCGTCCGTCCATCTGTCTGTCTGTCTGTCTGTCTGTCTGTCTGTCTGTCCTTCGGTTATCTTGACAGCTGTTCATCTTATCTACTTCGCACTTGGTGGGTGTATTGCTGGGGACCACAGACACGTGCAGTGTCAAATTCGGTGCAATTTGGACAGGTGACACGTGTAATATTAATAAACTTAGTAAACAAGCGAGCAGTGAGCCGCTCTGTAAACTGGGGCGCTTTGTTACGTCATCCAATTGCATTAAACGGGGCGATTTGTGACTTCATCCAATATGTGAAGCAGGAGATGCATGAGAGGAAGCGCTGGAGATGCGATGACCTTCAGAACGAGAGGAGGACACCCCTGCGCGGCGAGCGGCGCTCCTGGCAGTCCGCATGAACGCGACCAAATCATTGACTGAAGAAACCTGGACTCAACTGATCCACCTGAAGTTTCTAATCTGCCAATATTTTCACATTTGGTGCTTATTTTCTACTGCAAATTTATCCTTACATTTTGTTGAACATTTTGCCCGTTAAAACTGTGCCACTTTTAACGGGCATGCAGGACACAGGACTGAATTATCGACATTTTGTTAAACTGTGACATTAAAATGTCTTAGAAAGTCTTAAATTTCCAACGGGCAAATACTAGTAATAATAAACCTAAGATTTATAAACAACAATAAAACTAAAAATAGACAAGAAAAAAGAGAAAATTTTGCAATACACAATAAACCAAAAAAATGTACAATAAATACAATGAAGCGAAAATGAGAAATGGTACAAGAAAACCTTACCTTTTTGATTTCCTCCTCAAAAGCCTTCTCCAGATATTTGTACCTCCTTATGAGTTTATTGAAAACCTGCAACAGCAAAATAGGGCACAGCAGCATTGTGACACACATGACACAGTCCAGTTAATCATCCATTGAATGAAAAGGCTTCTTGCTTCTTGCCTGAGCGTAGAGGCGCAGGGCGGGGAGGCTTTCCTCTGTGGTGAAGACACAGTGCAGCGTCACCTTGGTCTTGTCAGCCTCATCAATGCGCGTCCCTCCCGGGGCTGCGAGGAGATGCATTTCCTTTAAGCATAGGTTTCCTCCCTATCTGCTATTGGACTACAATGCAAGTTCCCCACTTTCGAAAAGGAGATTTAACGTTTTGGGGTTTTTTTCAAGGCTTAAACACGTGCCCTACTGGATTGCACTTGCAAGGACAGTGAGAAGCAGCAGAGTGGCAAGTTTCTCAATAGCCAAGTGTTGGGCGAGGTTGCCCTGGGAACAGTTCTGACAGACTTAGATTTACTTTAAAATGATCTGATTTATATTTTGAATTGTTTAAGTTTGGCGTCTGGGCTCTACTGCACATCAGTCCCGGTGTACAGCGAAACACAGGCACTTAGTGAGCTGGAAATATAGGAGGGATGAGCTCCAATCCCCTCATTGGATAGAAGAGTAGAGCTCAACAGGTGGATGCAGCGGAGGTGGAGGGAGCGCAGCAAAGCAGGCAGCAAAGCAGGCAGCCAAGCAGGTATGGCAGGATAATGGCGCAGCTGCAGAACGACTGCAAAAAATGCTGTTTTTGGATGAAAAAAAAAAAAAAAAAAAAGGCACCGGTTCCTCGATCCGCTCTGTTGCGCGATCAATAACCATACCTGTCTACATTGGCAGCATGTTCTTCACACAGCTGCCTTTTTTTCCACACATTTTCCGAGTTCATTTCCCAATCAATCATAATCGAATCATAGTATGGCTATAACCCGATACACTGCTTTTAAAATAGAAAAAACATTTTTTAAATTGTATTTATTATTATTATTTTTTTTAATAAATAGACAGCCAGACAGACAGACAGACAGACAGACAAATAAATAAATTGCCGGATAAATCACAAATAACCCCACGCGTTTGACAGCCGTACGTATAATATAATAAGACTTGGCCCAGGTGAGATATTTTGACCACACAGCCCTCTCACCGAGCATGCTCCCCGCGATGAGGATGTCGAACAGCGTGTCGGCATAGCGACGGTAGTCCAGCCGAGAGCCCGTGACGTCGAGGAACCTGGCGACGGCGTCGAGGTCGCCACCGGCGGCGTTGAGGCCCACCACGATCGTGTCTCGGAAAACCGTCGGCTCGAACTTCTCCTTTTCATCTGGGAGAGAGAGACAGAGAGAGACAGACAGAGGGAGCGGTGTTTTGTGTTAGTGTGGGTCACCAGATATTACCCGCAAAACAGTGGTGTTCCTCAAATAAGGTCTATTTAAAGAGCAACTATCAGTTTTTTTTGTTTTTTTTTCGTGAATTCACAATTTTTGGCTTATGGACAGGATGCTTTGAAGAAAAAAAAAAAAAACTTTTTTTTTTTTTTTACAGGCACAAAGTGTCTAAAACGAAAATAAAGTTCAAATACACGCCGTCCTTTCGGGGCGAAGCGGGACTGCTCCGGGTGGAACGAAGCTGACCCGTCCCTTAGTTATTTACGAGTTATTTATTCTAAGTTATTTACATTTTTCGTTACTTCTAAAATTACAGTTTTACAAAATGTAAGGGCAACTTTACAATAGTAAATAAGCGGCCAAATGTGAACATTTAGGCATATTAGAACTTCAGAAGAATCAGAAACGATCTAGTCGTGTTTATGAGGACTGCCAGGCGCGCCGCTCGCCGGGCAGGGATGTCCTCCTGTCGCGTGCATGAGTGACATTGAAGGTCATGTGCCCGGTGCTCGGCTCGCATCTCCAGCGCTTCCTGTCGTGCATCTCGTGCTTCACATATTTGATGATGATGTCACCAATTGCCCCAGCTGCATGGAGGGGCTCGCTGTTTGCTCGTTTATTGAAATTTCATTCATTTAACACATAGCGCGTGTCCAAATGACACAAAATTCGACACTGCACGTCCTTGGGTCCCCAGCAATAAATCCACCAAGCGTGAAGTCGATCGGATGAACGGTTGTCAAGATAATCCAAGGACATACAGTACATACATACAAAGATTCCTAGAATTATAGATATAAGATAGATATTGATAGATGCTTATGAATCCCCCTATTGGATAGAAGAGTAGAGCCCAACAGGTGGATGCAGGGAGTTGGAGGGAGCGCAGCAAGCAAATAGGCAGCAAAAGGTAGGGCAGGAGGAGATACTATCAATACCGTAATTACTGGTACTGGTGCTATATAAATACTGGCAATTATGTCCTGCCACTGCACACCATTCCGGCCCCACTCGAAGGAAATCACACCAGTGACTAATTCCCATGCGAGCATCCTGCCTTGGGACATTCCTCTGAACATGATAATAGAGCTGAAAATCCCCATCTCATATTGTGAATCGAGGTTTTGATTATTAGCCATAATGTCATAACCATCCAAGGCAGACTTAACACGAGCTATGAGATTGTGAAACGATGGAATATGCTCCTGTAGAAGACCCTATGATAGCAACCTTTTATTCACAATGTCATGGAGAAGTACTACACTACTCACAATCCTAAAGTGTAAAGCCGGAACCGTACTCCCAAGAGTCCTTACAATTGACTTTTTCCTAATCGAAACGAAACAAAAACACACACACACACACACACACACAGGGCCTGCAGCCGACAAGGCCGCCTGCTGGAGTCGACAAGGATCCACAGAGGGGCCCCGTGTCCTGGCTACCTTCTCCATTATATTTGATGAGGTCAAATGTTTCAGTTGGTGTGGTAGACTCCACTGCCATCACGTGATCGGTGTACTCCGTCAACATGCGTATGCACGCAAGGATTTATACGCCTGTGCATGGTGGCGTGGTATGCATGGTAGTGATTGTTGATCACAAACTCCATCCCACCACAACTCAATATCCTTCTATGTTGACATTTATTTCACTTTTAAATGTTGTACATTTTATCTGCTTAAAAAAAAAAAAAAAAAAAGACAACAAAGACAACATCACACTCACCCCGTTTCCTGGTCTTGAACCTCTGGCCTGTGAGCACCGGCTTCTGCTGCTTGCTGTTATTCATAAAAGTCCTGAAAAGCAAGGTGCATTCAAAAAAAGCATCCTGGTACTTAACATTCTGTAATGAGGCAAAAGTCTAATATAATAATATAAGATAATAATATACAATAGACACTATGATAATATGGAATGCATATGATGATATAATATACTCTGTGAGCTTACTGGCTGCGAGCTCCTCTGTGACTAACGCTAAACCCTGAACAAGAGCCCTGCTGTCCTGTCTGCCCGTCTGTCCTGCGCTGTGCTGTGCTCCGCTCTATTTATACTATATTTATACTCTCTCTCTCTCTCTCTCTCTCTCTCTCTCTCTCTCTCTCTCTCTCTCTCTCTCTCTCTCTCTCTCTCTCTCTCTCTCTCTCTCTCTCTCTCTCTCTCTCTCTCTCTCTCTCTCTCTCTCTCTCTCTCTCTCTCTCTCTCTCCACGTGACGCAGTGTGTCTAGCCATGGCCGTGGCTAATACGTTCTCTGTCTCTCCTCACTCTGTGTACCATGGACACCCACACACCCGTCCACCTGTCGTACTTATTACCAACCAACCGGGTTTGTTGGTTGGTTGCTTTTTTTTTTTTTTCCTTCCTTGGAGGACAGGCCTACAATGAAAGGGGTAACCTTCAGAGCGGGCCTTTTGAGCAGACAGACAGGGTTCAGCTCTCCTGGCTGGGTCAGGGATTACAGCACTTTCTAATCCCCTGACATCAATCACCCGCTGGTCGGCATTTTAGTCAGCGGACTACAAGTGGTTATACCATCCGGTGCCATTTGTATGGAGAGGTAGAGTTTTGAGATAATATGTACAATTTAAATAGAAAAAATGATCGATGCTTTGGAAGGAGGGCTCATAACCAACCCTAGTTAATCCCTTAAATTGTTTTTTTCCAAGTGCACGTGACTTTGTCTGTTCTTCCAATGTGGCATTCTATATCTACATTTCTGATCTCCTCTGCACAGTCTAATTTTTCCTTGAACCTTGGTCTATAGGTGACCCCTTACAGAATGACCATATATTAAAAAAAAGAAAATGGATATAATTTCATATATAATTGAGATATAATTCAATATATGGAAGGACTCCACATTATAAAACATGCAAATTTTATCATTTTAAAGCTTTAAAGCTATACACTGTATATATGTATGTGTGTGTCCACACACAAACACACACACATACACATATATATATATATATATATATATATATATATATATATATATATATATATATATATATACACACACACACACACATACTTATTATAATTACAACAACTTATTATACAACTTATTATAATATATAGAAATAATAATGATAATCATCTTTTTTTCAATATATTGCCTCTGAATCCATATGTGGATATCACTGTTTAATGCAATAACCATGCTAAAAATATTGTGACTCAAATTGACACAAATAAGGAAGAAACTAGAACAACAACATACATCCTGAATTTTGCCTCAGGAAATAATCAATAATTTTACGTTATTTCATTAGATTTTCATACATGGAAAATGTGTTTCTTTTGCATAAGGAAAATATAAGACTTACTTCGCACATTGCATCTAACTATAAAGGAAGGAATCTGTATTTATGTTCTCCTATTATCTCGACAACCGTTCATCCAAACTACTTTCCACTTGACGGGGGTATTGCTTGGGACCCAAGGACATGCAGTGTCAAATTTGGTGCAATTTTGACATGCAGCACATGTTATATTAATAGACTTTCAATAAACAAGCGAACAGCGAGCCGATCCACTCTGTGCAGGGGGCGAGCAGCGGGGGGCCACTAAGCAGGGTGATTTGTGACATCATCATCCAATATGATATTATGTGCAGGGTGTGGCTCTGGGGGGCATTTCACATAAGATGCGATTCGCAGTCTTATGCGTCTCGACTGGTCCTCCTGACATTCTAATGCTTTTTTAAATTTTTTTATTGCAAAGTTGGTCTTACATTTTGTTAAACTATGCCATTTTGAACGGGCATGCACTAGTTGTAGTAAAAACAAATCAAAACAGGATTGTATCTGTCCTTCATTCATTCTTTCCATCCTTCCCCTTTATGTGTCTTCTTTGCTATTCTACATCCATCCCTGAATGAGCTTTGTTAGATTCCAACAGCATGCCGATGTAAGGCCTGCGCTTCAATCCTCTCCAAAAATAACGTCCCATAATAAAATTCTCGGAAGTAAGGCCAGTAAATCAGACGGGATCATGAGGCAACAGCCCAGTTTTGTTTTTTTTCGTTTTTTTTGTAGGTCGTACGCTGACATCAGATGATGACATCAGAGTTTACACACGTTTAAGGGAATTGCATATTTTAGTGTCTCTGACAGGTTGGAGCATCCCGAAACCAAGATTGAATTGTGATCATTTTAAATATAGTGAGCAAACCCCATGATTTATATTGATGAACGGTTGTATGTTAAGTGTTTAAAATCAATCCAATTATTAACCTATAGAATTAAAGTGTTAATCCATAAGATTGTTTCTGTTGGGTGGACTACATGGAAAGTCCCAGATCTATTAGAAAACTCAATCCTTTTTGTCTTTTCCAACATCCAGGTTTGCCCTTTTCTTTAAGACGATCAGTTTATTTTCTTGACAGTGTGCCTTTTTCTAACATTTACTTAAAAAATTTTCTTGGTCAATTCAGGTGGTTGGGATATTCCATCCAAGGGTTCTGCTATTGTTGTGGGAATGCTCATCCACATCGACAGTTTACTGACCACAACTAGTCACGATGCTTTATCAAATTCGCCGCGGCTGCCTTTTACTTCCTGCGTGTGCCCGATCAGCGCATTCTCGGTGGGAGAGATGGACCCCGCCCGCCATCATCAGGGGATAACAAAAATACATTGAATGGATGTTTCTTAAAAAACACCAGCTAAATAAATAATGACACACGGGATTTGTTTTAACAAAATTTTCCCCCAGTTATGAGAATTATTTTGATTTCGAATTCCCCTGGATCTTATCGTTTATATGAGTGCTACTACTCGAATTCCCATTTGGATTAGAATTTGAATTTGTGGAACGGAAAGCCTCCCTCAGGAACACCTACCTGACTCTGGTTGGCAGCAAGTGGAAGCAGCTCTCTACTATCACACAAACAAACAACAGACACAAATAGAAATATCAGAGCGTTTAGTTGTGAAATTGTCCCGTGCTCGAGAAATCACTGGAAAAACTGTGAAATATAAGAGTTAAATATTTAAATAAATAAGGGGGTAAATAAGGGCGCCAAAATACGGCATTCCATAATGTGCACTCATACTTAAATGCTAAAAAATGAATTATAAAACAAAACCATGAACAAATAATTAGTGAGGTAAGTTCAGGTAACCCGACAGATGTTTACAACCCCCCCATCCAAGTCACTATGGACGAGCTGCGGGGTTGCCAGACTTGTTGTTGAGCCTTGAGTCCTTGAGCAAGACACTTAACCCCTAATTGCTCCAGATGGCTGCGTCCGTCGGAGTATGAATAATTGTGAGTTGCTTTCGACAGAAGCGTCTGCTAAATTATGTTATAATGAAAACTTCAGCTTGTGGGGTATTGTCTCATTTCATTGTCCACTATCCAACTTGTACAAAATAAATTGGACCAGGTAGTTGAGAGACAGACAGCTCAGAGACGGCTCATCTTCAACGTAAAATTTGTGTGTTTTCGCCTTCAAAGTAAAAGCTTTTCTTCTGCAGAGTGCTCATGCATATCCTTATTACAATAAGGATATTATTACAATTGACAGCAAAGTTTAGGTGGTGTCATATAGCACTTTGAAAATATATATAAATTAAAACATTAATCCTGATTAGAAAAACCCTCAACTAAAATAATGTTATGTACTAATACTATGTACTGTAATACTATGTAGCCTTATTTTGTAATTTATCTTTGTCTGGTGCATAGAGCACATTTTGTATATTCTCTATATATTGTATTTTTTTTATGACTCCACTCTTTATGCTACTTGTCTGCCTGCACTATAATGCACCAATTATTACCAAGACAAATTTCTTGTGATTCGGTTAGAAATGTGGTTGACTGAAAGTATATTTGCTGAAATGAACCGGAGTAAAAGTCGAAAGTCAAATGTACTTAAGTACAGTAACAAAGTACTTTTACTTTTGTATTTAGTTACTTTCCACCACAAGCGTGTGTACATACATGTGTGTATATGTATGTCTTCCACTTCTTTGGCATAAACTGATGGCAGCTTCTCCAAACGCTCAGGTTTGTGACATCACAAAGACATCACATGATGGCGCTGGGAATTCCCCAAATACTGTATGTTTACATGTGTTTCCATGACGACTGGATTCCTCTGCCACCTTCTATTTTGCCATAGAAAACCTCTTGGGCACAATTTTGGCAAAAAAGTGGAATATTTCATAAACCCAAGGCCAAAAACCAGAATCTCCCACAAAGTTATGACACAATCGTCAGGATCAAGCCGGGAATTTTGATATATTTTGCATTTATGCAGCGTATAAACTCAAAGTTTGGTTATAATTTAAAAGATAATAAGATGAGTAATAATAGTAATCGCCAGCACAATTAATAATAAATGATAATATAATATAATTTATGTATGTAGTACATTCGATGTAAAATGTAATAAAAAAATATAATAAAAAAAAAAAAAAAAAAAAAATATATATATATATATATATATATATATATATATATATATATATATATATATATATATATATATATATATAATTTTAGGAATAACAAAGTAATATATTATATAATATAATACTATTATAATCCTAATAGTGGTCCATGGATGATCGTGATTAGAAAGTTTAAGTAAAATTGGTGAAATTGCTTTTGGGTATATTTTTTGCCCAACCCTCTGCTTAGAATGCCTGCATTTTCTGGCAACCCTGCAAGTGACAGTACTCGCCACAGGTCCTGTCTCCTGTTCATTTACACACCTATTTCTCCATGTCACAACAGTGCAGTCTCCTGGAGGGCGAGGCAGACCAGCAACGCACCACAGGACAGATTCACACACGGACCATGGCTTCACCCAAGAAGGGGGACCTTTCAGCATCTGAGAAGAAAATCCTGCAGGTAATTGCTGCAGGTGAGTAGAAGATGTACACATTTTTTAGACAAAATCGACTTTCTTTTATCAATGGTGATAGTAGTTGACATCTGCTTTCATTACATGATGTTTTAAATAAAAAAAAGAAAATTGATGGATTTTTTTTTTCTCTGTGAATAGTCCAAAAAAAAAAAAAAAGGAAGAAGAAAGAAAAGGACTTGTGAAAAGGAAATTAAATGGAGGCGTATGGGAAGACTATGTACAATGTTTGGCAGTATAATAATTTATACATGAGTTTGTTGTTTGGGGTGCATTTCATGGGCATAGTCAATTAATTGACAATGAATCATTCAGACAATCTATTCCAGCCTTTATATTACACTCATACTTTTACATTCTTCAAACAGCTAACATCGAAATCTTTGTTTGGAAATTTAATCTTGGTATTACTACATTTTTCTTTCATTCTACTTGTAGGTAATGTAGACGACGCTTCAAAGCTGCTTGCATGCCAAGATGTCCGAGTGAACTGCTTGGACGAGGTATCCCCCTTGGATTAAAGCACGAGGAAAATAGAATGGAAATTAGGAATGATTTTTGACAAGTTTTGACTATTTTCAAACAGGCCTGTATATCTGATGAGTGAGGGGATAGGGCGGAGGCATCAAAACACCTTTAGGCCACAGTTCTACACAACCAGGGTGTATAAATCAATGATGCCCATAATTCACTGTAGTTCTGTTATTTATACTTCCAAAATTGTGTTAAAAAAAAACAACCTGTGGCTATGAATCAAAGGGACAGTTGTTTACTAGAGGGGTTTACTAGAGGGGTTGTTTACTAGAGGGGTTTACTAGAAATAACCAAAAAACATTGGTGATAAGGATGAAACCAGGTGGAAACTAAAGAGGGACAAGTGAATGCACAACAATGATACGCGCCTCCTCATGGCCCATGGGTCTGTAATGGAACAGTTGTGCAACTGCGGCATACTGTATTTACTCCATTGTTCCAGAGACATATGGCTGTGACTCTCGAGGAGCGGAAGTTGTCCTCCAAAGTGTTTCATAATAATAGCGCCACGCCACTAGATGTAACATACAGGCTAGCCGGGCTCCTTTGTTCACAAGGGCTTGCTTACTTGTCAGAATCAGATGTCTTCACCAAGTTGACCCATTGGACCAGTGTTGTTCAATCATACTGTGCCTGAGAGCTCACCAGGTGTGCCATGAAAATGGTTCAAATTTACACTTGAAATGAGGTCTTGTGTCGCAGGATCAAAATTGCAGAGCTGTACTAATTCATCAGTTCCAGGCAGAATAGCAGCTCTGTGTTCATCAGAACAAGTTCAAGTTTCACATTAAAAGCGAGAACTAATAATAGGCCAGGCCTTAATAATATGTGTACATGTTTGTAATTGATTTTATTTTATTTTTTTGTGGTCGAAGGGATTTTTGGTATGCCGTGGGATTATTTCATTGGAAAAGGTGTGCTGTCGCAGATAGAAGGCTGCAAAACACTGCTTTGGAATGACCATTTACAGTGGTGTTAAATTCTGCATGTATTTAAATGGTAATCCGTAAGATTATTTTGTTTGCAAAATCCCATGTTTGGCACTTGGCACCTTTTAAGAGACAGCAATTCAACGTTTTTGCTTTACTCATGTGCTCCTTTATATGCTGTTGCGTATAGAGGAGCATCATAATTGGTGGCGGGTCCACCTTTGCAAAGATCGGGCAGTTACCTTAGGACGATTGTGTCACTCAATGTGCTTATTTTCACTCTTAATGTGACCTGGATACTAATACCACCCACCCCTCCTCTCTTTCTCTATTGTACAGTGCGGCTTGACACCGTTAATGCATTCAGCTTACAAAGGTGAAGCAGACATGTGTCGGCTCCTGCTGCAGCACGGGGCCGATGTCAACTGCAACGAGCACGAGTATGGATACACCGCCCTAATGTTCGCTGGTCTGTCAGGTACATCCCCAAACACACACACACACACACACACACACACACACACACACACACACACACACACACACACACACACACACACACACACACACACACACACACACACACACACACACACACACACACACACGCGCACACACTTTTTTTCAAACGTGACTTCACTAAACAAACTATTATAGGATTTCTACTTGAATCACCAATAGGACAAAACTGATTGTGCCAGATATTTTGGAGTCCTAATATATTATATATATGTTTTTCAATGTCTGATTACATATGGCCATTCTGTAAGGGAAGACATTGCAATATAAGTAAAAAGACATATACTGGCAATCAGCAGAATGATTTCAAGTCAGACTGTAACAGTGACACACCGATGGAGGTGAAGGTATCATCACCACGTTTTTCTTTCTTGTTTTTGTTTCTTTTGTTGTCTTTCTCCTCAAATGTACTATTCATTCACTAATTCAAACAATTTATTACTGTATATGGTTAATTCCTAAATGTCTGTAAAACACATTGAACTGAACATTTTGTATGAAAGGTGCTATATAATGATAATTATTATTATTATTATTATTATTATTATCATCATCATCATAAGGGTTCCAGCCCGCCTATTGTTATTGTTTGATTATTTTCCACAGAGTTTTTCGGGCTAAAACTATCTTGAACAGGACAACGGCAAAAGCTATGAACGGCTTACGTCTTATTAGAACCAGGACATCACAAACATCTCGTGGTTCAAGGTTCATCCAAATCAATCCACATACAGGGCGGAAATTCATGAAAAACTGTCAAAATCGGACCCAAAGTAAACAGACGGTTGTGCGTCACCGACACACTAACGTTCAAAAACTAATGATGATTGAGAGTAAGGCGCTTTGTGACGTCATCATAATATTTACAGTACTATAAATGTGCAGGTTATGGGTCACATATCCATTCGAGTGGTGTCCTCTGTGTTCAATTTATTTTTTAAATCCGTGGTCCAAATTACTTTAGTAGATTAATAAATAATAGAATAAAAACAAATCCTTAAAATGTCGTCAGCGCGTCCCTCGAAAACACTTAAATGTTCAACTCAGTGATGCCTTCAAAATCCAATGTGGCGTTGGAAAAATAGAAGTCCTGCAATGGTAATTACCAACAAAAATATCCCAACATTTATTGTATTTCAACAGAACTTACTGAAAATGTAAGCCAACTACAAACTGAACTCCACTTTACAAAGAAATACATGCTGTGAAGACCACATAGCAGATGCTCCGCGAGACAAGCAACCAGAAGACGACAGACCCATGCCCATGCTCCGTTCAAGTAAACTCGGAAAATCGTGCTGCGTTTCAGAGAACCCGGGAAACTGTAAAAAGCACACAACACGACTAAGCTGGTCCCCATGTATGTGCTGCCTGCAGCTATATTTATTATTATTATTACTAGGGGTCTAGCCCTGCGGGCTTGATCCCTTATCGTAATTGCTCGGGAACATTTCTCTAAATTTTCAGGCTGAAACTAGTAAACACAAACACAACAATGACAGAAGCTACAAACATGGTTGAGGTGTCATTTGAACTCGTTTGAATCTCACGGTTTAAGTATCATCCAAATCAACCAACATACGGAGGAGAAGTTACTGAAAAACCGACCAAATTTGACCCCAAGTATCCAGTTGGTCATGCTTGATCGACACGCCACTGTTCATAAACATAATGAAATAAAAGCAGAGTGATCAGATCGTAAATTTGAAAGGCAAAGGAACATTAATAAACAGTAATTAAATTAATTCACATTAATGGACAGAGTACCAAGGCCACTCCCTGTTTGACTGGTCGAATTTTGGGTGAGTGAAAAATATGATTTCTGATTCAGAATTATTGAGTCACAGTTATTATTATCACAGAGCGCAGATTCGGGAACCTCGGAACCTCAGAAACCAGTGCTGCCTGCAGCTATATTTACTATTATTGTTATTATTAATATTATTAACAATAAATCTTGGCTTTACCGCCAGGAAAGACAGACATCATCACCATGATGCTGGACGCAGGCGCTGAGACAGACCGGGTCAACTCCGTCGGACGCACCGCTGCACAGATGGCGGCATTTGTGGGTGAGCCAGCAACAACAGCTGAAAGAATACCGTTTCTGCTTTTAATTTGTACTAAAACCCAAAGCTATGACAATTTATTTGATCTATCTAGGCCAGCACGACTGCGTGACAGTGATCAACAACTTCTTCTCCCGGGCGTGGCTCGAGGACTATACAAGACCCCAGGGGACAGAGAGAGAACCCAAGCTGCCCCCCAACCTGGCAGAACCCCTCCACAAGCTCATCATGACCACCAACCTCAACCCCGTCAAGGTGGGACGCGTTGTAGGGCGAGGAGGTCCCATCATGTGGAACTAACCCTAACCCTAACCCAAACTTTGATCAACACAGATGACCTGAAGCAGGGGTTTGAAATTCAAATGACCTGGGGGCCAGGTTGTCAAAAACAAACACTTTTTGTTCTTCCATTTTTCTCCCCATGCATTTACATAATGGTAAAAAAAACAACTTTGTTATATGCTATTGTATTCTGTCTCATATTCTGAAAGTGTTAAATGAAATTGTTTGGATTAATTAAGCATTTTTATTTGAAAATTAATTTGCAGGGACTAAACAATATATTATAAATATGTAGTGGGCCGTATAAAATAGTTTTTATGCGCCGGATCTGAATGCCTGTAGTTTAAACCCCCCTGAATAAATTAAAGTATAGGTTCGATATTTTAAATAATATTGAGAGACTTAACACTCTGCTGCAGCTTCTCGCTGTTCTTAAATGCAATCTAATGTGGCAAATGTTTAAACTTTAAAAATACGCAAAATGTCTCGAAACGAGACACAATACATTTTATCAGGATTTTCTAGGTTTACTGATGGTTGTGCTTTTGGCTATATCCGCACTAGGGTAAGAGACAATTTCATTTTATCCCCCCTAAGAGTAAAGGGTTTTAAATGTTGTACTGTGGAAAGTGACAAAAATGGTGTGAAATAAAATGTTTTATATATATATATATATATATATATAATTATAATTTCCATATCAATATGGGTTTGTGTGTTCCTTCTTTACGAGAAGAAGATCAGAATGAGATAGATATATTGGTTCCAGAGAAGGACTCAGATAGTCTGGCATTGACAGCAGTCCAGCTTTGGTCTACTGCGGCCGCCATGGAACCCTTCCAAGTCTAGGCCCATCTAAATATATCTGAATGTCTGGAAGTGTGCGCAGGGCTCAGTGGTGACACAGCCCAACTGGTCCCGGCGCCCAGGTCTCACACACACACGCACACCTTTGCTAGTGTGTAAATCGGCTGTTTATCATAAACACAAATGGTTTGTTTTCAAGCCATATTATCAAGGTGAGCATTTCCCACAACACGTTTTAAAAGCCCCATGAGCTTTTGGAGCCGTACGAGCCATGCACCAGTGTTGGTTTTGGCTTGTCTTTTTGAAGATTATCACGTTGGAGCATGTGAGGCCAACAGAGTGAGCGCGAATGGTCAAGCCTTGTTTTTTTGTGCTAAGGCAATTGAAGCTTGGGATCTGAATGCAGAGCCTTGCATGTTTAGCCCTGGAGCTTTTGAATAGTGTTTTGCTGTACTTGCTTGCTTCCAAAACATTATTAAAATGAGAATTTAAGTCAGCTTACTACTTACCTTTGCTTCTCATGTAGGTAAAGTAATGTCCATCCCTCCCTGTGGATGGATCACAAAAAGCAAAAGATACGTGTGGCAGTTTCGCCTACCACACGCCAACCAAGTGGCGTTTTCAGGGACCTCCGGCACAGAGACACAGATGACAGGGTTTAAGACACAGTATATTGCAGACAGTGTGTGGGGATGGGGGTTTTACATGTTGCCCGTTAGACCGACCAATGAGCAACAGGTATGCAGCCACTCTGATCCGAAGTACCTAGACCCAGGACAGGTGTGGCTGCTCAAACCACACCATCCCCACGCCACATACCGTCGACACCAAACTGAGGCCAGGGATTCTCTCTGGCCGAAGCCTAACCCCCCCACCCCCAAGCAAAGAACAAAAAAGAAAAAAAATGCGGACTGACATAGGGTTACCATACCTAAAATAATTAAACACTGGACTCTAAAACAGTGTTCCCATACCCCAAACCAACAAAAAAGTCTAACAAAACGGAACTGATCCCCTTCGTGGGGACCTGGTTCCCTGGAACCACGTGGTCCATTGGCTTCCTTCCCCCGGGGCGACGACAGACTACCCCCTCCGCCCTTCCGGAGCGTGGTGCCACGGGCTGCTGTGCTGGCTGGGGAAGGACTGGACTTGGCTGTTGCGGGGGCTGCTTGGAGGGATGGCCTAGCTGCTGGCCTGCTGGGCAGAGTAGCCAGCTGCCAGCGGTTACCTGTGGTGGTTGCTGCGGCTGCTTCTCCCTAGGTCCTCCGCCGGACACCCTGTGTGCTGCTGCTGCCAGTCGCGAGAGGGCTGCTACTCTGATCCTGGGCCCCAATTACCTAGACCCAGGACAGGGGTGGCTGCTCAAACCACACCATCCCCACCCCCTGCATTCACCCCGCAGGGCTGACTGAATCCATAGATTACAACAGTGATTTGAAAAAATTAAATCCAATTGAATGACATCGATCCAAAATGATTTGAAAATATTGAAATAATATAAAGTTGGTGTTTCTTCCAATTTGGGCCCCCCTGAGACAATTGCTAGATTACTATACTATACTATATTAACTGGGAGAGGGTGTGTGTGTGGTGGTTTTGGTCACTCCTGCCAGATGGTGATGCTCGTCAGAGAGAACCCTCTGCTTCTGGACATAGTGGCGCTGGAGAAGTGCTACCGCGTGATGGACCTGCTGTGTGAGCAGTGCGCTAAGAAGCAGAACATGAACGAGGTGCTGGCCATGAAGATGCACTACATCAGCTGCGTGCTGCAGAAATGCCTGGCCTTCCTTCGGGGGTGCGACGACAAGCTGGACACACTTGTCAAAAGGTGATGAAGGTTCTGAATGCACTTCAATGCAATTCAAACAACTTAGATCTTCATTATAAAGATGCAGAACGCATCGCTCAAATAAGGTGTTTCATTTCACAGGAGCTAGGCTGGTTGCTTCCCTCTGCAGCCATGCATTGAGCTAAAACAGTCAACATGCAACTTGTCGATGAAATTGGTGTTTCTCAGTGCGATTCACATTACAGTCATCTGATTCAAGTTGATTAGCAGAAAAATAAGTCTTTGGCAGTTTGTGGTTTGCCTGTGAATGAGTGGTGGGATATCTCGAAAAGAGTCATTCAAAATAATTTGTTTGTTTTTGTCAGGCACAGCAGTATACTGCTATGGGGTGAACGCAACAGGTTTCGGCAATGATAATACCACTTATCTCGATTTAAGATATTGCAAAATAACTTTTGATTTCATTTTCCTTCCTAATTACCCTTCTGTGATTCAGCTTGCTCATGGGCAGGGACAGTGATGGCTTCCCGCAGTACCAGGAGAAGTTTATCCGTGACTGCATCAGGAAGTTTCCTTATTGCGAGGCCACACTTCTCCAGCAGCTGGTGAAGAGCATCGCACCAGTGGAGATTGTGAGCAAACCCATCAATTCTTAGTATTATATGGTTCAACGCTTTGTGGTTAAATCTATCTTGGGGTAAATAAGAATACATCCTTGTATACTTTTAACTGAAAGCAAGCAGTTTTTACAGTGTACTTGCACGTTCTTGGTTCCAGGGTAACAACCCGACAGCCTTCTCCGTGCTCACCCAAGCTCTGACGGGCCAGATGGCCTTCGTGGATGCAGACTGCTGTTTGACATGTGGCGAGCGGGGAGCAGAGAAGGGGTGCTGCCTCTGCAAAACTGTAAGTCAATTTTCTTTCTTTCAGGCACACACACAGTACGTACAGTAGACGCATGCAATGTCGCGGCATCGGAAAAGCTTGTGTGTGACTCGCCTGACGCCAATCTCCCTCTCGTTGAAGGTGATGTACTGCAGCCTGACATGCCAACAGCTCCATTGGTTCACCCACAAAATCATGTGCAGGGCGTTTCAAGAACAGGGCACCGACCAGGAGAAGGACACACTGAGGTTGAAAATACATAAAGGTGCACATCCCATTGATCTAAAGAAAATGCATCACTCGTAGTTTCACGGGGTAATGGAATGACTCTAATGTCGTATTCGAGAGTTCTGGGAACTCGTCCGTGCTTGTTGCATATTAGGGACCTGTCTTGCACAACCTTTTTACGCTATCTACAAAACACTGTTTCTTGTTATAAATGTATGGTTTGAAAGTGAGTTGATAATCCAGTATTTTGGGAAGCTAACTTTTTGTCTGTCTTACCCAGATTCAGACGGGCTCGTCAATACAGATTTCTTCCCTGTGCATGCAGTACTGCGGTAGTAACGGACTGCATGCACACTGTGTTAGTGCAATGTATGGCTGTAGATCGGATCAACTAGCCTAGTTCCAGTGAAATTAAGGAAATACACCCTCCAGTATCTCAAAAGCTGAGTTATTTAGGCAATACATCGTGTCTTCAAAAAACAAACAAAAAATATATATAAAAATTTGATCTTAGTTGTGTTAAATGGCCACGGTGATTATACAGGATAAAATTGGCATTCAGTTATTGAATGATGAAATCTGGTTGACCTTCTCATCTGAATCTGGGCAAGACAGACAACGTGAATTTCCCCCAAAAAAGATTTCCTTTGCATGTGTCGTTTTTTTTTTTCCCCCCGCCAGAAGATGAGCACGAACTGGTGAGGGAGACGGCGAACTTCCTTCAAGAGCTGTGCATGAGGGCGGAGGAGAAGGTGGCGGCCGCTGGAGGCTTCCCCGCCGAGCTGCTGGGCTGTCCCTCCACCTCGGCTGAAGCTCCCAGGCCCGAGCGGGAGTATCGCAGCTAGACGCAACCAAAACGCCCGTGCAGACTTTCTGCTGGGATCACAAACTTCTGAGGGGCAATAAGGATGAAGCTCAGAGGGAAGATCCCTGTCCTCGTTGTGGCTGAAAACAGTGGTCAGAGTTTGTAATGCTTAGAAGGTGACGTCTATTCGCTCACATCACAGGGGAAGCAAAAGAATGAATGAGAGAAAGAATGTATTTTGTTTTCAAACTGGCTTTTCTCTGATTTGTAGGCCTACAACGACCAGGCAATGCATTCAGACTCAAAGTCCTTGTTGAGGCACAGTTTTACAGGTGTCAACGGAATACTGCTTTCCTTGTATTGTGTTCACTGCAACCTTATATTGCGCTGGCCCTTTTCGAGCGACCACAAAACCAGCGTTTGTTTTCCCTTAATTTTTTTTAGCACATTCAGTCTTATAGAAGGCATGACGTCGATCTGTTATCAACGGTTGTTTAAGGCAACAAAGCTCACCATTTCAATAAAGTGACCTATTAGCCCACTAGATTTTCTTTCAACCACTAGATGGCAGCATTTTTCTTTTCTTAATCACCTCGAAATTCTCAGTTTAGGATACTCTTCTTGGCAGATGTGAAGTGCCAGAGTACAAGACCTGCACAGTCATGTTGAATATCCAACAATCTGAAAATGATATTATCCCATACACTGCATCCCCTACCGTTATCTGTAAGCATTGTGCAGATTTTATGCGCACATATGGAATTTTGCTTGAATAATTGCAAATAAAGTAGTTAAGGCTATTATCTCCTGTCCTCCCATTTCCCTGTTTATCATCCCTGCTCATCCCCTCATCTCACATACTTAGAGAGAAATAACAAAATCCCCGGGTTTAAATGTCCACTTTCGGATATGTAGAAATTTGCAAACGCTGCACAGCATCAAATAACTTTGAGGGCCTTCTTTCGTTTGGGCCCCTGTGGGCCCCGTTTTCTAAGTCTCTAGCTCGTCCACACAGTGCATCCACCTCATGAAGGCTAATTTGACAAACTTGTACTTTTGGGGATATAACTGATCATTTTGACAGCATGGCTGTTTTTTTAAAGAGGGGACAAACAAAACAAAAAAAGACCCTGCCCTATCTGTAACAATAATGGCATGATCCGGACAGTTACAGAGTGGATTTTATTTCACTGGTATCAAAGAGGAGAGACCTGCTGTAAGTTCATTGTCAGAGCCCTGGGAAAGCGCTGTAAGAGGAAACCTTGGTTCTTGGGGGCACGAGTTTAGCAGCAGGATGAAAAGGGAGATGATTTGGATAATGGCTGCACATCACAACGCTGATGTCATCCAAACCCGCAAGAACCAGAGGACATGAAAAATAAAACAGTATGAATATATTTGATAAATAAATAACTATGTATACAGACTTTGAATTAAATAATTGAATGGAGTTTAATATTAATGTCAGTAATATCAGTTATTTTTTTACTTGGCATCACTGAGTGTCTGGGAAATGCTCTTTGACCAGTACAAGTTTTGTGGCTAACTAATCAAAACTCATGCATATGTGGAGCTACTACAAGCCATGTAAATGTAAGAATAGTGCTGAATGGTCATTTAAATAGATCTGAATCCTAAAACACGTCAAACTCCGATCTCAACCACTCTGCAGTGTTAACGCTACGTTAGAAGACGTGTCGCGGCTTGTAGAATACACAAGCTTGCCAAACAAACACACATTCAGTGTAGGCTTCCATGTTTCCCTGAACAGCGAAAATAGAAGTTTCACATTTAGCTCGGATGTGGGAACGACTGCACGGTGGCCCTGAGAGCTCAATGCACTCCAGCTAAACAAAACACGGCAAATAGACAAAACGCAGGCAAATTAGGAAAACATCATCATTTAGAAAACGCTGCAAATCCAGATGTGTGATACAAACTGTGTTGCAAAACGCTTTTGCAAATACAAAAAAACTCCCACAACAACATCAACGGAAAACACAACAGCATTAACGCAAAACACAACCCCACCAACGGAAAACACAACTGCATTAACGGAAAAACAACAGCACTAACGGAAAACACGAACGCAAAAGCCAAATAAAGGAAGTAAGCCACGCCATTACGGCGGTGAGCCCCTCCGGCTGCACTGATTTATCTGCAATTAAATATATTCAACTAAATTATTTAGTGTCTGAATTATATATAAGAATTCATACAAGTAACTTAGAGCAACTATCTCTAGACCAACCGCACCACACGAGACCACCGTGTCCAAATCCTCCATCTGCTTCCTCCATGTAATTAATAAATAGAAAAAAAACAACTTTTATACCAATCCACGTTTTTTTTTAATTTAAGCGCGATATTCCAGAGAAAACAGCTTCTTCCCGCTCTTTGAGCGTGAAGTTCGCGAACGATTCGTATCTTTGGGGTGAAGAACGAACTGAACTGATCCCCGTCCATCAGTCAGTTCAGCTGAGCGCTCGGCCGGTTCGGAGTGGAACGTCATTCGAAACACGCTCGCTCGCCCCCCACTCGCTCAGGGAGTGAGGGTCTCCCGGCGAGTGGGTGACCGATTCCCTGATTCGTTCGCAGATTCGTTTCGACCCAAATATTCGAATCGTTCGCGAACGTCCCCGCAACTAACGCGGAGCCGGCAGCAGCCGTCTTCTCCGGAGTACCGCACTGAAATAACGACGGCGGGTTAAAATAAACGTGGGCGCATGTGTCGTGGTAGCGGTGAAGGTGTTTTTCCCCGACTTGGCTTTTCGATTTGTCCATTTCCCCGTGTTCCGAACTGACAGCGACGGCGCGCCTTTTTGCAATTGGCGTTTCGCCCCTCCGCCTGTTTTTCCCGAGAGCCACTGCTCCACCTGGTCGGACTTAGCGGGGTTCCGAGTTCGCCGTGGGACGCGGTGGGCGTGCGTACGCGCGTCACTGTTCGTCGAAACTCCGCGGGCGCCGTTGTCAGGCCAGCAGCCGCCTATATAAGAGCGACAGGTGAAGAGTGCACCAACCACTGGGTCGAAAACACACACACACACACACACACACACACACACCTCTCGGCAGTAAAGTCAAATAGAGACATGCCGCTCCCTCCGCGTGGACGCCACCTGGTCCTCCTCTGCGTGCTGCTGGGGAGCGCGCAGGCGGTCAACAACGACGCCACGGAGGCGTTGGACGCGCCACTTGCGGACGGCGAGCCGGCTGGTCCAAGTCAAAACGGGTCGTTCAACCGAGCGCGAAACGGTGGGAGACGGTGGAGCGATGCTGAGCGCGGCGGTGAGTCACAATGCGTGAGAGAGCTGTCGGTAGTCAGTGAGCCACAGTGACGTCCATGAAGATGGATGACTAGATCGTGCAAAGAAAACCGGTCGGACAAACGGTCGTCGTCTCGATCCTCAATTGAGGTCAATGTAAATGTAAATGTATTTATTTCTGTTTTCCGCATAGTAGTTTATTGTGAATGCATTTGAATGTTGCAATCGAAGGTGAATCAACACCACCACTCAACGGTTTGACATTACAGTGATGCGCTGTTTATTTGCTGTCATGGAATTCCTCTTGTCCAGTGAAATGACTCGACCGGAAGTAATTGGGATTACATTTTACAATACACAGATTTATTTACACGATGGGGAATTAATAGGCATGCCCTATTAACACACATACGCCGACGTCAATTTGAGAAGGAGAGGACATATCCTCTCGCCCGGTTTGTTCCCTAACAATTACTCAGTTTAAGTTCAATTGGGTTGGATGTGTCTATTTGAAATGAAATGGCGTCTTGTGTTCATCCCAAGATGTGTGTTCACCCATTAAGGCCCAGAGCAGAGCCAAGTGGGCTGCAGGGAGCTGAGATCCACCAAATACATCTCTGACGGCCAGTGCACCAGCCTCAACCCCATCAAGGAGCTGGTGTGCGCCGGGGAGTGCCTCCCGGCGCACCTGCTGCCCAACTGGATCGGCGGCGGCAGCTACACAGGCCGCTACTGGAGCCGCAGGGAGGCCCAGGAGTGGCGCTGCGTCACCGACCGCACCCGGACCCAGCGGATCCGACTGCAGTGCCGCGACGGCAGCGCCAGGACTTACAAGATCACGGTCGTGACGTCCTGCAAGTGCAAGCGCTACTCCCGGCAGCAGAACGACTCGGTGCACAAGGCGGGGGCGCGGGTGCAGGAGCCGGCCGCCCCGGGCTCCAAGCGGAGGAAAGAGCAGAGGCGGATGGGAGTCCCCGAGGACTTGGTCGGGGAACAGTCCAACTAACTGACTCTACGTACCCTCACCTCATGTTTCCCCCTTACATCACAAACACACACACACACACACACACACACACACACACACACACACACACACACACACACACACACACAATAAAAATGCAAAGTACAGTTGAAACGGTTGAATCGGTTCCATTGCAGCCTGATGCCTGAGTACATACTTACAACTTTGAGGCAGAGAAATACACACTTAACCTAAAATCAGACCATTGTAATGAAAATCAAGCCGGGAGACGTGTCAGGTAGATGCAGATGTTTCCATTGTTAATTTGTGTAATAGCATAAGAAGTAATATACTTACATATATTTTATGGTGAATTAAATGTACATTATGTGATTGCGAGTGGTTTGTGGGCTACTTTCAATGTGAACATTTAAAGGGTGTAATTTATTTTTTTTTCAAAGGCAATGTTTTTATTCGTCATATTCTCTTATCTGGCTGTCCTTACCGAGATCCTAAATCCTTTTTTCTTTTTTTTTGGGCAACAATAAAGAATTGATGGTTCAAAGTGGGATGGTTTCTGCTTCTGTATCCAGGGACACCTCCTCTCGACTCGGGTGCTGCAGGGGCAGGGCAGACGGTTTTTCCAGCAAACAGGAACACGCTAACAAGAAGGAGCATTAGTCAGTGGTGAAACTCACCTTTCATCAGACACTCTATTCTGTTTTTATTGTGCAGGGATACCCTTACCTCCGGGGCTACAGCGGGGCCCGTTCCAGCGGCCTCGGCGACAAGTTAAGACACCTTTTTTGTATCGCATATCCTTTCATTTCAGCGCGGTGAAAGCTCGCCGACTTAAGCCGTGCGCTGAATGGAGTCACCTGCGCTTAAATGACGGCAGGATGTTTGACGTGTCCTCGCCGGCGGAAGAATCGAACTTGCGGCATTAACCACATTAATCTCCCTTTGTGCACTTATGGGCAAAGTCTAGTTATTTTCGCTCTCGGAAGAGACAGGGAAGTACGGAGCTGTTGTCTCTTTTAGACGACCTTTGAAGAGGATTGCGGCTTTTGTGTCCGACAAAGTGGAAGGCATCCGCAACTCAAATATTTGGAGGAAATGGGTTTGCACTCAAAGCTATTGAGCACAGGTAGGATAAGTTTCAGTCTGGTTCTACATCACCACCTCGAAAGGTATTACGTTGATGGAGACGACCTACACTGGAGCCTACCTCGCCTCAGGAGATGATGACAGCCTATGTGGGACCCTTGGGTCTACAATCAGCTGACTGTAACCTGCCCAACCTTTCAGGTGGGAGGGAATTTGACCTAAAATGAAAAAGAAGAAACCCAGGTCTGAAGCTGTGAGACAATGAAACTGTTCTAACCAGGTTCCTTGAAGAACCAGTTCAAGGAACCGTAGCTAGCAGCCACCCACCGCCAATACCATAGAGGTGTATGTGGTTATTTTGAAAATGTATACCATCCCCCATCAACCACAAAGTAAAATTAAAAGGAAGAGCCTGTATACTCTATGACGAACATGAAGAACCAGCCACGAAACAAAGTGGTTCTTGAGTCACTTGAGTTCTTTATGGTTCTTCCTGGAACCACGCAGCCTTTTAAAGAACCAGCCAAGAATCATTATTTAGCTGTTCTGACACTGCTTAACCTCCTGGCTTCTACGTGAGGTGGAGAGCTATGATTCGTGGGACAATCCCTGCCACGATAGCGGGCTTTGATCACCGGATGATACATCATCCCGGCTCCCAGACCTTCTGCCAAGCGAGAGGTTTGAAAGAGCCAAGCCACCTTAGGTGCAAATCCTCCCATTCATGAGACTTCCGTGATGTATGAGTTTGCAGCCTGCATGGGTCAATAAATAAAAAGAGAACATCTCGGCCGCATCAAAGGAGCAAGTCGAATCGGCAGGAAAATTCATCTTCGAAGGTGGAAGGTGGAAGATAGAGAATAAAACAAAGCACCATTCTGGGCAAAAAAAAAAAAGGCAACTGTGGTCTGGAAGCTCTGAGGACCCTTGGTAGGGTCCAGAAAGTCAGCAGGCGTGGAGACCGTGGGATAGCAGCCCTGTTAATGAAAGCTTTTGTAGGGAAGAGTTTCATGCAGACACACCTGGTTCTCATTTGACTAGAACGTTACTGGAGGACGTCCTCATGGCCACCACTCGGAAGGCTTTACCCACACAAAGAGCGCCGTTGTGTCTTGCGGTCGGAGACGTTCTCCTCCTCTGTCCATTGGTCCCGATGGACTTCGGAATATGACTCAGTCAAAACCAGGTTCAAGCTTTTCCGCTGACCTTCATCTTGGGTCATGTAGTGGTATCTGTAGTTCAAATGAAGCAAGACAAGTGACGGTGCTAGGAGGCCACAGATCTCTTTTATTGTCAAGGTCATTTTGATAAACGTAATTGGACAGTCACGTACTAGTTGACTTCAACTTCATGGAGCCTTTTTACGGTGAGAAGTGAATTAACCCCTGCACAACGAAAAATTCGTTTTTAAGATTCCTATCACATACTCAAAAGGTCCCTAGAATTAGAAAGCCTTTTTTGGAAAAGAGACCTCCGGTACATATCAAAACAAGGTACACTTGTATGTTTCCTCCTTCTGCTTTGTCTGTGAGAAGAAGGTGCTTTTGTCTCAATTGAAGAATAAAAGAAAGCAATAATTTCCCAATTATGAACTAATTGTTGCCTAGATTCAGCTCTACTCAACACAGAATTGGACTAAGGACATGAAATTACTTATTTTCTGTAGATGACAATCTATTTTTTGACATATGGTTCACAATTACCACAACGGATATGATTCTGTAAGACTACTCTTTTATGATGGAATGGTCATTTTTGCTGCTAATTTTGAAATTAGCTTACATAAAACAATATATACAATGTATACATACAAATTTTATTAAACTTTTTCTTTGAAACTCTAGCTCTTGAAATGTCATTTCACTGAAGCCGGACGTGCCGGACGTCATTAAACGATAAGAAGCTATTTTTTGTAGAGCAGTGAGTAATGAATAATGACACAGAAAAGCACCTGGCAGTGATTTTAATGAAAAATCACTGCCCTGTGCCTAATGTATAGTGTCTTTTTGGCTCTCAACCGTACAGTAACTCCTCAATGAAAATAAGACCATGTGAATGAACAGCGCTGTCAGAGCAGAGTGTACGACTCTCATTCTAAAATCATGCAGAGCCTTTCTCCTTTCTGACACAGAACAATGTACAGATGTAATCTTGTCAGCAATAAGTTATTTATAAGTTTTAATAAAATTCTATAATGTATGGGTTTTAGGTCGTAAAATTTATTTTCTAGCAAATGTGACTTTTCTTGAGGTTTCGGGCTGAAGCTGTGTGGCTTGTCTTGCCAGCATTGTAGGGAAAATGCATTAAATAGAGGAAGTGAACAGTCCTGGAGTGGCCGAAAAGACCTGATGAGGCTGTTTTCTGGGAATACCTGATTCCTCTAAATGCAGCACTGAAGTTTGATTGAAAATGGACTGTATACACTAGTATCGTAATATAGTATGAAATGCACTAATTGTAGCTCAACACCGTGGATTGAAGTCATTGTAAGTGTCTTGTTTTTTAGAAGTTTCCCCTTAATAGTCATACAGTGAATAAAGTACTTTATGACTTTACCCTGAATGTAGAGCACAGTCAGGAGTTTTTTGAGAGAGGTATTAGTGAGACATGCTGACACGCTGAGATCTTTTAAAGTCTGGTGGTGGAGCAGAGCGGTTGTTGACCCTCGGCAGGCTCTGGGTGTTGGGTGGTCTCATGTTTCCAGTCGCTCTTGAGCTGCTGGCACTGGTGCAGGTGTTTGAGACACGCTGGCTCATCAGCTGGTGAAGACAGACGGTGTCACGCCACTTTGTTGTCAGAGACCTCCAGGGAGCCTCCCTTCCTTCCTCCCTCCCTCCGTCCGTCCGTCCGGCTGTCCCTGCGACTTGTGCTCCTATGACCTCACTACTGGAGCATCACCCAAGTGGTCAAGGTTAGGCAAGGCCTAATCTTGTTCATCTATTGGTGTGTTAGGTAACACACCAATAGATGAAGGAAATTAAGAAAGCAGGACATATATTCATATTTATGAAGTATATGCATCTATATTTATATTTTATACCTATAGCCATAGTAGCCAGTGGTCACCATAATGCCACTTAACTCACTTTACTCATCCTGTGCATATAATCGCTTTTTGTAGATTCTGTATATCTGGCAGATTTTGCACATTGGATATTCATCTTTTCTTCTTCACTAGTACATACCGATTAAAAAAACAGTATGAGACTTTTTCGGACATTTTAATGGCACATTTTAACAAAAAGATTAAACTGCCCATGCATGCCTGTTCAAAATGGCACAGTTTAAAAAGGACAACTTTGCAATAAAAATTAAGCACCAAATGTGAAAATATAGGAATATTAGAACTTCAGGAGGATCGGTCGAGTCCAGGTTTCTGCCCTGCCCTTCATCTGATATGTTGGCAATGCGTCAGTGTTGCTTGCCAGGCGTGCATCTGCTTCATAACATGCTTCACATATTGGATGATGATGTCACAAATCGCCCCAGCTGCACAGAGCGGCTCACTGATTGCTTGTTTATTTGAAGTTTATTGATATAACACCTGTCGCGTGTCCAAATCGCGCAGAATTCCACACTGCACGCCCTTGGGTCCCCAGCAATGCACCTACCGAGTGTGAAGTCGATCGGATCAACAGTCATCGAGATAATCAAAGGACATACAGTTCATACAACATGCATGCATACAGACAGACAGACAGACAGACAGACAGACGGACAGATTCCTAGAATTGGAGAAGATATGCCAATTGTCTGTTCAGCAATCTTCACCATGACCTCAGTACCAGAAGGTTTCATCCTTGGAGCAGTCCAGCCTTCTCTCCATAGTCCCCATCAGTGCAAAATCTCCCTTCACCTTCCAGGCAAAGTTAACATTGCTAAAGGTTTCATTGTTTTATTGCCATTTTCTATCTGCTGGCACTATTTTCATTGCTGCTCTAAAGTGCTGTTCAGGCCCGTGCAGAGACGGTAGGAATGGCAGGTGCTCAAAAAAGAAAAGAACAAATTGCGCAACTCCCAAACTGTGTGGCACTATCGTTTGCTGTCTATTTACTAGACATCGGAAAGGCCACAAATATTTGGACAGGACTTGCCGAAAACAGAATCCGATAGTTTCGGTAAGCTAACCTCACAAGTGTCACAACACAATGCTGTCGTACAAATATGAGCAAGATGTCAGTGCAGAATGAGTTTTTGCACTGATGCATTTGGGAATGATCTACGCACTGCGCGAGGGGTGAGTTTAAAACAGAGAATAACTTAAAAAAAAAACAACCAAACTATTCCTTTTTAGAGCCTCCAACAAATAAATTCTGTTTTCCTTCGGCCATTTCAATGCAGCTGTGTCTTCACTTCAGGTGCACTAAGAAAGTCATCACAAATCAAATTCTTCAGAACCACTAGCGGCTGGTGATGACACAGCTATACTTTGTCTATGACATCACACATTAAGGGATACCCGGTTTCCTCTCCACGAGTCTCTCCCATTGTAGCGGACACATGATCTTTGAAGAGGGCCGAGCGTAGAAAGCTTGGCTGTTGTTTCCACACGGCGTATTGGATGACCAACTCCGAGTGCCCCTCCACCACTTGATATCCTTGTCGCTTTTATGATCTCATGCCTTCAAGACCCACTTTTGTTGAGACAACTTCTTAAAACACGGCCGACACAGACAACCTGATGTATTTCTCAAGAACGTGTTGCGCATCCGCTCGTGAAATTGATGGAAGGCTTTAGGTTTGACATTTTCTTTTTTAAATAAAATCATCCAACAAGACGGACCTTGGCTCAGGTTCTACTTTGGACAAAAAGACAAAAAACAAACAGATTGTATATCACAGTGGTGTTGCAGTGGTGGTCAAAGAGATGAACAGCATGGGAAAAAATGTTCCATGTGTGGACATTAAATTGAAGATAGTAACTTAATTTTTAATTGCATTGACGTGGTTATTTCTGAAAATTGACATTCAAGGAATTTAATAGAAGCGTTTAAATAAGAACTTGAAATAAGAGTTGAATGGGCATATTGGACATACAGCCCATCAAATTCACCAATAGCTACATTTGGAAAATTATTTATTTTTGATTGCATTGTGTATTTACAGCAAAACATCAATGTTCGATTCGAGACAGGGCCATTTAAGTCAATCAAAGCCATTGCAGAATTTCTTTTTCAATTCATTGTCGTATTTCTTCTACAGCGTTCTCCTATCATCCACTACAGTCAAATATTTTGGGACATAAATACATACATGAAAAGCCTTGAAAAACCTTATTTCCAAGGATAGGAAAGAAGGTGATTCGAGGTGAAAACCAGGTTTTGGTGCTATCTTGGCCCCGAAGAGAGTGAATACAACTCTATGTGAATATGAGCTTAAGGGGACACCTAGTGGTCATCTGTGGAATCGCAGCTACGATGCCCTTCACAATCAGTCAATCAATCAATCAATCAATCAATCAAATTAAAAAAAATTATTAATGTATCAAATATATATATGATTTATATGTTATTATGTGTGAATATTATAAATGATTATAATACATGAATAATATATTTATAATTTTCAGCCAGGGCACCTCCTCGCCGAGAGGATTCAATATTAACTTTAATATATTGAAGAATCCAGCGGGTGTAGGCAACTGTCCAGCTCATAATGTAGGCTCTGTGTGTGTTACTGGTTAAAGTCACTTTAAAAGAACAGAATAACAGAATGACAGATTGACAGAATGACAGCATAGGATCTAGAATGACCTGGAAAAAAAATACATATAAACATTTATAATAATAATAATAATAATAATAATAATAATAATAATATTATTAATAAAGAGATTGATCGATGGGAAAGCTGTAGAGCATAAAAACAGAAGGCTGCTTTGCCAGCTTTAGTATTAACTCTTGGAATGTGTAACAGGCCAGTGCCAGAGGAACGACTGGCTCATAGCTGACAAGTATGTTGGAAATATTATTTGGTGCCAGGCCAGCGAGAGCTTTCTAAACCATCATAGATATTATTAGTGGATAAGTAATAGTGTAATTGTTTGTGAACTATCTTTTCAAGAATTTTACTGAGAAATGGAAGGTTATTATAGCGTTAGTGTGGTCAATCTTTTTCAAACAAACCCGGTACCAAGCAGAGGTCACCATGGTTCAGAGAGAGAGAGTTTTAACCCTTGAAGAAAATAATATTGTTATTGCCCTAAAACAATTTGTTTAATATAAAGAATGAATAGATGGATAACAGCCAGTTGATGTGTGATGATCATCCTCTCTCCATAACGTGTGTAAGGAATAAATACTTGTACCGACTCTGAATCTGAATCAACACATCAATCCAGGATGTTGAGGCATCATTTCTCCCTGACCAGGCCACAACACACACTTTATTTACTTTTAATTGATGTTTTTTTCTATCATTGACTAACTGCTTTGTGTACCTTGCTGGGGAACACTTTCCATTGGTCATGTTTTGTAGGTTTGAATTGCTGGGGTCAATTTGAACCCAAACATAAGTCTGTTTATTTGAACATAATATCTGGGTTAATAACTGGGTTCACTGTGTTTCATCAGTAGCTCACAGGGTCTTCCAGTGCTTATTCACATTGTTTCATACATTCTCTGCTGGTCAAACATTATGACAGCCTATGGACTTTTAAAATATATTTCTAATGAACATACTTTGTATATTTGTTTTAAATCCGTGGGCTAACTTAAAATAAAATAAGATAAGCCTTTATTAATCCCCTGAAGGAAATTCAGGTGTCATAGCAGCAACACCAATGAGATACCCGAATTGTACACACTATGTATAGTATAAGTACATGAGTCCACGTGTAATTGCACCAGAGTCCATGCAGGATTCAGTAATTAACGGAGACTTCACAAGGAAAAAACAACATGAAGACCAACCTCCGCTGCTGACATGACTGACATGATCTTTCCTGTTGACCGTGGACTTCTATGGCAGATGCCATATTTTGTCTTCATCTAGGTACTCTTGCAGTGATTGCACTCAGGAAGGCTCAAGGCATGGTTGTAGTAGGCCAAACAAATGATGGCAATAAGCCTCCACACCAAAAAAAAAAAAATGCCAGTAAACATATACTGTATACACCGCTAGATTAAATTCACATTATGGTGCTTGTGCAAATGTGCTATATTCTGCCTTTTTTAATGGTGGAGTTGTAAAGTCTGATCGGCAGGCAGAAAAGCTCCTCGGAGCACTGCGGTGGTAACATACTGTATGGATATGTGGTTAACAAAGTTTCCATCGTTTTTTCAATAGTTTTTTTCATTTTCCGAAAACACTCAAATCAGTTCGGTATGCATCTAGGAATTAGTGTACATGCTTCCGAGCTATTCACTTTCAAAATAAGAAAACCTTTTTTTTTATGTAAAAAAATACAAATTTCAGAGTTCAATAGCTTTGTAAATGGGTGGCTTTGCAACAGATTCGTTCCTAAAAGCTTATAGACCTACCTCGAGTGTTCTCAGTCACATGACAAGAAGTAGAAAATAAAATACAATTTTATAAAAATAAATATAAAGCTAAATCGAGTTTGATAATAAATGATCAACAAATTATTTGTATTTTTATTTTATTTAAAGTTATCTGTTTTGGTTTTTGTACATTACATAAACATAAAAAAAACGCTTGGCCAGGAGACAATTTTCACCTACAGTTTGGCATGCATGTCATGTCATGTAATGTATGTCAAAATACACATGAAAAAAAATTAATGAGTAGATAAATAAATAAAAATTAATAATAATTATATACAGTTTGAACAGTTATGAACCCAGTGGAACAGTTACCAGTGTCTCTGCCACATACCATAACTTTTGCTTAACTTGTTTATTTGAGTACAATTTTTAACATCTCTTTACATTTTACTTTATGTTCTGTACAAAAATTGTGTCAAAATTCCAAGTGCTTTGGGCCAAAAAAGCCTATATGTGACCCACCACAGATTTTAGGTTACTTTTGGTGCCGTTTGACTATTTTCCCCCCATCATTTGAAAATGGAGAATCAGAGCTTCAAAACAAGGTGTCACTCGTGTGAATCAACCAAATATTTTTAAAGCTATGGCTTGTTAATGACGAGGGTTCGGCAAACTGTTTCTGAGACGATCTGAGACATTCAGCCAGCTCCCAGAATGCAAATGATTGGGAGGACCAACAGAGCCACATGGCTACTTGCCACATGGCCACTTGACACCCTGCTGAATGGGGTCTTGACACCCTGCTGAATGGGGCAATCTCTGCATTGTTCTTGTGTGTATAGGGATTGTTGAACAGAGTCACCGACACACAACATCTTTGTTTATAAAAATACTTTTATTAAACAGTAAGAATAAGTTCAAGTTCAAGTTCAAGAGATTATTTGTCACATACATATACATGCGGTCATACATATATGTAGTGAAATGCCATGACACCCTGTGATTACGCACAATAAGCTCTAAAATTGCTAAAATGTGTGTAAGCAACACGAGGCGCTCGCGCAGGCGGCCGCAAGGGGTGGCGCCACAATCGCGATTCTTCAGTTGGTTTAGCACAGTGGTGATGCATTTTCAAAGTTGATACAGTGAATATACATGTTTTTTAAAAGTGCAATCATATAGGAGTTGTACAGTTTGTCAATAATATTAGTCTTTGCATATAAACCTCGGTCATTTAATATATAAATGTGCGCATGCCAAATATCTTCAAAATTCTTGGAGTTATTATGTGGGCTTACCTCAACCCTACCCCAGCTACACTCTGAAAGCCTGCTTGGGGCCTCTTTTCATTTTCTTTTCGCCCATGGCAGGTAAACTGGAGAATCTTGTCCATTGCTACTTGTTCATAATCTGCATCACCAATCTCAATGGACTTTGTCACGTCAACTTCCTCTGTTGAAAAAAAAAAAAAAAAAAAAAATAATATATATATATATATATACATATACACAGTTTAGATGTATATATATATATATATATATATACTGTATATATATATACTGTATATAATATGCAAATCTCCAATTATTGTGAAAAAACTAATTGAGGATATTGAGGAAGGGAAATTGGAGTGAGTGAAATAATGAGTTTTAGTATGAAATTGTTGTTGTGCAAAAAGGCTAAAGTGAAATATTTGTAATGACATGGAATGTTTTATTTAATTTCAATACAGAACATTTAATCATTAATTTATTTCATGATTTAATAAAACAATGAACACATGAATTTCATGAAGTATTTGATTGATTCAATTACATTTTGAGTCATTTGGTCCTCCATACAACACAGGCCAACTTGACAACGTGTTAATGTGATTTTCAGTGGATGGAGTGGTCTGACCTGGTAAGTAACCAACACTGAGTCATTGGGTTTAGTGGGCTCTTATGTGTGGTTAGGGTCACAGTCAAGTAAAACCCATGGAGACCAAATAGAAGAAAATAGGGAATGTGATTATTTCCCCTTGTCTGTAAAGAAGGAAAAAACCTCCTCAAATGGAAAACCAGTTGACATAACAGGTTCCCTCTCCACCAGATGTACTGCAGCCTACATTGTGAAACTCGTCAACACAATATCCCGTCAGAAGGATTTGCGATGTGTGAATGTCGGTGTGAGCTGAAGCTGTGGCGCGGCTGCTGACTGTCCCCTCCCGTCTGCTCAAGTTGCTTTTACGCTTAATTCTTATGTCATGTATTATTCGCAAACGATTTGTTTGGAGCAAACAAATGTTTTAAACGACTCGAGAGTTACGAGTCACTCCAGCAAAAGCTGTTTGTTTGCGACTCTGTAAGTGAAGGCAGACGTAGAGGCCTTCAACTGAGACTCCAATCTAGAATGAAAAGAGCTGGGAGTTATGAGTCGCAAATTTAACAAAACTTTTTTACTGAGTCTGTCGTAAAGAGCCGAATCTCCAAAAATAGACAAACCTTTCATGGTTCATGACAAGGTTCAATACATGCATATTCCTGAATTGCTGACTGGTTGCTGACACAATAGCGTACAATGGCCTTTTTCAATAACCAATAAAGGTTTTTCCATTTTATTTAAAATTATGAACAGTTTTTGTCTTCCAGCCAAGTCATCCTTTCAAACAATTTATTGAACTATTCATCCGCCGCAGAGAAATATTTCATCATGATTCATCAATATCCATCATTTCATCATTCATCAAGTTAGTGGGGTCCAACTCCGACGTTTTGTTGATTTGTACATCAGAGCCGGAGCTGGTTCCAGGGGAAACCGCGTGGAGCAAAACACCCCTGGCCGTTCGTGCGTCGCTAATAGGAGACATCTGGCTAATGTGTCATGTCAACTTTGCAGTTTTGCTACTGAATAAACGCTGGTTTGGGGCCGCAACGTTGGAAAGTTACAAGTGAGGTTCTCCTCTCGGAGAAAGACACGCGATCTTACCGACAAGCGGGGGGCGTGACAGCGACCAAGACTGGGGCCTGTAGTACTGTGATGATGTCATTTTCTGGTTTGTGGGCCCCGGCATTTTGGTGTTGGTATAGGGTACTGCCTGGCATGAGGTCTGCTCTAGCAGGCCGCTCTAATTAAAGACGATAAGGGGCTCCTGGGGTCGCGCGGAGCTCCCACCAGATCGTCTCCACGAGAATGTCTCCAGGAAAAGCCGACCACAAAAGTCGGAGAGAGAGGCCGGCCTGCGGGGGAGTGGGTGAACGGCGAACGACGAGAGAGCGGGGGAGACAGGGGCAGATAGACAGATTAGATAGCAGACGGAGGAGAGGCGTGAGGGGTGTCTACGGAATCTCTAAACATCGGGGGCTTAAGGCGCCAGTACCCTTACGAACTGACAGAATTGAAGTTTAGAGCAAAAAAAAAAAAGGCAAGAAACAGCCAAAACACACAGAGTTTGGAGTTTTGTAGGAAGGAACTATTCACCAGTTTGCCAACAGTTTGAAATTGGACTATTTTGAAAACACGTCATTCAAGAAATATATCATAAGAAATCAATAGATGGAATAAATAAGATAATAATTATATTTCCTATAATGGACCATGACAGTGACGACATTATTTTGCCTGACCTGGCACCCCAAGTCTGGTCTGGTCTCTGTTCTGCAAAGTAGGCAGACCATAGATGCAAATACAATAACTGTACTGTAAAGAAAAAAAAGAAACTAAAGTATAACTTGGCATAGTTCTCCAAATAATGATTTCAGGTAGATAAAGAGAGTATTGAGTCAAATATGTGTTCCGATTATTTATATACTTACATGTAAATATTTCTTTAAATTCAGTTGGTATAAACTTGCATATTCTGCTCTCTCTCTCTCTCTGTCTCTCTCTCTATCTCTTATTTTCTCCTGGTGTAGTGCACATTGGCTTTGGTTCAGTTTGGCTGAGAAACAGCATTACTGATTGAATTAATAATCAATACCTCGAGGCTCCACCCCCTGTCTTTGGAGGATAACTTTATTAATTTACATTATATATTTTTATAATATATATTCACCCACCAAAAGAAGGATCGCCAATAGTTAAGCAGGGAACACACTGGTTATTGACAAAAAAATTAATTCAATATCGTAGGAGGTTACAGAGCAGTGTGTGTGTGTGTGTCAGAATGCTTGCTTGTCATTGAAGTTGTTAGTGTATACTCGTGCATGTGTATAGTGCATGGGCATAAATGTGAAAATCTATGTGTACAGCAATGTTTTCCACTGTGTGAGAGTTCGCCCATTTGTGCTGTGAAAATGTTGAAATTCCAATTAAAATAAATAAATAATGGAATTGAGCTCTTGTGTTGCTAGATCAAATTTGCAAGGCTGTACTAACTGATCAGTTCCAGCCAGAATAGCAACTCTTGTGTTCATTCAGAACAGAGATTTTTCATTGTAAAAAATATTTATAAACACCGCACACTATATACTATAAACGCATCTTGTGATTAGTAGAACGTTTTATGTTGGGACTATGTAAAAAAAAAGCCATGAACCAGTTTAGGATAGTGTTGTAAAATGTGACATTCATGAACCGGTTAACATTAGATAGGGCTTGATAGAAACTTCTTCCACAGCTCATTGGCACAGATAATAGCCTTCGGGGCGCTCGTGTAAACACACCCTGCCGCAGGCCGGCCGGGAATGGCGGACCGCATCTCCCAACACGCTTTGGGGAACTAAAAATATGAGCCGCTTCCTGATTACAGAACAGAACAGAACAGCGTGGCCGAAGTGCCATGGTGATTAGTGAGACCTTGAGCCGTTGTTTGCTAAATACCGATTCAAAACGCCCGTCTGTAATTAAGAGTGCTTTTGGAGATGGACGAGGCTTTTTCATGTTTTGCTGGTGTAGATCCTCTCGCTCCGTGGATCACTCAGGAAGATTGTGGTACGGTGAAAATAAACAAAACACAGCCCATATATTATTGTGACAGTGATTCCCCCTGCAGTGTGCGGCTACATCAACAGAGGGCGCTGTGCCCATTCAGTACTATGATTGTGGTCCAGAGGACACTACCTGGCAGGTTAGTTTTTGGGTTTTTTTTTGTTGAAAAATAAACAACTTATAAAATCGCCTGGAGAAATATGAACATCCCAGCTGTGAAGGTAGGGATGAATCTTTTGAGGGACAGTATTTTTTGGATGCTCTTTTTCTCGATTAAAATGTATGCGCCAAAATAAGGTGGTAAATACTCAGCCGCACTTGACAGATGCAATTGCTTATTTATTTTTGTGAGAATATTTTTTCCCAGTGATGAAAAAAAAAGCATTGGTAGAATGAAATAATTCCTCCGGAGGTGACACGGAGGCCATTGCACCAGAATAAATGTAAGCATTTTGGGAAAGCTTGCATTAGAAAAGTGAAGTAAGAGACCTCTCTGGACCTTGAAGGTTGTCAATGAAGATGTGAACTGAGCTGAAGGTTACTTTTGGTGAACCCGCTGTAGTTAAAGTTTCCCAGTCGTGTGACGCTTGACCGTGCAAAAGTCTCCTCCTGTCTTTGAAAATAACATTCAACATTCTGGGAGGCTTGTTTGTCCGCTATTTAAGTCTCAGTCTCTGAACTGTCTGCAGTCGTTGTCTTTGATTCAGCACCTCAGTGCGCGCTGAGCGGCTCACGGCCACATGGACATTTACTGTCGCTTCACTTTATCGCGGAGGAGCAGGCACTCGATGAAAGCATTTACCTCATCGAGTCTCGACAGCCCCCGGAGCTCGACAGTAAATGCACCTGCGAGGGGAGATACGAGATGAGCCGGCATTGGTTTGGCGCTGCTTTTGGATGGATGACATTTCAAGGCTTATTACAGAAACAAGCAGTACAGTGCAGCAAAGCGCGACTTAACAAATTATGTATACTGTATGTGTGTATATGTGTGTGTATATACACATTTACATATACAGTTTACACATATATGTACATATACATATATACACATATACGCATGCATATATACACATACATATACACACATATACATATGCATATATACACACACACACATATACACATATACACACATATATATACATATGTACACATATATTCATACAGGCACTCGATTAAGGCAAATATACACATATACAGTACATGTACAAATATACACATTTACACATATACATATATACACATATACAGATACAAACATATCAAAATATACACATATGAATACATGTATATACACATACTGTACATATATACACATGAACATAAGATTGACTAACAAAGGCAGGATACAGGAAGGCCGACTGTGATATACTGTAGAGTGAAAAGAAAAAAGCCTGCTCATAAAACAAACAAAAAAACCCATTCAAATAAACAAATAAGCAGCCTCCTCAGCCACCCACTAATGATAGAGTGGTAAATAAATCTACGGAAAGTTGTCACTCACCGGGGAGCAGTGAAATTAGTGTGGGGTGTTAGTTAGGGAGGTGTGGGGACTCAGAGTGGGGGCTCTCTCTCTCTCCCCGCCGTGGGCTCACGTCCGGACCAGCCCCGACTAAAATGAAACCACATGCGGAGTTAGTAGGCGCTGAGGGATTGCTTTACAGAGCGACTAATTATTCTAATTTGTTAGGTAAACAGAGTTTATTTTTCTTTTTTGTTCCTCCCCCTCCACACACACACACACACACACACACACACACACACACACACACACACACACACACACGCACACACACACCACTCCCTGACACCTACGGCACCGTAGCTGTGTTTTTCCTTTGCCTCGTCTGACTGTCAAAGCGATTCGCCAACAAAATGATTTTTAATTTCCTCCCTCGTCCACCGCTGTCGCCTCCAGGTTAGGAGCAGGCCGCAGAAAGTATCGATACTTCCGGCCGTGGGGCCGACCAGAGTGGTTTTTTAAAAGTTTACCAAGCAAAAGAGAAGAGATGTCGGAGTGTGGAGGAGGAGGGCGGAAAGGAATTGGTGGCATTTTCAGTTTCAGTAAAGCCCAAATTTGAATGGACAGGAAGAGCGGTGATTCAATCGGAAAACTTTTATCCTGTTTGACTATTATTATAAACACTTTTGCCACGATTACATGATTGCTCTCAGCCAGAAATCTCTTGGTGATGGCAAAATACTATTAATAGTAATATTATTTTTTGGTCATTCTTTTCTACCATGCTGAAGTGAAATAACTTCAGATTCTTCAAATTTTGCCTATACATTTTCAACAAATTTCTCATGAATCTAAAAGTACGAGATACACTCCAGTGTCAAGTGAAATAATAGGAAATTATGCTTTTCTGCTGATCTATCATGCTTTTCCGTCAGTAAAGCGATTCTAGTTCGGTCTTGCTTTTTCAATTGCATGTTTTGATCTGCTTTAGTTTAGTTCTAGAAAAGGCAACAGCATAGTTGCAGTTCATAGTTTGTAACTAAGGATTTGCAAAGAAAACCATGTGGTGATATAACAGGATATGTCATTCATGTCAATTATATTGCAGAGAAATTATTGTGTATGTATGACATCACAGATATTCATCGCGGGCAGCGCTTCACACTGTTAACTAACAGCTGATACGTATAAACATTACAGCCAAGCCAAGAAGCAGACAGATATCGTATCCAAAAAACCCTGCAGCTGAGCACAGTTCCGAGAAAGGAAGAGAGGGGGGGGGGGGGGGGGGGGTCGAATAGCCGTGCTCCAAAATAAATCCCCAACTTTGTTTCTGCGTCACGTCTCACGGATGAGCCAGTGACACAGCCTACATCTCCGATTTCATCCTGTAAATATGTATATAAATGTCTACATATACAGTATATTTATATATCAAACCCCCACCCAGCCACCCTGGTGCCTGCCTCCTCCCTACACCCTCCCCCCTCTCCCCTCTCCCCTCTCCCGTCTCACGCACAACTTCCCTGGAACTGCGCTCTCCTTTCCACACGGGTCCCGGGCTGGGCCGACCTCACTCTGTCATCCCAGATTCTCCACGGCTCTCGCTCTGTTTACCCATGCTGCGCCTGGCAGCCGTCTGCGTGCTCAGGATTATCAGAGGCCCTGGCTTTCAGCACCACTCACAATTTCTTGGGAAGGGGGGGAGGATAAGGGTCTGAGGGCAAGCTGCAGTGGGGGTGGCAGTGGTGGTGGTCTTTCTGCAGTTCCAGATTTCCAAAATTCTCTCTCTACCAAGAGCTTTCTGCGACTTTGCTGCTCTGCCGGTTGTTTGGGAGGTTTTCTTTTCGGGTGAATTCAACAGGAGGAAGGGCGGGAAAAGGAGGAGGAGGAGGAGGAGCGGTGCGGTGTGGTGGGGCTGGGGGCTGGGACGTTGGATGTCCTGTGTGATGGACCACTCTCTGTTCGGGTGTCTGCGCAGCCCCCATGGCCCGGCGCCGGGCCCCCACCCGCACCCGGCGTTCGGGCCGTCACCGCTGACCCTCCGCGCCCGGACGGACGTTCACGGGCCCTCCTCCTATCACGAACTGTCGAGTCCCTCGCCTCCCTGCGTCTATCCCGGGGCAGAGAGTGGGGGTCTGTACCGGGGCGGCCACCTGTCCCAGCAGCGGCCCCTCCACCCACAGCACCAGCAGCACCCACAAGCGACCTGGCACGTACCGCCGCAGATGCCCGCGTCCGACGCCCGGCACGGCCTCTGCCTGCCGTCGGCCGATTCGGCCCCTGCCCCAGCGGCGCACGTCATGTGCGCCCCAAACCACGGTTTGGGTGGGGGCGGAGGCAGGGGCGACGCCGGCGGGTTGGTTATCTCTCCCCCGGAGAAGCCCGACAGGAGGAGGTGTAAAGGGAAGAGTGACAATTCAGGTAAGATTTTTGTTATGAGCTCAATTCTTATCCCCTTTTTGATATCTATGCCTCCCAACAAGTATCTTTCTTTGGTGTTCACGTTATAAAAAGTAGAGGTTTAACAGAATTTTGTGATGAATGGATTATTTTATGTGCAGTACAAAACTAGCTCGTCTCAAACTATGGTACTTAAAGGATTTTCTTCAAGGACCTTCACGTTTCAATTCAGAATTAATGTAGATGTTTCATTTATTATAGAATGGACTTGGCATCTTAGACGACTTAGACGAAGCGTCATGGACTTAGAGAGCCACTTTATTTACTGGATGCTTCATCTTCCTCATACCTACCTCATCATACCCCTTGGTCCAGAGGTGAGGGGACGGCGATGTTGTCAATTCTAAAGGCAATTAAAGAAAAAGGCAGGTGTCGTAGCAAAGGAGTGAAGAAAAAAAAAATTGGGACGGAAAGGTTCTTTGGGGAACCAAAAATGAGTGACCAAAAATGAAGGAACCATTTTTTATTATAATCACTATTTTGTTGTATTAATTTTCCTGTCTGTAGTAGTTTGGGAAGTTAGTTATCAGGTTGTGAGCTATACCACAGCTTTAGGTGTTTATGGGTTTTAATCATTCAAGAAGCGTAACACACATAAAATTGTACCAAATATCGTTTTTGAAACAATTTTCTCTCTTTTTTTTTATGTATTCTGTGGATAGACTCCTTATGAAGTTTAACAGTCATTTTTGGTTGTTGGAGTACTAAACATTTTGAGAAAAACTAAAAAGTTGCAGTTTCCATTATTAAACTCAATTTTGCTCTACTCACAATTCCGATACAACTATGCATTCAAAAAGATGTAAATATGTCAATTTTTTCAAATTGCATTTCAAGAAAAGACTTAATGTGAACCATGCACATTAAATTAATGATAGTGTAGCATGTCTTTTACAGATCAAAACATATCTCCATACAGGTGCAGAGGCCTTCAGCTATCACATTCAAGATTTCAAGTTGTTTATTTCTCGAGCATACATATATGTAATGAAATGACAGCCGGACACATTTTAAATAATGTTATTATATTATGTTATTAAATTAATGTTAGCTTGATGCAATGAATTTCCTCTTTAGGAAAAAAAAAAGATTCCAATAAATTTACGATTTCAGAAAAATAAATAAATAAATGCATCTGGTTGATTTTTGATGTATTTATTTCTATGTGGAATTGAAATAATGTTAAATTACAAAATATTTGGAAACAGAATAAAGAATAAATCTTTTTCAAGCCTCGTCATTTTCTTATAATTACAATAACCTTGTAAGCAAAGCCAGACTCTCTCTTTTTTATGGGGTGCAGCAGCCACGGGGCATTTATAAGCTACAGGTGCAGTTTGTGTGGAGGCCACCTTTTTGACTTCTTACAATAGGTACACCTGGGTTTTTTTGATAGGCAGCTGTTTATGGCCTTTGTACAGACCTTTCTATCACAGCTGCACTTTTGTTTCAGGAAAAAAAAAAAAAAACACCCAGAATCATTTCGACACAACGGCGGCCATAATAAATTCTCAGCATCCACTACGACAGGACAATATAAAGTATTATACTGTATACTGTCAGGTCTTACCAGGGTGGTCGGACACTTAAAGGATATGCTATGGTCTTTACCCCAATACACCATTTAAACACTGTTTTGCACAAAGTTGCATGGACGTTCGTTTTATTGCCGTGCAATGAAATCCGAGCAAAATGAATTAAGTGAGTATATCAGTCATGATATCAGATATATCAATATCAGATATCATGGGGAATTGCTTTTAGAAATAGCTGAGAGAGCGAGCCTCAATCTTTCTGAAAGCATAAAGCAAGAACTAAAGCATCTGACTCACTGGAGTGCATGGAAACTGGCCGAAAAGGTAAAAGTTTGAGAATTCTATGGGGCATTGAAAAACAAAAACCCTATCCTTTAAACACAGTGATGGATTCCACCCTGCAGTCTTCAATATCCTGTTTCCATTGGCTTTATCAACAGAATAATAGTAATAATAAAAACGACGGTCCATCATACAGCCATTGAATATCAAACTTTTCAAGTTTGGTGCTGGGCTGGAGATTTTGGCGCAAAATTCACTGTTGTCGAATAAGTGATATACATTTTATATTTCAACAGGAATCACAGCAATGACACAGTATTTTCTGGAGAAAATAAAAGTTTTACCGCTTGCATTTCCACACATCAACACATGGTTGCCATGGATCAAAACATCTTGTACGCACGTGTGAAGCACCTTTAAAATGGCCAATTTAAGTGTATAAAAAAACCCCACAAAATCATAGAAACTCCCTCAAAGACGTTTCGAGCTCTACCTGATATCTATAGTTCAGTCTGTGCCTGGGGTAGAGTGTTAGCGCAATGCTAGCCAACGATTAGCATTGAAAAGATGTTTATAGGTCCTGGCTAAAGCCAAATTCAGTTAAACAAGCAACATTTGGTTCAGAAGTAAAAATTTAGGTGACGTCTTTGTCTAATAGCAATTAAAATAATGATCAAAAATGTGGAATTGCTTTAGCTAATAGTGGGCTATGCTTATCCTGGCGATTTCCAGGGTAAATGAGAGCTAAACACTCTAATTTGTCGGACTTAATTAATTGACACCAGAATGGGACAGGCTAGTAACCGCGATTTTACCGCATTTTCACCGTCAATAAAGTTGAAATAATCATAAAAGATGTTTCATTTTGAAATGAGCTCGAAATGCTCTCCACTTCTCCCGGTCATTCCCAGGGTGAACGGGGGCTGAACTCCGCGGGACTTAATTCACAGCGGAATGAGACCCAACTCTCCCAACGCGGTGCCAGCCCAGCGCCCGTGTTGTTGAAAGGGAAGGAAGCCTGACCTTCCCGCGAGTAATGGCCGACGAAAGGCCGGCGAAAAATTTTGAATCTCAGGTAGACGCTTGTAGGTCACGTTTGCCGCAAACACATGGGAAAACCATTTGCAAAGCGGCGGGCGGACTTGTGCCGAAAGCCAGGCCAAATAGACGTGTAATTGGACGTGCGCGGCTGCCAAGGTCACTTCTCTAATTTTCCTGTGTCGTTTGCCGGCGCTAGGAAAGTTTGCGTTGATTGACAGATTGAACAGAGAAGGGAAATGGAGGCCTCTGCCAGCACACGCGCCCCAAATCCTATTTCCCCACTCCAACGCAGAACCACATCCTTCAGTCAGGGTAGTTTTTCCATTTTTAGTAGAATCTTTTTTTTTTTTCGTTTTTTTTTTTTTTTTTTAAATGGAAGCTAAATCCAAGGTGGACATTCTGGAGGAGATGATGACAATCATTTTTGAAACGGATTCTTACGTTAGACTTACACACTGTAACAGGTATGTTGAAATGATACGATACTAAATCAATGGAAAATGCAAAATCTCTCGTGCAAAAAGAGGAATATGGAGCGGAAGCCGCAACACCACACACACGCGCGCACACGCGCACACGCGCACACACACACACACACACACGTGGCAGCCTTTTTAAAGTGTGCAAGACTAATGACCTCACAATAAAGGGGCGGCTGGCACCCCAAATAGCTCTGTCTTTGCTTTTCTTTGTGTTTCGGCTTCAGACAGGGGCCCTGCTGTGTATCAAACACCCCCACCCCTCCTCCTCCGACCGTATTCTTCCCTTCTCTTTTCACAAGACTATGTGCTGCTGTGGCTGGAAAATGTTCTGTTTCTCATTTCAGAGTCCCAGGACGGGAGCTATAAGTCAGACGCGCACGGCAAGCCCAGGAAGGAGCGCACGGCCTTCACCAAGGAGCAGATCCGAGAGCTGGAGTCGGAGTTCGCGCACCACAACTATCTGACGCGGCTGCGGCGCTACGAGATAGCCGTCAACCTCGACCTGACAGAGAGACAAGTATGTCGCACTCCCGAGCGGTTGAAAGGCCTTTTGTTAACCAGGAAAAAACGGGCCAGAAACACACTCAATACCAAATATCGCGAAAATCCAACATCCGCTCATCCAGAATTATCATCGTTTTCCCGCCAAAAGAAACAGTGAAACGTAATTTGACTTTCAATTCGGATAATTGTGGTTATTATCAATGTCCCCGTTGAGCAGGAAGCTACGCTGGATTTATATGGCTCAGAGTAAAAGGAGAAAAAAAAAAGCTTCACGGGACGTAACCACTGAACTGTGTTTTGACATTAGCGAACGATTGGACGTGTCATGCTAACGCTCGGAGGCTAATCAATTCCAAACCGCCCAGACGGTTTGAAAAGTCAGCGCCGCAGGGTCTCTGTGTCTGCAAAGTGACTCTCTGATGATGTGTCAGGATCCAGATGTTTTCCTTAATGCGCTCACACAGCGCTGGGCATGAAATATATATAGTAATAATAATATATATATATATATGTATATATTTTTTTTCGAGGTGGCAGAGCCCAGCTAGCACACCCCCTCGCTGTCTCCTGTTGGAGTTTTTAAAGCGTTTGGAAACAGTTGAAGGCCATCTCTAGTGTTTTGGCATTTCTGAGTGACCAAATGTGTTTTCTTATTTTCTGGCAGTCGATTCCACAGGCACTGGCACACGTTTCTGACACATCACTGAATATTATCCCTTTTTACACAAGTTTGTGTTGGTGAGAATATGCTTTATGTATCACTGGTTGTCATGGCCTTGGTAGCGCCTGAAGTTTGATGTCAAACCACAGTCACAATTTCTGAAACATTGAGTGAGGACGTGAAATTGGCTGGAATGTGGCCTTTCAAAAGTCTTCACAGGCGCAAAGTCGGTCTGATGTATTTAGTCAGGTTTTAGTGGTGCCCAAAATGTGCCCAAACCAGCTCTTTGATTCTTGCAGCGAGTTTATGGGGGTATTTTAATGTGTGGCTTTAGTGCTTCATTCAAAGGGAAAATAATTGCATATCAGGATGTGCAATCTCTTGCCAATAGCAATTGCTCAGCAAATACAAATTCATACCCGCATGAACCCAGGTCTTGAAGATTTCCTTGCATCTAGAATGGACCGGTGATGCAAAACCTGTGAACGATAAGTTCATAGTGAACTATTCCTATATAGGACTTGATTCCGTTGGCGACTTGGTAAGTGCATCCAGGCACGCAGGCATTCACTGAGACTCGAATCTCAAACAAAAACAGCCTAGAGCCCTGAGTCGTGAGTCTCGCATGCGCCCCAAGCAGAGGCAATGACGCGAGTCTCGTATATGTGCTTCAAGCCCTGCAACAAATCTTCTACTCGCGCACAAAGAATAATCACTGAGGATGAAATGAATGTGAAGAAAGTATGAAGGCATTTGGCATAATACACATGAATTATGTCATTATGCAATATGCAATTATGCATTCAAATGAATTATCACATTGATTTCCACCTTGCATTCCAACTTAAGTAATTTTGGCAGAATTCAATGATTCTCGTGGAAATTCCATTCACAACACAGTGCTTGACTGTCGTTACACAAACTGAATCAAATGAACGAAGAGTCATAAAATTTCATTTAATCGAATCACTCGAGTCACTCGCATACAGTAGAGCCAAATTTATTATGTGAGTCAAACTTTTCATCGCTAGAATGAGCACAAACAGAATATTTGAGGAAGTACAAAACTCTGTCCACGCCCACCGGCGCTTCGGGAGAATTGTCTGGCTGAGCCCGACCGTTGTGGCCACGGCCAAGAAAACCCACTCACGATTTAGAGGTCTTCCTGACTGGTCCCTCAGCACTCCCTTCCCCCCGTGTTGACTTGACTCCCCAAATGTTTCCCAATGTCCGTCCAATAAATCTGTATGCGTGTGTGTACAGGGGTCCGTCTTGGATCCGGCCAACCATTTTGTTTCTGCACCCCTATTATTGTCTTCCACCTCCCACTGCTGCATTCGTAATTTATTTATTTGGAACTCTTATTAGCTGGCGAGCGGAACAGCTACTCCTGTGGTCCAACACCTAAAAGAGGACATTATTTGCACATAGCATACTATATTAAAGAAAGAAAACACAAGATACAAGAAAACGGAAAGTAAGGACATTTGACAAACCACAGGATTCGCTCTGTAGGCAGCTTTTATTTCTATTAGCGAAACTGAATTATTTTTCGTGTACATGGGCGGCGAGGCGTGTTGGGTGTGGCTACCTTTAGGCTGTTTATAAGAAAACAAGCTACACATGCCGGTGTGTACAGCAGCACTCCACTGTATGGCTCATCCTAAAATAAATCAGGGGCATGGTGATAGTCAGCAAATGTGGTAAATAGGCATATACGGTATAAACTGTGTGTGTGTGTGTGTGTGTGTGTGTGTGTATATATATATATTTATATATATATATATATATATATATATATATATATATAAATACATAATATATGTGTGTGTGTGTGTGTGTGTGTGTGTGTGTGTGTATGTGTGTGTGTGTGTGAGACTGTTGATTTGTGTGTTGGAGTCCGGGTAGGTGGACAGACTGACTGGGACCCAGATCGGTCCTTGGTTCCGTTTAAGGCAAAAGCTTAATCATCGCCACGGAGACGCAAATACTGACCAAGCCTTGGAGTTGTCAGGGAATGGGGTGTGTTTGTGGGTGGGGTGTGGGTGGGGTGTGGGGTGTGGACGGGGGGTTGCTGTGATTCATACATCAGCACATACCTGACTGTGTTGGAATAAGATAGCCCTGGCGACTCATCGCATAAGAACTAAGTCTTACACAATTATGCTCAGCTCACCCCCCCTCCCAAAAACAAAATAAAAAACCTGTCTTCCCTCTGCCTACATTAAATGTGGAACCGCACTGATCTAAACTGATGACAATTTGATCCTGCAGCGTATTGCTGCCAGTTGAAATGAGCCGATGTGACCCTTGGGAGTTTGGATGAGCTCATGCCTTGTGAGCAGGCAAGAAGTCTGAGCTGGCAGGAGCCTGTTCCACTGAGCCCGTAAATCTCTCTCTCTCTCTCTCTCTCTCACACACACACACACACACACACACACACACACACACACACACAAACATGCTTCAAATTGAGGGAGGTGTGAGGTTTCCTGATGGAGATGGACTCAGAGAGTTATTTTGACGGGGCTTTAGAAAACACATGCCAATATTAGCCGGCGGAGATCCTGGATCATTTTGTGCGATTCATTAATTTGTTCATATGCGTCGCCGCCTCTGAGGATTATCGCGGTTGCCAATTGCAGCCAGTTCCTCACATGAACCGTCAGGACCGCAAACATCCAAATGGTTTGGCTCAAAGCGCCACAATACAGCAGCTCTGGGAATAAAGATAAGTTCCGAACAAGAAACAAACTAAAAGGTACAGTGGTTTGAGGTTGTGTGTGGCAGTGCAATGTATTTCACCTGTTCAGCAACCGTTCGCTGACCTCCCCTTCTCTGCAATTGCTCTAAACATCACATGATGTGCTATGTCAGAGGTGATGAGTACGACTGCAACATGCTTCTTTGGTTCATTTCCTCATTGTTTTGTACTCATTGTTCGTGTTGGGTACAGAGACAGTCGCCTTCTGGGAAATGTTTTTTTGGTGGTTCTTTTTTGTGAAGTTTCTTTGTCGGGTACCTTTATCAACGAGACTGTGGGGCGAATTCACAAAGGGATCGCGTGGCTCTCGCATCCGCTAAACCGACCCAAATTACAGAAAAAGCAAGCGTCGAATTCACAAAGCACCCGGAAACAGTGAAATGCATTGCTAACTACGCTGCCACGCAAATGGGCGTCTTTAAATGAGGTATTATGCATGCATTGCCCTGATTTACTTTGTCACATAGATCATTTTGATCAGACGCCACAGACCAAGGGCAAATTGCACTCAGCTGCAAAACTTTATGGGTGTGTTTGCGCTAACATATCATTTGCACGATATCTTTTGTGAATTGGACGCTTAGAGGGTATTAGTGGCCGCAGTCCATTCTTTTTGAATTCGCCCCAAAGTGCGCTTGGTTAGTAAAATGCGACCGGGCCTCAGCAAAATAAATTGTAAACGCTTTTCCTTTTTGAGGCTGAGCCTTGCTGAAGTTTTAAAAATGTTCTCTTGGTGGAAGTGGTGAATCACTGTGCTTATTAAACTCATTTTGTTCCGGTCACTATAAAGATGCATAGTCACTGATGTTTTGAGTAGGAATCTTGAACGATTCGTGAATAGCAAACGATTCGTTCACAGCGAATTAATCGTTCATAGCGAACAAAGATTTGAGGTTACTAAGTAGTTGGCAAAATCGTTTTTCGTTAGTTTAATTTGCGATTCTGTTACTGCAGCCAGGCACACTGGTATTCACTTAGTCCGAATCTCGACTCACCGAGATTCGCGAAACGAAAAGAGCCGTGAACTGCGAGCGTGCAGAGGCAATGAATCCTGAATCAATTCATGAACACTCATTTCATTCATTCATTTCGTTCATTTTGAGGATTTCTTAGAAGACATTCATTCGCGTACCTCTCTGCTTTTTCTGAGTACCACGGCACAAGCAACGTTTTTTTCCGAACAAACTGGAACGTCGCACACATAATCCCGATTGACGGCTGACGTTTTTGTCTCCACTCAGGTGAAGGTGTGGTTTCAGAACAGGAGGATGAAGTGGAAGAGGGTCAAAGGGGGTCAACAGGGGGCAGTGGCACAGGACAAGGAACTGGTGGACGCGAAAAAGGGGACGCTGCTGCCCTCTGAGTTCTCTGGCGCGGCGGGACTTCACCGCGCCGTCAACTCGCCTGGCCACGAGGAGAGTCCCGACAGCGACCAGAGCTCGGAGCACGCCCACTCCTGACCCACCCAGCGACGCCGCACTCGTCTCCTCCTCATCTTCCTCTTCCTCAAGAGCGCTTCCTCGTTTTGTTTTTTTCCGCCAGCAGAGGCCGTTTTGAAACATTGTCCCTGCGGGAAAGAGGACGGACTGAGCAGGAGTGAAAAAATAATAATACTGGACGAGTTCAACTTTTACACAAGTTAAAAAAATGGCAACCCTAAAACAGACTTTAAACCTTGTGAGCGAAGCCCGCCTACAGTGGGATTAAAATTTGACTTGGTGAACATTCCAAAGATGCTCTGCATTAATTACAAACTTCGATTTTGCACTGTTGAGGATTTGCTTGAATCAAATTCTACTGAACTAATTAAATAAGATATACCAAAGAAGGAAAGTAGATGTACCCACAGATTTTACCCTGGACGTACATTTCTGTATTTATTTTTCGCATCACAATTTAAGGCAATGAGCAATGGTCGGCATCTTTCTGTTCATCCTTTTGTCAGTTTAAACGATTCACTGAAAAAAAAACCCTGGAATTGGCTTCCAAACCAAATAAATCTGAACATCTAAAGATATGTCTTTGGGAATTCTTGGACAATTAATGAATACTTGACTACATTTTTTACGTGATATAAATAATTTTACATTTTATTCTCTATATATTCTCCATCTATATTCTCTATCAGGGTGCATCAAAGTGTGTAGAGTGGTATTTTGGGGGAAAAAAAAAGTAAAGTATTTGAAGTATTATATAGAAAATAATATTTGAATGAAGCCAAATGATCTGCCCATGAGTTGAGAAAAGTTGACTTAATATTTCTTGAACCAAAAAAACCTATCACTGACTATAACAGAATAATCCATTACACAATCCTAGACTATTAATGTACAAAAAAAAAGAAAAAAAAGAATAACAATCTGTTTATCTTTAAGATGTTCTGGGTTGTTAAGATTTCAATTTTTTTGCAATGTACACAAGCCGCTAGTTATTCTGAAACTTTCAAGTTTGGATTGAGCATTATTGTGGCTTTCCGCATCCCCCAGGCAGGAACACATGGTGGACGTTGGATTTGTAGGCGGGCTGCGGTTCAAATCTAGACCCAGCGTTCGGTCTCCGTGCAAGATGTATTCGATTAGGCCCTTTGGCTTAGACGCCATTGTCTTGATCAAAGTGGTCGGAAACACCAGTCCCGGGGTTGACATAGTCTATTTTCGACAAGATAATGAATGAGAATGAATGAGCGCTCACTAGGGCTTGTCGTAACTGCCAAGCGACTTGAAGGCCTTTATGGTTGACAGAGCTGTTTAAACGCAACATGATGAATCTGTCCCGCCAGAAGCAAACCGCACCAAAGAGACCAACGGGGGATCAACACACACACGCTTTGAAGCCATAAGCCAATGCAAACCAAGAACATGCATAAAATAAACACACAAATGAATACGCCATTGATAGTGTTTCTTAAAGGGATACTCGAAGATGCAAGATGTACTGTATTGCTCAAATAACTCTGTTTTTGATGTGCTGGAAGGTATATTTCCTTAATTTCACCGGAGCTGGGCTAGTTGATCCCATCTGCAGCCATGCATTGAGCTAACACAGTTAGCATGTAGCCCATCAGTGTCTCGGTTGTGGACACAGGAATGAAACTGGTCTTGACATTCTCATCTGTATCTGGGTAAGACAGACAAAAAGCACATTTTCCCAGAAAAAAACTGGACCATTCCTTTTATATGCGTTGGAAACAATGCACAACCGTACAAGTACAATAGCGTGCTTGATTGAAAAGAATTCAAAATCTTTATCCAAGGTGATTATGTAGAAGTTTTATGTAGATCTCCTGAAGCTAATAAAGGTTCCTTGCAGTACCTGAATTGCAGGTCTGGTGTGACAATTATGTTCTGATTTACAAGGGCCCTTATTGAAAGTGCCTGAACCACATGCCCCACAATGCATCAGGAACAGAATGCGGTTGCCGTTATTCTGGGTGTTGGAACACTTTGCTTCAACAGTGTGAGAAAATGCCATTGCGAAAGTTGGATATCTAATTATTCCCCTGCTATAATTCACTTAAATGGACTGCTCTTCTTTCAAAGCCCTGGTGTGTTTAGGAATGTGTCTGGCCTGTGTAACTTTTGGTCTTGGATGAACCCTCCACTTTGACCCCTTGGGGGACAGGGCTTTCCTCTAGCAGGAAGTTTGATGTTGTCATTACGGCGTGCCATGCCAAGAGCAACAGCGCCAACTAAAGACTTTTCCACATTGGGATCAGACTCTCCAGCTAGACCTCTCCAACAAAATGATTTAGCGTAATTTGCGGCACATTGCACTGGTGTTGATAGATGGTGTCCACTGTGGTGTCATACCTCCAGTGATATTATGCGGATATTGTGCGATTCCACTATCACAAGTCAACACGTCCGCCGGGGCCAGGTTGTGAATGTGGGGAAACAGTACCTTGAACCACTTTCACTGGCAAAAACAAACTTTCACAAACAGTTTTTGCTTTGTAAAGAGTTTCATTTTGTCCTCTTGGGCAACTGAGTTTCTTTAGGATGAACATCTACCCTGGAGGTGTGTGCTTTGGGTTTCTCTCAGTTTTTTAGCAGACTTGGATTAAAAAAAATAAAAGGGGGATAATCATCATCTGTGAAGAATAAACTGACACGTGTTTATTTCAATAATCAGGCGCAAAAACAGAATGTGAGGCCAATGAAAACGGTTGTCTTCACACTCGCGTAATTTGAAGATTACGTTTATAATCGAGATTACATTGAATGCCCAAATGCAGGAAACTACAGCTACAGTCCCTCCAATGAACTGACAAGGGAACATGAATGACAGCTGTTCCATTTCTACCTAAAGCTTTATTTACTAGAATTTGAGCCATGTTGAAGCCATAAGCGAATGCAAACCGAGAACATGCATAAAATAAAACACACACATCGAATAATATACCGTTGTTGTTTCTTAAAGGGATGCTCCAATTTCATGGGAAATTATAATTTTTTTGCTCAACATACTGTAAAGAGGTAACATGTATTGCTTAAAAAAACCCTCAGCTTTTGAGTTGCTGTGAGGTATATTTTCCCAGTTTCACAGGAGCTGGGCTAGTTGATCCCCGCTGCAGCCTTGCCTTGAGCTAGCACAGTCAGCGTGCAACCCGTCAATATTATTGTGATATTCAAGCGACAGTTTTCATTTTTACCAAAAAGATACGACTCCTGTACTGTGCATAGCGCAACTAACCATCACCATTTATTTCAGAGCAATGCATCACACCAAAATGTGTAAAGCAATAAATTCAATATGTCCCTAATGAAAACCGCTGTGAAGCCGTTGTCTTCAAATCTTGTATCTCATTTTTGTATTCTACAAAATTGGCAATTTGTAATAAGTGTCCAAGCGGTGTAGTCTGTTCCTATGGTCACGGAGAGGGTCCTGATTACTCTTACCCGAACCTATATTATTGCATATTGATTCCTTTTATGACACATTTTCAAATGGTAATGATTGAATCTTAAGCTATGGCAGTTTGATCAATAGAAGAAGACCATTCAAAGTACCCAAAGTATATATAACTGCTAGAATAACTGTCAGATAGACAAAAAATGATTGTGGCAGCATGAAAGGTTTTTTGGAACGGTCCTCCTGTGTGGCCTATAGCTTTGAGACCCAGCTGTGGATTCACTCATCGATGCTGCACTGTCCCAATGGATGTTCTCTTTTATGTAAAGTCGTTTTCTTTAAGTCACAGGCTAAACAGATACAGTTCAATCGCAACGGCAACTGATGTCAAGGTCCAATTTCTAAATGTTCAAAACGTTCATTTCCTGTACCATACTCCTGGTTAGGGTGGAATAGGCTGGAGCCTATTCCATAAGCACAAGGCTGGGAGGGAGACACCTTGAAAGAGACTCTGGGTCGGTGAGGGCAACAGCACCATTTGCAAGTTTTTGTCGAAAGCAAATAACAAATGCCATAGTCCACAAGCTACTGGAAATATGGACGACATCTGTCCAATGGACCATTATGTGGCAAGGGGCCGTTTTTCTTTTCATTTTTAGTCCCGGCGCAATTTGAGGTGGCAAATGGACTGCGCATATTTTCCTAATTGTGTGCATTGTGGCAACGTTGCAAGACCATTTAGACCTGTCCTGTCTGCTGTCGGAATCGACCCGCAAGGTATGGGGGGCTGTCACCACCTACCCTACATGCTGTTATCTCCACACCCAACACCACACCATGAACCATCTCTCTGAGAAATTTTAATAAGCCCCTGTCACCGTATGTATATGTATGTGACAAATATTCTCTTGAATTTGAACGTGAACTTGAATTCAATGGGATATGGTTGTAGTAGATGCAAGACTATGCTACTCCGCGCACCAGACAGATTTCAAAATGATGGATTTCCTTGACTTAATCAATTTCCCTCCATTTGGATTAGTAAAGTATTGTGTAATCTATGCCAAGTGGTGTGTATTGTTAAAAGCTTACCCATAATTTAATTACCTATATCAATTCCAATGTGACATTAGAACTGCTCAACTGTTTATTTCCATGTAATCTTAAAATAATCTGTCAACAGGAGTACAGATGGTTTCCTTGTGTGGAAAATAAAATATTATATTGGATTTGCAGAGGAAAAAAGCTTAAAATGATGACTATAATCAATTTTAATTAGCTGCTCTTCTAACTCTTTAGTGGTGACATCTGTGGCATTAGCATGGAGAGGTGTCGCCTTTCTGGTATATAAATCATTGCAGTGACTTTTTTTTTTTTTTATCGTGGTTTATACTCGGTTTCATCTCAGAGAGTGTAATCTTTTAAAACTGACTTGCTGTGGACTCACAGCAGGAGGGTGGCAAATGAATGCACACGCTGCAAAAAATGTATGTCATAAAAGAAGGAAAAAATCATGATAAATAGTTCAAACAAAAATATCTGCAAATGGGGTGAGACATAAAACATATGAAATAAATAAATTATGATAGAAATAAGAAATTATGAATTATTAAAAATAGTATACATTTATTACTTATTATAAATGTATTGTTTAAATATGTGTATTATTTTGTATGCATTGTATAAATGTAATGTTTTGTTTGTTAAATTTATCTATATCTATATCTATATCCATATATATTATGTTAAGTACTCTATAAACACAGTCCACAAAACATTGTATTCTTAAAACAAATAAATGGTCTTGTCTTTTTAAAGAGAATGGCAGATTGTGAAAAAAGAAAGAATGTTTTTCTATATTTTGAGAATACAAGGCTTTGCCCACTGTTTTATTAAAACTATGAGATCATTTCTACCAGATAATTACTATCAGATCATTTCTATCAGAAGTCTTATTTTTAAGTAAAATGATCTCCCCATTGGTAACTTTTTTCCCTTTCCAATATGTTTTTGCTAAATGCACCCACTGCTTTGTTGACATGTGGAGAAAAAGAAATTGTACTTATGTCAAGCTTTTTAATTTTTTTAACCTAAAATATTCCAACCAGCTTTAAGGAAAATGCCGTTTTCTATCATTATGAGTTGACCAGGTTGAGCGACCGAGTTTCATGTGGCTCCCTGCTCCAAAAAGCTTCCATGTCTCTCCCCTGGTTTCCAGTGTTCAGAACCACTGATCCCGGCTCTCCTCGGCCAAAGTGCCGCCCGCTGTCATTGCCTTGGATGTTTTTCTTGTTCCCCCATAAACCGCTGTTTCCCGAAGCCACAGCAGGACTCGATGTAAAGTTGATGTAAAACAATTTAAAAATTAATTGTAATAATACTGGAATCATGTTAAATGATCTACCAATGGTGTGAGAAATTTCTGGAAAACTTCTTCTTCAAACAAGAAGAGAAATGGTTTTTTTAAGAGTGGAGGGCATAAAAATGATTATCCTTATTTTAAGGTTTTATTCACTCAAAGCCAGCCAATGATCAATTTTTTTTGTTTGTTTTACAGTGTCCCGCTCTGAAGCTCACGGTGAACATTCCAGAAGGCCGCAAAAAGCAGACGCGTGGAAACAGCTGTTTCCGTCTTTTTTTTCTTTTTTTCATCTTCCTTTTTTTCCTTTAGAACACTCAAGGTGGATAACACACAATCTAGTTTTCCTCATCCATAGAAATAGGAATATTTATTCTTACTCATTGTAATGGTTAGATGGTGACTAGGTGGTGAAGTTTGTATGTATGGGTTAAGGTTAGGTTGTTTGGGGAGGAGTCCGCCTATTGCTGGGTGGAGAATGCACTCGCCGCTGCTATACTTGAAGGTTCCGTTTCCAACATTATACCTAAATTTAAACATCTCTAACGTCATACCTAAACGTAGACACCTCTAACCTTATACCTAAACTTAACCATCTCTAACATTATACCTAAATGTAACCATCTTTAACCTTATACCTAAACTTAACCATCTCTAACATTATACCTAAATGTAACCATCTTTAACCTTATACCTAAACTTAACCATCTTAACATTATGCCTAAATGTAACCATCTCTAACATTATACCTAAATGTAACCATCTCTAACCTTATACCTAAATTTAACCATCTCTACTATTATAACTAAACTCAACCATCTCTAACATTATACCTAAATGTAACCATCTCTAACCTTATACCTAAACTTAACCATCTCTAACATTATAACTAAACTCAACCATCTCTAACATTATACCTAAATGTAACCATCTTTAATCGTATACCTAAACTTAACCATCTTAACATTATACCTGAATGTAACCATCTCTAACATTATAACTAAACTTAACCATCTTAACATTTTACCTAAATGTAACCATCTCTAACATTATACCTAAACTTAACCATCTCTAACATTATACCTAAATGTAACCATCTCTAATCTTATACCTAAACTTAGCCATCTCTGACCTTATACATAAACTTAACCATCTTAACATTATACCTAAACTTAACCATCTCTAACCTTATATCTAAACTTAACCATCTTAACATTTTACCTAAATGTAACCATCTCTAACATTATACCTAAACTTAACCATCTCTAACATTATACCTAAATGTAACCATCTCTAATCTTATACCTAAACTTAACCATCTCTGACCTTATACATAAACTTAACCATCTTAACATTATACCTAAACTTAACCATCTCTAACCTTATATCTAAACTTAACCATCTTAACATTATACCTAAATGTAACCATCTTTAACCGTATACCTAAACTTCACCATCTCTATCATTATAACTAAACTCAACCATCTCTAACATTAAACCTAAACTTAACCATCTCTAACATTATACCTAAACTTAACCATCTCTAACATTATACCTAAACTTAACCATCTCTAACATTATACCTAAACTTAACCATCTTAACATTATACCTAAATTGAACCATTTTCAACCGTATACCTAAACTTCACGTTCTTAACATTATACCTAAACATAACCATCTCTAACATTATACCTTAACTTAACCATCTCTAACATTATACCTAAACTTAACCATCTCTAACCGTATACCTAAACTTCACCTTCTTGACATTATACCTAAACTTAGCCATCTTAACATTATACCTAAACTTAACCATCTCTAACATTATACCTAAACTTAACCATCTTAACATTATACCTAAATTGAACCATTTTCAACCGTATACCTAAACTTCACCTTCTTAACATTATACCTAAACATAACCATCTCTAACATTATACCTTAACTTAACCATCTCTAACATTATACCTAAACTTAACCATCTCTAACCGTATACCTAAACTTCACCTTCTTGACATTATACCTAAACTTAGCCATCTTAACATTATACCTAAAGTTAACCATCTCTAACATTATACCTAAACTTAACCATCTTAACATTATACCTAAATTGAACCATTTTCAACCGTATACCTAAACTTCACCATCTCTAACATTATACCTTAACTTAACCATCTCTATCATTATACCTAAACTTAACCATCTCTAACCGTATACCTAAACTTAACCATCTCTAACCGTATACCTAAACTTAACCATCTTAACATTATACCTAAACGTAACCATCTCTAACATTATACCTAAATGTAACCATCTTTAACCGTATACCTAAACTTAACCATCTTAACATTATACCTAAATGTAACCATCTTTAACCGTATACCTAAACTTAACCATCTTAACATTATACCTGAATGTAACCATCTTTAACCTTATACCTAAACTTCACCTTCTTGACATTATACCTAAACTTAGCCATCTTAACATTATACCTAAACTTAAGCATCTCTAACATTATACCTAAACTTAACCATTTCTTACCTTATACCTAAATTGAACCATCTCTAATGTTATATCTAAACTTAACCATCTCTAACAATATACCTTAACGTAACAATCTCTAACATTATACCTAAACTTAACCATCTTAACATTATACCTAAATGTAACCATCTCTACCATTATAACTAAACCCAACCATCTCTAACATTATACCTAAACTTAACCATCTCTAATGTTATACCTAAACTTAACCATCTCTATCATTATACCTAAAAGTAACCATCTAACATTCAAGATTCAAGATTCAAGAGGTTTATTCGTCACATACATATACATACTTTCATACATATATGCAGTGAAATGTCAATGCAATGCACCCGGTGATTACACACAATATGTACAATATGTAGGTACTAGACTGAACACAGTACCTACCTAAGAATTTCTATTAACTAACTAACTGATTCCTAAAACATAATGCAGTAAGTCGTATACTATAGAATAAAATCCGGTGCGCCTTATGTGTGTGTTAAATACAGTAATGGCACACATAACTGAGACTGCGCCTTTTAGTACGGTGCGCCTTATGGTCGTGAAAATACGGTACTAGACTGAACACAGTACCTACCTAAGAATTTCTATTGACTAACTAACTGATTCCTAAAACGTAATGCAGTAAGTCGTATACTATAGAATAAAATAAAAATATATAAAATAAAATAAAATAAAATAAATAAAATAAAATAAGAACTCAAGGGTAATGCAGGGTGGGGGTACAAAATAGATAAAAGGAATAGGCTTATGTATATGGGATGGACTTATGTAAATGGGATAGGCTGATGTATATACACATACTGTATGTGCATTAAAGTGGTATGTGAATAAAGTGAGGTTGTGTTTGTGAGATATACAGCACAGTATACAACAGTACAGTAAGGTAGTGGAGCCTATTCGTGTGGTTCAGTGAGGACCCCTGGTGAGGTCAGCATTGACAGTTATAATGGCTTGCGGAAAGAAACTCCGTCTCAGTCTCTCTGTTCTCGCTGTGTGACTGCGGAGGCGCTTGCCTGACCGCAGCAGATGGAACAGTCCGTTGTTGGGGTGATGAGGATCCTTCATGATCCTGCGGGCTCTGCTCCTACACCTCCTGGTATATAAGTCCTGCAGGGAGGGGAGTGTAGCTTCAGTGGTACGTTCAGCTGAGCGCACCACCCTCTGCAGGGCCCGCCTGTCCTGAGCAGTACAGTTCCCAAACCAGGCAGTGATGTTGCCTGTCAGGATGCTCTCCACTGTTCCAGAGTAGAAGGACTTGAGGATCCTCACCGAGACCCGGAATTTCCTCAGCTGCCTGAGGTGGTAAAGACGCTGCCTCGCCTTTCTCACCAGAGTGTCTGTTTGTAAAGTCCATCTTAAATCCTCTGTGATGTGGACTCCCAGGTACTTGAAGCTGCTCACCCTGTCAACAGAAGTCCCATTAATCACCAAGGGTGCATGCGTCCTCAGTTGTATTCCAGCCCTAAAGTCCACAATCAGCTCCTTCGTTTTGCTGACGTTCAGTTGGAGGCTGTTGTCCTGGCACTAGAGTGACAGGTCAGTCACCTCCTCGTGAAGGCATTCTCATCGCCGTCGGTGATCAGGCCCACGACAACGGTGTTGTTAGTAAACTTGATGATGGTGTTGGAACTGGACCTGGCCACACAGTCATGTGTGTACTATGGTACTATGGTATTGAAAGCTATGGTACTGAAAGGGGACTATGGTATTGAAGACCCAGCTCTTCAGTGAGTACCTCCTGTCCTAATCTACAATTACTTAGCACCACCTTGCAGTATTTATTGTTACACCAATGTTGTTGTTACACTAATCTCTGTCGCAATGTAGCTGAATGTTATTCTCCCTTGTAAGTCGCTTTGGATAAAAGCGTCTGCCAAATGACTAAATGTAATGTAAATGTAAATGTAAATGTATTGAAAGCTGAACTATAATCGCTGAACAGCAATCTCACATAGGCCCCCTTCAGGCCATCCAGGTGTGTGAGCGTGGTGTGCAGTACCTGGGAGACCGTGTCATCCGTGGATCTGTTCTGCTGGTACGCAAACTGCAATGGGTCCAAGGTGCGGGGGAGGGAGGCGCAGATATAATCTTTAATTAGCCTCTCAAAGCACTTCATGACCACCGAGGTGAGGGCCACCGGACGGTAGTCATTCAGGCAGGCAGGAGAGGCGATCTTTGGGACGGGAACGACGGTGAACCTCTTGAAGCAGGACGGGACCACTGATTCAGCCAGGGAGATGTTGAATATTGTAGTGAACACCGGGGCTAGCTGGTTAGCACAGGTCTTCACTACTCGCCCAGATATGCCATCTGGGCCCGCAGCTTTCTTGGTGTTCACCCGCATCAGAGCCCTCCTGACGTCATGTTCTGACACTGAGAGTGTGTGCTCATCCCCAGCAGTGTAACTCCAATTAGCCGGCGAGCTAGCGGTGCTGTTGCTAGACTCAAACCGCGTATAAAAGGAGTTTAGTTCGTTGGCTTGGGAGGCGTCCACACTCGTGGCTGGGGCAGGGCTGCTCTTGTAGTTTGTTATAATCTGCAGCCCCTGCCACAAGTGTCTGGTGTCCCGTTGCTCCATCTGTAGCTCCACAATCCCTCTGTACGTCCGTTTAGCATCCTTCACCGCCCTCCGCAGATTGTATGACGCCGCTTTGTAATTGTCCATATTTCCGGATACAAGGTTTAGGTATAATGTTTCTCTAACATTATACCTAAACTTAAGCATCTCTAACATTATATCTAAAACCTAAAGGTTGTTTAATCTTTCTACCTACACCTAATAGCGACTTCATATTGAACAAATCTTTTAAATGACGGGAGGCACTTCAGGACTTCAGTCGTTTCTTTTGCTTGCCACTCAATAACCAGGCAGGCACACAGGCATTCACAGGCAGGGTCTCACTCTCCATTTGCAAACAGAAACACCCATGCGTATTTTGCCTTCGATTTTGTAATGGGTTAATTTGCAAATGAGAAGATCTGTGAACTGCGAATCATGCACGCACCCGGGGCAGCCCAGCAACGTTCCCGACAAGGTCCTTCAGTTTCGATTCAATGAGCGGCGAGCGAGTACGTGGGTGAATTCTCGACTTGTAGGCTGAAAATAATTACTGACAACCTATATCAAAGTGGATAAAAAGGTCAAAGAATTTGGCATAATTCATGTTCCTCCCTTGCTCACCATGCATCACACCAACTGAATCAAACAAAGAAAGAGCCTGAAAATTCAGTCTCAAAAAAGAGTCAAACCATTCATCACTAATACCTAAACGTGCACTCAATTTGTGAGACACTTCATAGACAGTTTACACTGCGTTGTGTAGCCCTATTAACAGTGTGCTATCCAACTTGAACTTGAACTTGAAATAAGGTGGAACTTACATGATAACACAAATCTCCAAGGATCTGAAGTGGAGGACATTTGGAGTGTTGCTGAGGGCCGCGCAGCTGTGAAGAACGATGACTATAAACTAGAACTGGAACCATAAACAAAGGAAATAAACCATAGGAAATAAAACCCGAGGCCACAGAGCTCAGCAGCATGTCGAGGTTTGACTCAGGGGAGGCCAGTCATTCAACTAAATGTCTTGAGAAGTGATCCTATGGTTGATTATGGGAACTTTGGTTTGTAATACAGACTCACATTTCACCCTAAAACATGACTGATGAAAAAATATTAAAGTATGTAAAATGTATGAAAATAAAAATACCCTGATTTAACCATCCCTGATATAATCCCATACACAATAGACTGGACTCATTATCCTTCTGTTGGGGAAGTATATTTATTTCAATAGCAAATTGTATATTTGTTACATAATACCTGGTCGATTTATGAAGATTTCAAACAACATTTCACGCATACAATATATTTTAGATAGGCTGGGCTAATTAAGCACCCCACATAAGTTTGGTACTGCATAAGATATGTATTTCATATACCAGACATATAGCAGACATTGTCAACCTTTGGGTCGCGACCCAACTTGGAGTTGATCGATAGGCACACAGGGTTGTGGGACATTTTTAATACTGATATATTATACTATATTAATATTTAATTAATATATTTTTAGGGAAATTAATAGTTAAATAGATTTGAATTATATCCAAATTTCTATATAATACATTTGGATTCACATAAAAAAGTTGCACTCTGACCAATAATGTGAGTGAGTTCTTGTTTGGCTTAAGTTAGTTGCATTTTGGACTAAATAAGAATAGTAATGCATTAAATTTATGGAAATTGGCACCTCAAAATGGCCAAAACATGTGTGGAAACCCTGATATGTAGTAGTATAAGGTGATACTACGTATAACTACACTGTATTTACCTATAGGATTCATTGATACGGGACACAATACAAAGTCCAAAGACAGACCAACTCTAGAGAGAAATAGATAATGGTCTCTTCATTTATTACATTTTTTTAAACTTGTGCTGTCAGCATGCTTGGCATACAACACAGAGTATTTGTATGCCATTGCATCTAGGACAGTAAGTCTGTAAGTTTGAGTTCAACTTCTGAACATGAAATGCCACTCTATTCATGCTTTAATCATCAAGAACTGCTTGCTATAAGAGCACAGCATTTTGTTACACTGAACTGCCACCAATCCCTCTCCTCGGAGAACAATCTTAGCATGTTTTGATCTATAAACAACTAATCATCTTTACTTCCAAGAGGAGAGAATCACCACGAGCGAGACAAATAAACATAAAAACAACATCAACATGAAACTTGTACAGGGAAAAACGTAAACAAAGAAACATTAGACAACAACACGTATCGACAAAACATATTAATTCCACGGAAATTGGAACAGCAATTCGGCACGTGGCCTCTTCCTGTGATAGCTATGGCAGTAAATGAGGGAAAAATGGAGAGCGAGGGGTGTGTTCAAAGCAGGTGCTGGTGGTGTGTTTGTGCCTGTGATGAGTCCGCTTGTGTGTGTTTGTGTGTGTGTGTGTGTGTGTGTGTGTGTGTGTGTGTGTGTGTGTGATGTATCCATCTGTGAGTGTACAGGACAGGACTCTCACAGGACTCACAGGACAATGTCCCAACAGACCGACACCCCGTCTGAACCGCCCGCCGATGCAGGCAAGCTGGCCCCCAACGCCCCGGGCAAAGGTGAGGCCTGCCGTGCCCGCTCTGCGCCCCCATCAGGCTCCTGACTAGCTCCTGGCTACCGCACACACAGACCGCAGAACAGACGACGGCAGACGGCTCCCCACCCACAGCCCGACTCCCAGCGACGAGTGCCCCACGCACCGAGAGCGGCAGAGAACGGATAATGGTCTGATTAGAACACTGATCTATTATCACCTCACATTTAACACGGCTGCAGCAAAACGGCCATTGCTCAACTCAGAGCTGCTCTCGGAGCGGCTGACTTGTTTGAAGCAGAGCACACAAGAAATCCTCTAGTCCCGCACAAACTGTCACACCATCCAGAATCCGGTTTATTCTGAGCACTCGTAACTGGTAAAATCATATAATCGAAAGAAGAAAATGTGCTTCTCTCCCTCCCTCCCTTCCACCGTCTAGAATAGGGGAAGTATAAGAGGTAAGAAAAAAGGAGAGCGAGAGGGGGCAAGTGAGAGAGTTCAAGTGGGCCAGCGCCAGTGATGCAGCTGGGAGAAATGGGGTACAAACAAACAAAACAACAATAAATGGAGATGAAAGTGAAATGAGTGAAAGCTTCCCGCTCGTTTTCCATCATGACTCTGCATGGAGTGTCTGGTTCAGAGCCACGGTCAACAGCGGTCAATAAAACCTCAAAAGGGTCCCCGCTATCCTGCTCCGTTTCGACTGTTTTTTAGGACCATAAACCGGTCTTCGTACAGGGACCGTATTGTCTTGCCCCCATCCCTCACTGGTTGGATGTTGTTGTTTGAGGAACGGCCCTTTCCTTCAGAAATCTCGGCTCAGACTGGAAACTCCTGACTTGGGATCGGACTCGGAAAAAACAATCAGCTATTGGAGAGATCTTGGGATGGGACCTGGACTGTCAGTCACGTTATCTGTCGGATTTGGGACTCCATCTGGACTTGAGGGAAGGAGACTTGGACATGGACTAAGAAACTGGAGACTTGACTTGGACTCGTGATTAAATCTGTGATTTCCACACTTTTCAAAATAAAATAATTCCGCTACCCTGCTTGCCACTAAAATCGGCAGACACATATAGAACTGTGCTAATTATAATGCCCTACTAACAGTTAGTGATGCAAGACTCGCAAACAATTTGCTCATGGCGGACAAATCTTTTTAATGACTCAGGATTCACTCCGGCAAAAGAGCGGGCGAGTGAGTGAATCCTCAATTGACAAAATGAAAATAATTACTGAGGAGTAACATTAAAGTCCAAGGCAAAAAAGGCCAAGGCATTTGGCACAATCCATATTCAATGTGACTGATTAACTCTTCGCATTCCACCGAAATAAATTGTTTTTGAAAGGATTGTTGTGAGAATTCCATTCACAACTCAGAGCCAAACCAACTCTTCTGACTCTTGTTTATTGTTCAGGAAGTCCTCCCCTGCTCACCGTGCTTTACACCAAGTGAATCAAACAAACCTAGAGTTGGAAAATCGAACGACACTTTTACTGAGTGACTCGTCAAAAACCGAAACTCCAAAAAGAGTCAAACCTTTCGTCACTAAGAATAGTCTCAATCTCAGAGTGAAACTTGCGCTGATGAACACAGAGTTGGTCTTCTAGCCGAAACCAATCAATTCAATGAATTCGTACAGCCTTGCAATTTTGATCTTGCAACACCAAAGCTAATTCCTATTATGATTATAATTGTTTCTAGTTGAGAGAATGTGTGGTGGAATAAAAGAACGTGAAAGAAAGTGTGAAAAGCCATGCTGACCACTGCTGCAAGTCAGGAAAACATTATGGCAACATTATTCTTGTTCAAGCATGAGATCATCTTATTTATTTATTTTTTTAATCGCCCGGCGGAAGGTCAGCAGAATATGATCTTAAACTGCTAACACGCAGAGGGATCACAAAATTCCCCAGCTCTCATGAAGACCAAACCGTGAATCAGCAAGACATCAGAACAACACACTGATTTACTGGACAGCTGGACGCTACTTTTCCTGTCAAGGGTCATGATGTGCATAATCTGTTAAAACCCAAACACCTCTGCTGATAAGACGTGTAGAGATCAGTTCCTGTTTAACTTCAATTTTTGTCTGTAATGTTATCTCAGGGTTCCTTTTTGATACTGGTACAGAGTACATAGACTTTCGATACTGGTTCCTTAGCAATATTATTTGAAACATCAATTTTCTTTCATATATATTTTCTTTTATATTGGAAATACTGAGTAAAAGGTCACATACTGCTTATTTTTAAAGCCTTTGTGGAAGACATTTACAAGACATTATTTACTCTTAATGTAGAAACCTTTAGTTTTATTTTTGGAGATTAAATACTTAACTATCGAACTTTTATAAATTATTTTATTTTATTAATTCTGCCGTATTGGAATGTTTTGATACTCAATAATATCAACGCTATTCAAACAATACCATAGAAATAGGTTTTACTTAATAACACTGAATTCCGATGAACCCAGCCCTGGGTGTATGATAAGGATCCCTTTTATACAGATTTAATACATTATATTTAATACATTATGTTTTGTATAGTTTAAGTAGTCCAAGTATGTGGTACAAAAACTTCCACTCAGAAGAAACATGGACTTTGAGAAGCAAGTCGTTTAAGTCGAATCGCGCACTCTGCTCTACGATAAACGGCTGAAAGAGCCCAAGAGACTGGACCAAAAGTATTGATGCGTCCAGAACATTAACGTCCCCGCAAAACATCCCGCCCCCCTCCAAACATTATATTGAATAGCGACTCTCCAAATCGCCATAGCAACGTTTATCGTCTTTCCTCTCCTGTTTCACATCAAACTTCAGTAAAACCAGTCTGTAAATATTTTTACCGTCAAAATGTGAGTGCCGTATTTTTGATTTTATTAAAACCATTCAACTCATTCTTTGAATCCATAACTGAACTGTTGTGCCTTCAAGACCCCCCCAACACACCCACACACACTAAACCATTGCTTATGGTCATTCTGTTATTAGATGATTTATATCTAATAAATTACCAGATTATTTAAAAAAAATTTACACAATTAATGTTCTAATGCTGAGAGACTTGCACAGGGTATACGCACCATCTACTTTCTGGCGGAGTGGCTGTGTGTGTGTGTGGGGGGGGTTGTGCTGAGACTGCAGCGTGAAGTATGGCGACGACAGAGCACGGTTGGTCCCTGGGCTGGAGCTGCTGTTTGGGTTGGCGCCCTGTGTGAAGAATCTCATGCGCCAAATACCGAAAGTCTCTCACACCCCATTGATAACGTGACTGACAGGGCGTCCAGTTACCGAGAGCAGACTGCAAATCAATGCCTCATTTCGTCAAACTACCGGGAGGCCACAACTTGCACCGTGGCGTGCATTTAGGTCATTCCAGAGCAGAAATGCATGATGGAGTGTACTGAGCAGCTATTTGAGCTCCAAGAGGGTGTTGGGTGGGTATGTGATTCAGTGGATCGAAGTATTTCATCCATTTTATTCCGTTCATTTGCTGCTATCCGGCTGTGCGTTAGGATGATGACGTGTTGAAGCGAAAACCAGCCAATCTGGCATGTATTCCTATGGTCCTCAACATCAATCACTTCTTCCCAAAACCATCCAAAGGGAAAGAGGGTGAAAAGGCATTCATCTGCATAAACATCTCAACAATCTAATAGGCAGAATTCTGGTTAATTTATCTTCAAAGTAGAAAAAAGATAATTCGTCTGTTTTCTGGCAGTTTTTCTTAAGATTTCTCAGAAGATTTTCTGGCTTTTTCATCCCCCCCCCCCCCTATGTATTAATTTAACTTGACATAGAATCTCCTCTCTCTCTTTGCTTGAAAAACCTTTTCTAAAAAGTATAGTAGTTGCCGGGAATAGCAACATAAATTCAGCATGTCCTAATTAATCTCACAAACTAATATCCTGCAATGACATGAATTACCAGTTACAGATGACTTTAGAGTGTGGCCCGGCCAGATGAAACATGCTGTGTGGTCTTGGGAAGAGATAGTCTCCGACAGCGAAGGGCTGTCATGGTGTTGCTAGGACAAGCGGGATGCCAGAGCTCCAGTGGAGCTGCATATGGGGTGAAAATTGCCTCAGCCGAGCTTCTCATATATATGGGTGCTATTTATTCTGTAGCCAGCAGCATTGTGACATAAAAATCAAAAGCAGGAGTTTACAGCTATAATAAAAGGGCCTGTTTAGACCTGGCATTAACATGCGTCTTTGGTGATCCGATCACAAGTGGACGGCTCTAAGTACGTCTGTTCACACCTGGCATTAGAATGCGTCTCCCCATGCGTCTCGAGTAACCACTTGTGATCAGATCTCACTTCCCGGCTCTATATGCAAATAAACACGTACATCATTTCCGTTTACAAAGACCAAATAGGAAGACCTTGGCGTGCAAATTCCAAACAATACCGTTTGTGAACGATTCATTCTTTTTGACATAATCTTTTAAGTGAGTGAAATGAACTGAATCCTCAAAAAAAAACAATTTGTTCAGTGGAGTCTCTGCCTAATGCCAAAAGCTACTGCTCAAAGTCACTCGCCAACAAATCGGTGAAGGACCTAAAGAACTGGCGGAAATTGTTCAGAAATGTTTTCTACAGTTTGTTTAGTTCCTCCGATTCATGAAATAATTCCCTCTTTAGTTATTTAAGTCAGGATGCTGTGTTATTTCAGTTTGTGCACAGCAAACCAAATTGTGCAGACATTGTACATGCATTGCATGATCCATAACTGTCAACACTGGGTTTTGAAAATAAGGTCATTGTTTTTTTCTTTGTGGCACACCGTTGGTGGTGGGCGGCGACTGACAAGTGTCACCGTTACGCACAGTGTTTTCTTTGGTTTTATTCAATTACAATAAATACATCTACAATAAAATCACACTGTTATAATTGGTTTTGTTTTGAAAAACGGGGGAATGGGGACGTATAGCTGATCGTGCCATTTTAGCACCGGAGCGGAGATCGTGGAGATGGGTGGCGCCATTAACCTTTTTTGTTTTTTAAGTTAAAAATATGGGATACAGCTGGAAAGAAGAGTAAAATACGAGAGAATCCTGGGGAAAATGGGAGGGTTGACAGCTTTTGCATGATCCAACCTACACTTGGCAACCTTGAAACTTAAGTTGAAGTAAAATCTTTGTCAGGTTAAATTGTTCATTAAAATATTTTTATTTAATATTTTTATTTTACATAGTTTAGATAAAAATGCCGTATTTATTAAAACCGGGACAAAATTGTCAAATACAGGACAATTCCATATTCTACGTGACGGGTGACAACCTTATTGGTCACCCCTTCTTCTACAATGAATTTGTTGTCTTTTGCCCCTCCCCCTCCCATCACACTTTTTCCGTTGAATAGCTCAGATAAATGAGTAAAAATACATTTGAATGGAGGTGACATGATGACTGAAAAAGGAGCAGGGTTTGGACGTATTTTAATCAGGTGTCAGCAACAATTTCCCCATGCACCATTTACAAGGTGGAGATATCCACCAAAGGTGGGGCCACAGCAAATCTCAGACATTTAAAGACGCCTTGTCTTTGTCTTTGAACAGTTGGGTGCCTTACCCAACTGTTCAAATGACACCGGTCAGATCCCAGCCTGGGGCAGCAGAAGAGAGCAGGAATGCGAGCAATACCAGCAATGCACCTCCCAACATTACTACAACTAGATCTAGAGGAAAGGAAACACGGAGCTCTCTCATTTGGTCTCCAGACCTGTTTGCCCTTTATGGCAGAGGACAGTGGATGGGGAGCTCGCGAAGATGATAGCTCTTGAATTTCAGCGTTTTTCAGTTGTTGAAAACAAGGGATTTAGAGGCTACACAAAGGCTTTAGATTCCACATATGCCTTGCCTAGCAGGAAAACACTGTCAAATACAATCATTCCTGAAATGTACAGCAAGACTTGTGAGAAAATGAAGGAAAAGGGAGTAAGAGCTACAGCTGTATGCCTCACTACAGATTGCTGGACATCCTGAACCACAACCAGTGTCATGTCTGTGACATGTCATTTCTTGGAAGACTTCCAATTAACCTCTTGTCTACTTGACTATTTTCAGTTTATTAAAAGGTACACTGCAGACAATCTGTCACAAAGACTCTTAAGCATTGCCAAATAGTGTGACATCAGCGATAAAGTAGTTGCTTGCGTCACTGACAAAGCATCGGATGGCACTGCCGGAACTGTGTCTTATGCAAGATTGTCCAACACACTGGAACTCAACTTTTTACATGTTGAAAAGCGTTTTTGAAATGAAAGACGCAATCATCACCGCCCTGGGCGTTGGTCAATCCCTGTCTGCAAACCCTTGTCTCCAGAAGAGTGGGAGGAAATCAAGAGGCCTGTGACATGGCCTGTTCTGAAGCCATTTGAGTGAGTCACAGTTGAAGTTGGTAGTGAAAGGTAAGAAATTAATATTGATGAAAGATTTTTGTTTCAAAATTTTTTCATTATTAGTTTGTTAATGGTTTTTATTGTGAAGCTTCCAATTGAACTTGGCATATCAAAGTTGTAAACTTGTGTACAGTTACTCCTTTGACCTAGTTTGTAACTGTGACAAGAGAACAGCTTCAAAGGATTGCTATAATTCCCCTTAGCTGGAATGTTAAAGGAGAGCAAGAAAGTTAACCAAAAGAATAATAATTCTCAGTAAAGACCCCAGAAGAAATAATCACAAGGAAAAACACTGTTAACACATAACACATAACACATAACATAATACATATTGTTACTAATAATTATACTACTACTACTACTACTACTACTACTACTATTAATAATAATAATAATAATATTAATAAATATAACTGCAGGCAGCAATACAAAGGGTCCAGGTTAGTTGTGTTAGGTACAATTTTCCGAGTTTCCGTAATTGTTTCACATTTCACATATTTCTCATACACATATGTTTGACCAATCACCGTGCACTTACGTCAACGAATGTTACACTTCTGTCATTCATTTTAAATATCACTCAAGAACTGTGTTTTTACAATTAAGATCTTTTCTGGATCATGCAGTGCGGACACAAAAGAAAGGATCGGTTCCTCCAAAGGTTCTTAGAATTTCCTGCGATACGAAGACGCCTTCTGTGACAGATTATGGTTTTTGGGGTTTTGTACAACGCAGCACGAGTTACAGTTTTTCCGAGTGTCCTTTAAACGCAGCCTCGGCTCAAGTTGTCTGTCTACGTGTCGCAAGTGACTGGATATGAATGAGTTGAATGAATGAATGAGAAAGAAGAAGCTTGGACTTATATAACTTCGGATGATGATGTCACAAAGCGGGCCACTCCTGAAACTAATCAAATCAATTGATAGATGCATAGATGCACCTGGTTTCGCAGGTAAATGATGACATCCGCAACTCCCAGTCAGTGCTTGTAGGCGAACTGGAGGGGGTCTAAGAGTGGCCTGACCATGGGCGGGTGCTGCTCCAGGATAAGTTTCTCCAGGGTGGTTGGTCAATGGCACCGGTCTGTAGTCCTTGGAGCCACTGGGACACGGTGTCATTGGCACAGGGAGTAGGCAGGACGTCTTGCACAGCACTACATGTTGAAGTTATGGTGAAGCACTCCACATAGCTGGAGGGCACATGCTTTGAGCACCCTGGGGCGGACACCATCAGTACCTGCAGCCTTGCTTGAGTAGAGTCTCATCAGCTGTCTTCTTTTATGGTCAGCTGTTTGGTAAGGTAAAATAAATTAATCTGGTAGCTAAAAAAACAAGACGCAAAGTTAAGATAATTGAAGCTTGGTTTCAGGGTCAATAGTTTAGGAACCTTATTTGAAAATAATTCAGGGCCCTGCACACACTTATCTATAGAGGGTAGGAGCGCTTAATAAAATAGAGAGACCGCTGGGATAGTCTTAATTTTTCACAAATAAAGTGTAGATTAAAAAAATACAATCAAATATTGAAAACAGTACACATTGAGAATGGTTGACAATACTGAGTTGGTGGCCGAGCTTGCCAATTGGAGCCGTGGTGAGGGTCTAGATAGAGATCATGCCCTGTTGGTGGTTCTCCTGGAAGAGCTCGAGGTAGCTCACATTGAAGAAACCCTCACTACAGGCTTGGCAAGCTTATGGTGTTGGGCCAAACGAAAGAAAGAAGAAGAAAAAAGTTTTAAGCAAAGCGTATGTACCTCCTTGTGTACAGGCCTCTGAGGAAGGACAGCCATGGCCCCTAGTCATTCTTGGAGATATTTCTCCTACAACGAAAGACTTCCATTGCAAAATGAAAGGTTTGCTCTAAACTGAACGTAAGAAGATGGAGGATCTTCAGAGTCCAATTTGACGGCCGTTGGAGATTTCTTAGAAAATAAGTGGTTATCATCGCTTATGCAGAACATCGTCCGTTCCCATAGGCGTGGAGCAATTTCACCACTGGATGGCGCAAGCATGGCTCATGGTCAAAGACAGTGACTGCTCTCCTAACGAAAAGATTCTGAGACTGATGGAAAGTCTCTAAGGGGTTGCTTTAGAATTAGTTAAAGTGTTGTGACCCACAGAACCCAATACTAGTTCTGAGAAGTGCTTAGAAGCACTTGAGAGTGGTTTTGGGACTGAGGAGTCTGGCGATGATCTTTACTTTGCATTCCGTTTGATGTAGCAGCAGACAGGAGAGAAGTTGTCAGATTTCCTCCGGCATCTGGGACGGTCTTTAATAAAAGTTGTCCAGAGAGGTGACCTTCTTTCTATTAAGATGGGCAAGGCCCATGTAGAGCAACTGCTGCGGGGAGCCATTGCATCTGACTTGATGTTGAACCAGCTTCGCTTAAGAGAAAGAAAAACAACACCACTTACATTTCTACAGCTCTTGTGTCAAAATCTGTGCCGAGGAAGAATATGAGGCTTCCCAGAAGACACTCAACACTAGAGTGTATAAAGTGTGTGCAAAGCAGAAAAGTGATGTCAAACAGGCTGAAATACAGAGCCTTTAAACTGAGAAGAAAGAGCTCCACTGTTCCTACAGCATGTTTGTCTCTAGACCCTGAATCGCAGCTGTCTCCATCCCCTGAACTTCAACGGTCTTCAGCCCCTGAATTGCAAATGCCACCTGTTTCCCTGGCTCCACCGGTTTCCTAGACTGCCCAGTCGGCCTTCTCCGCCGACGTCTGACCAGACCTCCGGCAGTAGGCCTCGACACCCAGGCTCTTGGCCGCCCTTCGAAGTGGTCCCGTCTATATCATCGACCTCCTAACTGGCACTACCTACGTGGTGAACCTCCGGAGCAGGCCCGCTCATCTGTCCCGAAGGCAGGTCGACCTCCTGAGTGGTCCCTCTCACTTAGCCTGCCCCTGGGTCGCCCTCCAAAATGATTCCACCTACCTGCCCTGCTTGCTGGCGTGGGTTTCCAGCTCCCGGGCTGTCCGCCTGAGGGGTCTGTTTTGCTCCCGAAAGAATTTCCTCCCTCAGTCTCCATGTGTCCTGTATTTGGCTTCACCAGACAACATCGCCAAACATACATGCATGCATACATACATACAGTTCATAAATATGTCTTCAAAAGTCTGCTCTTCTCTCTAAAAATTGTATTTTACTGAAACACAGTCCAAGTACTCCTCACTTAACGATCTACCAGTTTAACGACCTTTCGGACTTATGACCAGCTCTTCGACCAATCGGTATTGTGTGCGGCGTGTGTGCCCGGTGTCTCAGCGTCAAGCATCACCCTTTCTCAGTGTCAGTCTCGTTCCGCAGTCAGTCAGTATTCACTACACTAGCGTTCGCAATCGCCACGCCCCCTTACCGTGAAATAAGGTCATAGAAACTGAACTCGGTCGTAAAGTGAGGAGTACCTGTATTTAATATAAAAATGATTAATATTGAATTTCAAGATTTGTCTCAGTAAAAGTTCTTTATTTTTAATTTTTTGCAGTATATCAATAAAAAAACAGGTGAATATGATCTCCCAACCTATTAACCTTCATCCAACTCATACCATTTAGCAAAGTAGCCTCAGATGTAAATATGCAGATAGACATGTGAGGGGAGATTTGATGGGAGAAGTGTTGATCCTCCTGAGTGGAGCCAAAGGGAGCTGTAATGGCTGTGGCCAAGCCTGCGTCCCATAAAAAAGTGAAAACAATAGGCTTTTTAGTGTTTTAGTGCACATGGAGGCTTTGGTGTAAGCTTTCGTTTGAGTGGGCGTCCGTATCTGCTTTTGCCGTTTCTTTTTCCCGGCTAGACTGTGTTGGTTTAGGATTTAAGACTTGTAGCCTGGGATTTATCATACAGGATACGTTTCATGATATCAATCATAACTGTGAATAGTCAAACGTTGGCTTATTGGCCAAAATTAATGCTTTCCTGTCCGTTTAATGTTATGCGATCGTTAAAGCTACTACTTTTTCTGAAGCTTGTTGTTTCCATTCCCTCAACAAGGGTTATAGTCTGCATTTCGGGGGGGTTTGGCATGCCGTGATCTGAAAAGAAATACCTTACACTGCAGCCCGGAATGCAGAGGAATTGGAGCACTTATGTAATGACGTAATTCAAATATAGACATTTGTGCATCAAAATTTGAAATGTTGAAATAGGGTTAGTTTTAAGTGTAGTGTCCCAGTCTAAAGGATGTAAGCCTGGACTGGTGGTCTAACGCTGTTTATTCTGTTTCCTGGCAGTTCGTAGATCAACGTTAGAAATAAACAGAAATTAAACAAACCGAAGACAAAAAAATACATGAAACACTGTTAGCACCAGAAGGTGAGCAAATTCATAAAATATACACAAAATTGTTAGACACAGGTAAATGCAATAAACATACCTTGTTGCCACACTTGACTGGAGCTTGAACTTCCATTATAACTCACTATCCCTGTTGTTATCACTTGCTTCTCTTCCCTTGCTCTATGTTACCATTTCTGCTCCGTTTCCTCCCTCCTTCCTTTTTTTTTTGTCAATTTCTGTTTGTTACATGCATACCACGTCTTTTAAAAATAAAATAAACAACAAATTAAGAACAATATAGGAACTACAATGCAAATTTCAACTTTACACATGTGAACCACTGTGCATTGGGGTCTTTTACATCGTGTGTGAATCAAGTGTTCAGATGATGAAGGTTTATCGTTTATTTCAAGGTTGTTGGCTTACGCAGCATCTTCCAGCCTCTCTTAAGTCAAAGTTACCGGGTAAGAGTGTTTGATTGCTTTCCTTAAATGAAGGGTAGCCTGCGGAGCTACTTCTGGCAGATGACCCGGGTGGCACCATTTGGTTCCAAGCCCTAAAGCAGCAGATACACTTAAAAAGACGCGAGAATAAAAGACGTTAGAACAGGGGTCGGGAACCTTTTTGGCTGGGAGAGGCATAAGAGCCAAATATTTCAAAATGTATTTCCTTGTGAGCCATATAATATATAATAAAATTAAATGCAACTTAATGCGTGCATTTTTTAAGTAAGGCATACATTTTTAACGTACAACACATCTCTGAGTACTTCAAAAGGCGCTATATATAATACATTTCTCTTTATTCTTCTTAATAATATTGTTGTTATACTGTAGCTAACCAATACTAAATGAAATACTTTTTACTTTTAATGCGACTTCTGGTGCTGCATGGTTTTGCTGATGGCCTTGTAGTCTGGTTCATACGTAGTGAGGTTAAGCTTCATGCAGGCGTTGAGGCTTCCATCGGTTAAAAGTGAGCGTATCTTGCTCTTAATGTTTCTCAGATGCGAGAAAGACTGCTCACATGCGTATGTAGAGCCAAACATGGTCAATACAGCAATACTTGCACGCTGCATTGTGCGGTATGTGACGGGATGCTCGTTCCAAGTTTTAAGAATCAAGAGGTTCAAGAGGTTATTTGTCACATACATATAGAAGTTTTTTCCATTTCTGTCCACTTGTGTTCAGCTGATTGGTCCGACTCAAGGCAGGGAGTTTTCTTAATGTTTGTCTGTCTTACAGAGGGGATCAACGCACGGGCTCGTAAGCAGCCCAGCAGTGGAACGCCATTCCTGCTGCGCCCAAGAGGATCATTACTATCCACAATTATTATAATAATCCTCAGTGATATATAATTGTGGCCTGGGTGCCGCATATTGAAATGAACAATAAAACTCTCGCCATGTGGGCGCACCACGGCCAGAAAGACTCCATCTCCCTCCCTAAACCCTTACCTGTAGGCAGAGACTCCCACGAGTAGCAATGAGCAGAGACCTGGGAGGGGCAGGGCGCCAAGTAAAAGGCGCCCCAGAGTCTTTCTGTCGTCCGCAGCGGGTGTTTGACTACACCCCTTTGTCCGCCACATTTATATCTTTAATTTTATTTTCAAAATTGTAATTTCTCTTACCTGTTTTACTTTAAAAAGACACAGAATAATTATTTATTACTTGTTAATTGTGATGAAAAATTTTAGCTCAAAATTGTCTGCGAGCTATATACCATCAACGAAAGAGTCATAAATGGCTAGCGAGCCATAGTTTCCCGACCCCTGCGTTAGAACAACTGGTGAACATGTCCCAGAACACCGTCAGCAGGATACTCAATAAGAACTCTGTGGTGAAAGAAGCATGAACGTGACAGCAAGAGGACGTGGGGGTGGTTTTGCTTTACATAAAGAAAAAAAAAGAAAAAATAGTCAAATCAAACTCAGTGTAATTTATTGAAGGTACCTGTATGTAGCGGGTTCGCTGAACCTACGGTAGTAACCAGCCAGCCTCAAGAACCGCTTTACATCCTTTTGCAACTTAGGTCTTGTGCTGGCCACAATCGCCGCGGTCTTATCAACATGGGACTGCACCAGCCCCCCACTTAAGTGGTACCCCAGATAACGTACGTCCTTCCACCCAACCGCACACTTGCCGGCCTCTGGGACTCAAGTACTGCCCCCACATTCTGCATGTTCCGCTCCCAGCTGTCACTATGAATGATTACATTGTCTAAGTAGGCGCCGGCGTATGCAGCGTGCTTGCGCAGAACCCGGTCCATGAGTCTCTGAAAGGTGGCTGGGGCACCGAACAACCCAAACAGAAGCTTTGGGACAACCCCTGCGGAGTGGAGAATTTGGTGGAGCCGATTTTTCCCTGGACTCTGGAGACAAGGGAATCTGCCAGTGTCGTAAAAAATGTAGCCGTGCCTAACCATCAAGTAGCTTGTCGACCCGGGGCATTGGGTATGCGTCAAATTTTGACACCTTGTTCACCTTCCGCCAGTCTACACAAAACCAGATTGTCCCATCGGTCTTGTTAACTAGCACGATGAGGCTACACCAGTCACTAGTAGATTCCTGTTTCCCGATCTGGCAGTTTCTTCTGCCACGCAGCACCCAAGTGGCGTTTTCAGGGTGGGTTCTAAACACCAGTTTTTTGTAGAGAGTTGGCCAGTTGGAATAAGCCAGGATACGGTAGACATACAGTATGTCATGACAGGGTTCCTATCCTGAGTGTGTGTGGCTGGGGGTTTAAACCTGTTGCTTGTTAGACCAACCAACGAGCAACAGGCATGCAGCCACTTGGACCCAATTAACCAGGTCAGGTGTGGCTGCTCAAACCACACCAACCCCACACCACACCCCCATTTCCAGCATTGCCTTCAATTCAGCCTGCACAATTTTGTGTTTTTGCTCGGTCGGTACAGCTGGGTGCGTATTTTCAACCCCGGGGTTGTCTCTACGCTGTGGTGTATGAGAGAAGTGCGGCCTGGCAGGGAAGAGAAAACATCAGCAAACTGTTGCTGCAAGACGGCCATGTCTGCTGCCTGGCCCGGCGAGAGATGGCCATGTGAAAGGGCTGGGGTCTCATTGGTAGCTTTTGGAACCTTCCGGCCCGACTCGACTCTCCCTATCACTGAGGTGGCCAGAGAGATGGACGCCCCCTCCCTCGACGACTTTAAAAGGTTGAGGTGATACACCTGAGTCACCCCTCGCGTGTCAGTCTGTTCGACCTCATAATCCACCTCCACGACTTCCCGTGTGACGACGAAGGGTCCTTGCCACCTGCCATGTAATTTCGAGCTGGACGTTAGGAGTAAAACACCCTGCAACCCGGTGTATCCCGACACTCTGGACAGGTGGCGCACCACTTGCGCACGTCAGCCCAGATGCCCGGCCATTCAAAGTGCGCCATTATCCTCTGCCGTGTTTTTTCTTGTCCGAGGTGACCGGCCATCAGGTTGCTGTGAGCCGCCTAGAAAAGCATTTCCTGGCGGCTTTTCGGTACTAACAACTATGTGAGCTCCTCTCCTGACTGGGTGTCGTGGCTTATCGGATATAACCTGTCCCTAATCATTGAAATGCATGGATGCGTGAGCACGGCGCCTGCGCGCACTGCCACCCCATCAATCCTCCCTACTTGTTCGAACTTCCATCAAGGGGCAGTCCCTGCTAAAATAAAAAAAACAGTAAAATCAGCACAGGAACCATATGGGTTGTGTGGAGCGCAGTAGTGGAGGACCAATCGTGACAAGGGGAGGTCTCGGAATGAGAGAAAGACGAAAGACAAAGTTCGCCTCAGGGGCTTGCGCAGAGAACCCAGATCACCGCGTAATTTTGTAATTATCTTGTTCTAAACGTGTATTTTTGGTCAAAAACTTCTACTTCTTTTTAAGTGTACCTCCCCCTTAATCGGTCTACCGTCAAACTCATCTGCTCAGTCTGCTTTGTGCTCCCTCCACCTCCCTTGCCTCCATCCGCGGGCGGTACCCTTCTATCAATAGGAGATCCAACTCATCAAGCCTATTTTAAAGCGCCATAATTATCCCTATATTAATTCAAGCCCTGCACAGGAGTGATGAGATATAGAGCCCGGATTCCAAACTCATATGATTGAGTGAATGAATGGCTCAAATGACATTTATTTAATGGAATAATAATCATTAAGTTAATTGCTAAGATGAGGATTCCTAAACCTCAAGGTTTGCCATATTTAGACTTCTTAAAGGGGAACACCACCCAACATTCAGCATTAAAATGGCCAAAATGACACCCCCGGCTCCACTCCAAACAGTACAACTAAAGATGAATTTACTCCTGTTCGAGCATTTAAAATCAAGTGTTATGTTTTTACAACGTATCTTCTTCGATCTTACGCTACCATAAACCACCAAGATTTTATTATTGAAGCGATTTTCTCCCCTTATCTCACTCTTCATCCATCGATAGCTCAGGGGGAAGATTCCATTTAGCTGTGACATATATGCCCTTTTTTGGACTTCCACCCACCCTGGCTCAACAAAACTGTCTGTACTCCTGCTCCTGACCTCTGCCTATAGATCCCACAATAGTAGAGCCATCAGCGAACTTTTGCAAATGCCAATCCGTGTTGTGTCTGAAGACGAAAAGGGTAAAGAGGAATGGAGCCAGAACTGTGCCCTGGAGAGCACCATTAAGTAAATTTAAAGATGCCATTGTGCACAAGTCAAAATCTGTGATTCATTTATTTTTATGTGTGGACATTAGACTTTAATTGTCGACCTGAATGAAAAGAACGGATGGATCCAGCCACCAGAGAAGCTTTTCAAAAGCCATACAGCAATTTTAATCTAATTGGACTGGACTGAAATAGCAGATTAACGATAAAATACCCAGATCCTGACGTGAATGCTTTGCAAAGCAGAACGCTTTTATGTGGTGCCAGACGATATTACTTTGGCAAAGCCCAAAAACCTGTGGAAATGGAATTTAATTGCCTTCGTTATCCATATAAAATAAGGGTTGAAAAGTAAAAACCGTGCATGGAAGTGAATGAATTCCATTCCCCTGGGGTGTATAGCTCCCCCATGTTATATACTGCCGCCTTCAAAAAGCACACTGGCGAGGCATGGATTTTCACCCGTAAAGCCACGAGTCTGGACTGTAAAAGCGAAGTGACAGACATCTGGCCTCGTCCCGCCAGGGAATGACAGAACGCAGAAAGTGTAACTCATCGTATGTGCGAAATTGCGCTCTTTTCATTACAATGTCCAGGGATTTATGAGGTGAGATAATTTCAGCTCGAAGAACTCACTCCAATTAGCTTTTTTTTAATCTAGTTAAGATAATTGAAGACATATTTTCTTAAAGCCATTGTATCAGATTGCAGCTGAAAGGAAAGAAAATATCCAATCTACTGTTCACTTTCAAGATCTTTGCATCCGCATGCATGCACACAGGGCTGGCTCTTCCAAAAGCCGAGATAGGAGGCTGCCTAGGGCGCCTTCCCAAGGGGTGGTGCGGAGAGGGTGAGATCGGGGGCACAATTTGCGCACCTGTCACCTGTCTTGACTATAATAGCTCTTTAATGGTATGACACCTGGCACCCATCTGGGGCCCCTGAAGACCCGGCATGCCCCTCGGTAATTACGCCGCGAGCCTGTTGGCGTCTGGCTCGGCCTCTACCAGTGAGGTCACCACTGCCACCACCACCACCAGTCCTACTGCCAGTAAAAACCCACCCGCCAGGCTCTGCAAAGTCTGCTCTGCAAAAAACACACCTACAGTAAGTGGAATAACTAAGACCCGATTGATGAGCCATCATCTACCGCATTAGTCAGCTATGGGAAAGCGTGTGATTTTTATATATTTTTTTATCACACATGTTAAATAAATGATGGTGTGGGGTATGTAATCTCATGAAGTTGTATTCAGAATGTGTCTGAAAGTGATATATCATCAGCGTTTAATTATGGCTCTAAAAATGTTAAGGAGAAAATTTATGGAGCAAAAACAGTGTCAAGATTTTTTTATATTCAAGCGTTATTCTATTATTTCTTTATTATTTTAACATTAAGGATCGATGCTCATTCAAATCAAAGCTCATTATCTTATATATGCGATTTGTTCACTGCAAAATTACAATATTAACATAGAGATTTTTTTTGCCTTTTAAGATAAATTGACTTGACTTTACTTAGAACTGTGTCTGAAAAATATGTGATCAGCTATTTTACTTGAAAAACACAGGAAATTCTAGGGATTTGTTGGAGCTAAATAAGTACTTTTTAAAAGAAAACAACAGATTTTTGATGCTCACCAATGTCAAGACACCTTTATTGATTTTAACAATGCAGTGTTTTGTTTCATTAAAATAAAGAAAGACATCTTGAAATGTTGAATAAAGTATATCGAATTTCTCTTTTTTCTCTATACATAAATCAATGATATTAGCTATTGTTCTCTAAGAGAGTTGAATCATATTTTCTCAGAGGGGGTCTGGCTCTGTGCAATGTCGCTCACGGGAAACACAGTTGACCCCCCTCCCCCCGGTCAACAATTTCATCCTTGATTTATCACGGATCGAAATTCTTTCCTATACAAATAGATATTGTGTACCGACCGGGTGAAAGGGATGGCCGCCAGGCTAGGGTCCAAGATGTCGGAAATTTTTATTATTTTTTTTTTTGTGTGTGTGAAATCACACACAAAAACACACACACACACACACACACACACACACACACACACATACACACACACACACACACACACACACACAGACACACGTAAGTGGTGGTGTTGGGTACTATATACAAGCAAATGATTTGTGTGTGAAATCACACACACACACACACACACACACACACATACACACACACACGCAGTCAGGCATGACAATGTCCATACGTGCACACCGTCACACACACACGCACACACACACACACACACACACACACACACACACATGCAAGTGATGAAATGGAAATATGCACGTACGACACAAGTGACCGTACCTGATATCTGGGAATGTGTGAGCGGCATGTATATGTGTACGTGTGTGCATGTGTGCATGTGTGCGTGTGTGTGTGTGTGTGTGTGTGAGAGTGAGTCTGTCTACCAGATGTGGAGCGCTGAGAGTCCCCTCTCTCTGTAGGCGGTGGGTGTTACCTAACGTGTCGGCAGCCATATGGAGGGTGGGGTGGCGTGGCGGGATGGGGGGGTGGGGGGGGGGTTGGAAACATCCCATTACAAGTCATACATCAGAGGCCTGACAGCCGCCCCCCCCCCCCAAAATATCCATATACATGTGGATGATGCCTGAGATGTTTTCCTCATCGGTCTTCGCAGTTCAGGACCAGACGCAGCCGGGTGTGTGACAGACAGAGTGAAAGAATCAAAGTACTTCATAGTCAAAATAAGATAAGATAATCCGTACGATTACAATATGATAAGGTGCTCTTCAAATAAAACCTCTAATAAATGCCAGGGGCGTGGTCTACACAATCGAATACAAGCCTGCTTCAAATAAAGACCGGGGGAAAAACTGATTGGAGCTGTGGCACTGTTCCGGTGCAGAGTTCTGCTCTAAAACAAAGCAAATAAAAACTGTGTTTTTATTTTAGATGTATTTAGTTTACTCCATTTCCTACTGCTGCGTAGCCGGTTGCAGATCGCTTGTTGGGGCAAATGCCCCGCACTGAGCGCTCTCGCTCTCGAGAGCTCAAAGCTGGAAGTGGTGCATTCAAGGCCAACTAGGGAAACTGTAATTCCTCCGTCAGCTACCACCACAAGTGCGACTTTTAGGGTAGCGACTAACTCTCTTTTTTTTCACCATACATGTGTTTGTGTGGCATGGTACCCAGACGGAAGTCTGATTTCATACTATCATACTAAAATATGATCAAATATACTTATTGAACAGAGTGAATTTGATATAAACGCCTCTAATAGAACCCTGCTTCCAATAAAAGCCTGGTACCCTCTGCAGTCGAGGTAAATAGAAGCCCCGGTCACTACACCCTGTTCCAAATTATTATGCAAATGATATTTTTCTCTGATTTTCCTAAATAGTCGTTGCAAATGACAGTCAGTATAATTTTGGCGACATGGCGGCCTCTGTGGAAGCATACCCGCTCCCTATGTAGATATAGGGGGCTAACAACAACACCATTCTTATTTTCATAGGATTATACACAAATTAAAACATACTTATGAATATTATATTTTATATTGCCAAGTCCGCTCCTTAAATTCTAAACACCGCACCTTTAAAAGGCAGAGCCCACATCTAAAACATATTAAAGATGAAGGTTTTGAAAACAGAATTTCTGAGTAATCAGGCTTTAAATTTTAAAGCATTTCCAGACTTCTGAAGCACAAAATATCCATTTACACCGCATTACAAATTATTATGCAATTGATATTTTTCTCTGATTTTCCTAAATAGTCTATTGAAATGACAGTCAGTATAATTTTCAAGTCATCCACCGTTAGGGTATAACTCAAACGTTGCTGAACAAACCTCCCAATGATAACAGTATTTTTTTCAAAAATACAAAAACTCAAAATGCACTGTTCCAAATTATGCACAACAGAGTTTCAAAACATTTTATAGGTTGTAAAGAACTGAAAATGGTCATTTGTTGAATTTGCAGCATTAGGAGGTCATATTTACTGAAATCAAAAGCTATTTCAATCAAAAACATCTTAACAGGCCAAGTTACATGTTAACATAGGACCCTTCTTTGATATCACCTTCATAATTCCTGCATCCATTGAACTTGTGAGTTTTTGGAGAGTTTCTGCTTGAATTTCTTTGCAGGATGTCAGAACAGCCTCCCAGAGCTGCTGTTTTGATGCAAACTGCCTCCCACCCTCATAGATCTTTTGCTAGAAAGTGGTCAGTCACAAACTCTAATTACTTTGCCAAGGTCATTTTCACACCTTCAGGGACCCTAAAGGGGCCGACCAGCTCTCTCCCCATGATTCCGGCCCAAAACATGACTCCGCCACCCCCTTGCTGACGTTGCAGCCTTGTTGGGACATGGTGGCCATCCACCAACCATCTACTACTCCATCCATCTGGACCACCCAGGGTTGCACGTCACTCATCAGTAAACAAGACTGTTTGAATATGAGTCTTCATGTATTTCTGGGTCCACTGCAACCGTTTCTGCTTGTGAGCATTGGTTAGGGGTGGCCCAATAGTAGGTTTATGCACAACTGCAAGCCTCTGGAGGATCCTACACCTTGAGGTTCGCGGGACTCCACAGGCACCAGCAGCTTCCAATACCTGTTTGCTGCTTTGTAATGGCATTTTAGCAGCTGCTCTCTTAATCGGATTAATTTGTTTGGCAGAAACCTTCCTCATTCTGCCGTTATCCGCACGAACCCGTCTGTGCTCTGAATCAGCCACAAATCTCTTCACAGTACGATGATCACGCTTAAGTTTTTGTGAAATATCTAATGTTTTCATACCTTGTTCAAGGCATTGCACTATTTGACGCTTTTTGGCAGCAGAGAGATCCTTTTTCTTTCCCATATTGCTTGAAACCTGTGGCCTGCTTAATAATGTGGAACGTCCTTCTTAAGTAGTTTTCCTTTAATTGAGCTCACCTGGCAAACTAATTATCACAGGTGTCTGAGATTGAATTCGGTGATCCAAAGAGCCCTGAGACACAATACCATCCATGGGTTTAATTATAAAACAAAAAATGTAATGTTTAGGACACTTAAATCCATTTTGCATAATAATTTTGAACGCAGTGTATTTGGGGAAATACAGGAGTAATTTTATCAATCCCCTATAGGGGATATTAAAGCCTTGCAGCAGCTCAGTGGTGTAACAACCCCCCTGGTCGTGCCGCCAGTTGTTTTCCTTGTGCTACCCTTTCCCCTTGTGTCTCCTGTCTCCCCCTGTCTGTCTTTGTTTGTGTATGTCGGCATGGCGGTGGCTTCCCCTCCTCAATTTCCCGGCTCCCTGCTCCAACGGTGCACTTGCAGGAAATCGGATCATTATCTGCTCTGCGCCAGTTTTTAAACCCCAGCTCTTGACCACCTTTCGCCAGATTGTTGTTTCACCACTGTGGAACTATACGCTACGCTGTGATTCTCGGGTCCAGTTTTGTCCTTCGCTAATCCATGTCTCCATGCCCCAGGAGTCCTTCTGCCTGCCGTCCTGCCTCCAGGATCCTCTGGAGATCTTCCTCACTGAGCTGTACTCCGTTCGACTTACCCTCGGTGCTGGTGCGCCTTGATCCTGATGTCTCTCCTGTCATTGTTCTTCTTTGCCTCCTCATCTGGCGGGCTCTGATGAGATGTGGGTCGAGATTGCTGTTCTCTGTGGTAGTCGTTCTTGAGGTTGCGTTGACTTATTTCTCCCCATCGGCTGTTTTGGCGGTTGTCCCATCGGTTGGGTGTAAACTCGCGTGTGAGGAACCTGAGAATTGGTGGTTTGTTTTGAAACCTGGGCTGGCAGAGATGCGTGACCTCGGCTCTGATCATTTAGCTGTGGTGGTGAATGTCTCTGATTTGGGTTGTACCGATGGTTTTGGAAAGGATACTTTGGAAACCTGTCTGGTCTGTCGCCAGCGGCTCTTTCTAGCTCTAGGGGCATTGCCTTAGTGCCAAGACTCATACAGATACACCAGGTTCTGTGAACCTAGTTGTGGTTTGGCTCTGTTTTGCAAACCCCTTTAAGGCTAGGTTATGCAGCTGGGTCCGCCGCAATGCCACCGTGATGGCTGGTGGTGGGATGGAGGTTGGAGATGAAGAGCGGTTTGAAGTGCACATCTTCCTTGGCTTGATGCAGGCGAGCATAGTACAATTGGGGAGCTTCCTGTCTGTTTTGCTTCACTGTCATGGCCGCACTTAGGCCTTTTGGTGTTAGTGGGTCAGAGAATTCCTTCTTTAGTGCCAGAGGAGCGCATAGTTGTCTCTGATGTTTGCGGGTTGGTGTTCAATGAAACTGCTGACGTCACGACTTGAACTTCACTTTCCTTGACTGCATGCAAGAGTAGTGAGTACATGCGGGCTGCCATGGTCCCAAAAATCCTCCCTGGATTTCCAATCGTGTTTCTTTGTCAGCGGCAAGGCCTGAACCTTACCCCACCAAAGTGCTAGGGGCACTGTTGGGTCGCAGTGGAGTCGTTTGTGCTCATCCTCAAACAGTTTATTGTCCCCGTTAAACGAGGACATTCTCCACATTCACTGTTCAAACTCTGGATTCAAATCCCAGAGGAGTTTTAACCTCCTTACAGGCGTGGGTTGGTGGCCTAGATCGTAGTGATCTGGGCTATTGTTCTCCACCGCAGATGCGGTTACTATCAAGATTCAAGATTGAAGATGTTTATTTATCACATACTTATACATAGGAGCATACATATATGCAGTGAAATGTCATTGCAATACACCTGGAGATTATGCACAATACGTACTAACTGACACAGTGGCTAACTAGTTAACTAACTGACTAACTAACTGAACTTACTGATTCCTAAAATGTAATTCAGTTAGTAAATAGAATAAAATAAGAGTAAAAAAGGAATATACCGAACAGGAATACAAAAAAGAAATAAGAGGAATAGACTATTATGTATATACAGATATGTGCAGTAAGGTGGCATGTGAATAAAGTGAGGTAGTGTGTTTTGAGATTTACAGTACAGTAAATAACAGTTGGGGTGGTGAGGATCCTTCATGATCCTGCGGGCTCTGCTGCTACACCTCCTAGTGTATAAGTCCTGCAGGGAGGGGAGTGTAGCTCCAGTGGTACGTTCAGCTGAACGCACCACCCTCTGCAGCGCCCGCTTGTCCTGAACAGTACAGTTCCCAAACCAGGCAGTGATGTTGCCTGTCAGGATGCTCTCCACTGCTCCAGAGTAGAAGGACTTGAGGATCCTCACCAAGACCCTGAATTTCGTCAGCTGCCTGAGGTGGTAAAGATGCTGCCTTGCTTTTCTCACTAGAGTGTCTATATGTTAAATCCATGTTAAGTCCTCCGTCATGTGGACTCCCAGGTACTTGAAGCTGATCGCCCCGTCGACAGAAGTCCCATTAATCATCAACGGCGCGTCCGTCCTTGGTTGTAATCCTCTCCTAAAGTCCACAATCAGCTCCTTAGTTTTGCTGACGTTCAGGAGAAGCTGTTGTCCTGGCACCAGAGTGATAGGTCAGCCACCTCCTCGCGGTTGGCCTTCTCATCATCGTCAGTGATCAGGCCCACCACGACGGTGTCATCAGCAAACTTGATGATGGTGTTGGAGCTGGACCTGGCCACACACTCATGTGTGTACAGGGAGTACAGTAGGGGGCTGAGGACGCAGCCCTGGGGGGATCCTGTGTTCAGGGTGAGGGTGCTGGACATGTGCCTCCCAACCCTAACAACCTGGGGTCTAGTTGTAAGGAAGTCCAGGATCCAGGCACACAGCAAGTTTTCAGTCCTATGATGATGACCGTGCTGAATTCCCGGGGGAGGTAGAACGGACGGCAGGAGCGGTCAGCTGTTCGAGGTTCGGCGAGAAGGAGCGCGAGAGAGTCTTGATGTTGTTGTGGTTACACCAGCTGCTCTTAGTCATGAAATCCACCCTTGGATTTCCCTGACTCCTCCAATCTGTTGGCACGGAACATAGAGAAGGCCTCAGCTGGACAAATGGCTTGATCCGGCACTCCGTCAGGCAAAGGATGCAACAGTTTTTCATATCCCTTTGGAATGTAATCCTTGCCCGGAGGTCATCCATCTTGTTTTCCAGGGACTGGACATTGGCAAGAAGGATGCTGGGCAGAGGTGGACTGTAAGGTGGCGTCCTCATTCTGATCCGAATGCCCCCTCGCTTACCACTGTGTTTTCTCCATCGGCACACCTGTGGAACAGCGACTACATTGATGTTATTGTCCTTGTTGATCGTGTTGGAGCATAGAATCTCCACTGGCCACTCTGGATCAACGGATAAAATCTCCCAAAGTTGTTCTTTTAGGGAATTTTTATGTCCACGAGTGCATCACGGTCGTAAGAGATCATTGTCAATGAGTTTTTGAGGAACATAGTGATGTAAAAAGAAAAAAATACATACAAAAATGTACGTAATCACACATAGTGTTTGCACAGGCGACCACGAGGGGTGGCGCCAAGCAGCATCGACCTGTTAGCTAAGCTAATCAATAGCACGGAGGCTCCGGCAGAGGATCTAACTTTTGCCACAGCACAACAAGCAGATTTTATTCTGGACGATAGTAGTTTAATACTGGCCCAGTGCAGCTATCAAATACTGATAATGGGCCTTAAAATAGTAATGGCGTACTCAGATGCTATCAACAACAACACAATACTTCAGCACTGCAGATAACGTTGCTAGACAAGACACAGGGTGAATTCACACACAGCTCTCTCGCGTCGAAAAGGGAAACCCACGTTTTAGCCACTCTCAGGAGAAAAGAAAATGAAGTAGCCGTTAACAGCTTGGAGATCATCTCTTACCTCTAATATCTCTTTGATATACCATATAATGATGTGATGGGGACACATGGTGGGCACCACTTGTGACGTGATGAGGACCTATAATTTATATTTATAGTTTAGTTGGGTGCTGCCAATCTTTGTGAAAAATTTTGGAAAATTAAAAGTCAAATTATGGCCGCACAGGCGACGATAGATTTGTATTCTTCAGGGTTGTGTGTGCTCCGGTCAGAAATTCTCACACGGAATATCAACTACTTCTTCATCAAACAACGAATGTTTATTGATAAAAAATAATTCAATAATCTGGTCAAAGGTTGAGGTAGAAAAAATAATAAAGCAAATTAAACAACAAACACACACAAGGGAAGTAAAGGGGTGTTCTGGTGAGGGGGAGTGTTAACTATTAGGTGTCACCATTCTCCAAATCCACGATTCAATTCGATTTTTGATTTAAACATATGTTGGGGTTTTTTCGGCACTGACAGCTATGCCATTGTTAGACCATCGAGTCTTGATTTGTGAATAAAAACACTTGATTCTCAGTCAGTAACATTTGAGTCAAATCACATTAAATCATTATAAATATTTTTCTTTTTTTCTTAGTGGAATAAATATTTGACAGCAACTGGTGAAAGGTTGATCATGTCAGGAAACTCGAAGTCCATCAAATCAACTCAAAACCCTTTTTTTTTCATATTACGGAAGTTTGAAGGTTAAGGGTTAAAGTTTTTTGAAATTAAGTCAAATCCCACTGAATACAACAAACAACAGTTTTATGATCACTAAATACTCATAGTTTGTCACCAAAGTAAGCTTTTTTTGTCTCTGTGTGTTGGTCTGCAGCGCATTGTGTGAGCGTGGTGATGCTGCAACACAGCATCATTGTCAACAGACAAACGCTTGTTTTCCATCTATGATGAATGAAAGTTTCACAAGTTCCATGAGTTTTTCTTCCAATCTCTCAAATAATTTTCAAAACAGAGTTTTGGAGTTACTCATCCATTGTTGAACTAAGAACAACAGCACAAACGATGATCTGCCGGTTCCTTTGATGCACACAGGCAGATCAAGACAATCCTTTCATATTGTGTGATGTCAAGTCAGAATGTGAAACTGTTTTGACTACACTTGTTCTCATGGTTAAAAAAAATAAATCAGCGGACATCAGAGGACACAATAAAGAAGAACGTTTCCGTAACAATTTTATAATCTTCTGAAAAAAATATAATCTCAGTGTTGTTATGTATAAGAAGAGGGCGGCATTTATATTGCCGAGCTGGCAATGTGATGCAACAGGCGGCGGGGTGCTCCCATAAAACAACAATTCCTAGAATGCGCTGGTAATAGGTTTGAAAAGTAAAATATCTGAAAATGCCTCTTTCTTAAAACTATCATTGTTATAAAACAATAAATGTAGGAAATGGGAATGTTTAGAAGTTACTGAATAATAGAGGGGTCATCTTACTATAGAAAGCATGAACTTAGAATGGGAAAAAAAAAAAAATGTAAATCAAAGAACTAACTTAAATTATGCATTTCCCAATATTTTTTTTATAAATTAATGATTCAAATAAATATTAACGAAAAATAAATAAATGGAAAAAAATAACATACTTAGGGAGAGTATCATATATTTTCACGTGTTATTTTTTATACTCTACACACTTTACACACTTTAACACCCTGACAATGACAGGTAGTGGAGGAGTGAGGGAGTGGTTGGGGGTGGAGTCAACTAGCTATTGTTCCCACCCATTACCTGCCTCTGAAGTGTGAAAAACGTCGGGATCTTTGAGGGGCATTTTCTCTGACAGAGGAGTTTATGTGTCCCAACGTTCAAATAAGAAAAAAATAAAATAAAATTACGCTGGCCTACTCTGGAACCACAAACACTAGTCGATGTCACATATGAACAAAATATTTAATACAATTTCATGGATGAAAGAAATGCTTGGCAGCCATACCGATACTTCTCACAAGCTTCCGGTACTGTTCTGCCTTCTCAAGTGGACAAATCAAGTGGACCTATTGTAAAACATATGATATTTAACTGAATCGGAGCACACGTTTTCTTTTCATTGTTAGAACGCACAAGCTGCGAGTCCCGGCTCCTGCGGCTCGAGCTGCGGCTCCTCAACGCCCCCCTATTCTTACTGGAGTGAAGATAATAATGCAGTGTGCATGTATGCAGGTGTGACATGCAGATCACTCCTAAAACGAAAAAGGGTACAATCACAGGGTTGGGGCATTAAAGACATGGAATTTATAGGTTAGTCAGGTCCCATCTGTGGATGCTAGGGGGAGCCCACGGTCAAGAAATGGAACAGCATCTTAATCACATTTAGTCATCACGTTTCAAATGTTGTCATTTCAGTTGTCAGAATAGTAGCGTTCTTCACAATATGACCCAGGGTAAAACATTATGGCGATTACACATTAATTTAGACATTAGTTCAGTCTAATCAGTCCAATTAGGGGAATATAGAGCTGCAAAAAGCAAATGTACTCCTCGTAGCATCTGCTACAGTCATGACCCAGGCAATTTGGCGGTTACCTGCTGGTCAACCCAGGGGGTGTCTGGGTGTGGTGAGTGGGGACAAAGGAGGATTTGAATACATCTGCTGACACCTTTCTGCATCGTCTGGTAATTGTCTTAATCTCTGTCGTCTGCCCTTTGGTGTTCACCGGGATCACGAGGATTCAGAAGAAAGGAAGTTGACGACCTCCCATTACAATGCCTAGGCTCCAGGAACCTCAAACCGGATGCCCTCTCTCGCCAGTTTGCTGCGAAAGTGACTCCCTCCATCTCCGACACTAACCTTCCGTCGTCCTGTGTGGTCGCCGCGGTGGCCTGGGAGATTGAGACGGTGGTCAAGGAGGCCCCTCCGACTCAGCCAGATCCAGGCCATGGTCCCACTAGCTGCCTCTTTGTGCCTGACCCTGTCCGCTCCCAGGTCCTCCAGTGGGCGCATTACTCCCGCTTCCCCTGCCACCTGGGTGTCAGCCACACCCTGTTCCTCGTGAGGCAGCGCTTCTGGTGGCCTGCCATTGGGCCCGACAACCGTGCCTTTGTGGCCGCCTGTTCCATATGCGCCCGTGGAAAGGCCTCCCACCAGCCTCCCACTGGTCTGCTTCGCCCCTTTGCGTCTCCCTGGTCGGCCATGGTCATAGGCTTCGACTTTGTCTCTGACCTCTCACGCTAATGAGGTAACACTGTTGTGCTCACCATCGTTCACAGGTTTTCCAGAGCGGTACACTTTGTGGCTCTCCTTAAGCTCCCCACAGCGTCTGAGACAGCCGACCACCCTTTCCAAGGATTGGAAAGCCTTCTGTCAAGCCCTCAGAGCTACAGTGAGTCTGTCATGTGGATATCATCCACAGACGGAGAGAGCCAACCAGCACCTGGGAGCAGCGCTTTATTGCATGGCCTCCCAAAACCCCTCCTCCTGGAGCATGCCCACAACTCACTACTAAGCGCAACCACAGGTATGTCACCCTTTTGAGTGTGTCATGGCTTTCCTACCTCCACACATGAGGATTGACCCCACATTTCATGTCTCCCAGTTGAGACTGGTCTCTGTCAGCCCATTGTGCCCTCCGACCAATCCCCCTCCACCTATCCGAATCATTGACGACCACCCGGCATACACGGCTGCTGAATGGACGCTGCCGAGGCTGTAGGTACCAGTATCTGGTGGACTGGGAGGGATACGGTCCGGAGGAACACTGTTGGGTATCCTGCCAGCTCATCCATGAAGAAACATGAAGGACAGAGTGAGATGATAATTCACAATATATACATTCAAAATAGGGTAATGATTAATAAACAGCTCAACAAGTAAAATAACAGAAGTAATAAATAAATAAATAAATAAAAGGCTGAAGAATATACAGTGTAGTGTATTTTCAGTGACAGGACTAAAAGAATGGTATTGAAACTATGAGATGAACAATGTGCAAAGTGGCATATGGAAATAAGTAATAACAACGACAGCAGGATGTTTATAAATAATTGTCCTAATTGGTATGTTCATCCGAAACTCAATTCAAACCAACTTTTTCGGTCATCCAAATTATTTCTTTCTCTTTTATTCAACATTTTTAAGCTCCCCTTTAATTCTACAGGTTTTGACAGGGGTCCGCGATTTTCTCAGTTTTGAGGAACTACTTTAAGAATCCTTCAGTTTCCTCTCAGACTATGGGGCCTCCAGAGGCTCCATGTACTAAAGAAATTCAAGGATTAATATAATGCTCATATATATATATATATATATATATATATATATATATTACTTTCCAGGCAGTTTGATTGACGTTGTTCGATTGAGCTTCTTTTTCGTATACCAGACAGCCTGGGAATGTCCCTACGTTAGTTAGCTGGAATCTCTTATGAGTGAGAATTTCATCATCAGCCATGACTGATAATGTGCATGACACGGTTTTGGGACTTGGCTGGGAGGCAACCGGCAATCCCATAAATCCCACTCCCCGATGATGACTCATCACAATGACACAGGTGGGTAGGAACTAGTCACCAGTACTTGAATCATTCCCGGGAAATTGTACTTTTCAGACAAGAAACAGTCATTTTTACCATCAACGTGTGTAAAGCCAGTTATTTAATTGGTAGTTCTCCCAGTGATTCATGAAGTGTTATCTTATCTTAGCTGCTCCTTGATGTATTTGTGGTGGGATGGTGGGGTTTGAGCAGCCACATCCGAGCTGGATCTATTTAATTGGGCCCAGGATAAGAGTGGCTACATACCTGTCGCTCGTTGGTTGGTCTCACGAGCAACAGGAAAAACCCCCATCCCCACACACTCAGAGAGAGGAGCCCTGTCGTGACCTGCGTCCATCTGCTCCGGGGGTTGTTCTATCAAGCCCCCTCTCCACGATAAACTTGTGTGTTTTCTACAACACCGTCTTCTGTGTCTCTGTGCCGGAGGTCCCTGAACACGTCACTTGGGTGGTGCGTGGTAGGCAAAACTGCCACAGTATTCTTCCATTTTATTGAAGTGTTATATTTGGACACTTCATAGTGAAAGTATATAAACCAAATGTAGCAGATTAAATGTATTTTTTTAACAAAATATCATAGATTACCACTTTAAACCGCTGTATGTGTGATGTTACTCATTTCACCCAAGTAAATACAAACCTAAATTCGCCACCAGACTTTGCAAAAGATGTGGCGAAAAAGCAAAAGATCAGAATAAGAAATAGAAATCTAGAATATCTGAAGTCACTTTCGATCCATCAAGCAATGTGTGTCTTCATCACCTCAGGAACTCCACCTTCTCTTCCTCCTCGTTTTTCCCATCTCATTATTTTCCCAGGTTTCTCTAGTATGAGAAGAATCATGCACACGCACACAAGCATGCGCCCGCACACATGCACACACACATGCACACACACACACACACACACACACATGCACACAACCACACACACACACACACACACACACACGCACGCACACACACACAGATGTCTCTTGAATGCTCCTGGAAGCGGTAGAATCAAAATATGACAAAACCAAGAGAGTGATCTTTAGCTCGAGGGAAAATGACTTGTCACCCTGGGCTATTCAGACTCTTTAAGCTTCTGTTAGCCTATACAAATACATTTACAACAAAAATGTAGCTTTTCTTCTGTAGTCTATCAAGCTTAGAACAACTGGTGGCTACTGGCTATTCTATTCCCTTCCCTTCTCTTCTCTCCGCTCCTCCTGGTAGCGTGCTGATGTGTCCTTGAGCAAGACACTTAACCCCCTTACTGCTCCCTGGGCACCGCTGTATGACAGCCCACTGCTCCTGGATACGTCGGTTACTAGGATGATGAAATGCAGAGAAATGCATTTTGTTGCCTCAGTACTTGTACTCTGTTCTGTTCTGTTCTGTTCTGTTCTGTTCTGTTCTGTTCTATTCTATTCTATTCTATACTATTCTATACTATTCTATTGTATTCACACCTGTCATGTAGATACCACCAAATCCATTTAACCTCTTTGTTGATTTGAAGTTAAATCAATCGAAATGTTTTACTTGAAAATATTTTTCATATAATTATATTTGATTAAACAGGATTTCAAATATGTAGCGTGGCTTTTTCCCCCCTGAACCAACAGCACCACCGTCTGGTGACTTTTGGGATAATAATACCGATTTATTATGATTCATTATTATTAAAAGGGGTCCAGCCCTATGGGCTGTAATTCCTATTGATATTGTTCTGGGAAAATCCTCAGAATTTTGAAATCTAAAACTGATTGAAACAGAAGAAGAACAGTAGCTACCGACACAGTTGCGGTTTCGTTTGAACCGATATGTCACAAAGACCTCGCGGTTGGAGTTTCATCCAAATCGATCGACATTTGACCCACAATATTCAGCTTGTCCTGCTTGACTGACATGTCACTATTCGATAAACAAAACGAACAGGATGAGATTTACAGTAAGATTCTTTATGACATCATCATACTATTTGCTATGAATGTGGAGGTTCCGACACAGAATGTACATTGTACACCATGTCCAAGGTGTGGTGTAGATAGACTCCATCGCTCTGTAGTGTTTTGACATTACAAACTATTGTTTTACGTGTGTATTTATGTACTTTTTTACCTCGTAGATGTCTGTAGATCTGTTGATATTATATCTCTTTGGTCCCCATTACTTTTGCCGGATTCATGAAAAATCCACAAAAACTTGTGACAACGTCGAGTCAAATCCACTCAAATGTGAAGCCGTGCTAAAGTATTTACTCACTGAATTACCACAACGTTTTTTAGTATTTCATGGAAAAAAGTCACCAATTAAATTACATTACAGTGTACATTAAAATACAGTTGGACTACCATCGTAAATCTCCTTTAATTACATAAACCAACGTAAATACATCGTCATTGACGCACACGAGACCCAACATCACCTGCCGTCACTGACACTGATGTACTTACATACAACAAGGTACAATAATGACATGATTTAGTTTTTCGTAAAAAATTCAACTTTTTTTTTTTTAAGAAACATGTATAAACAGTTTCCAACAGTTAAACATAGCAGACTTGAATGAAAAGATAGAATGTATTAGGTATTGACAAGTTCTTCCATAATAATTCTTATGACAAATTAATAGTTATATAAATATTGTCTGCATTACCATATAGACAAGTAATCTATTAAACTGAATTTTCCAATTGTACATTATTGACAGAAAAAATACAATAAAGTAGTAAATACAACTACAATTGACATACAATTATTATATTTATTTAATAAAATGTACTTGTTATTATTGTTATGCAAAGTAATTACAAAGTTTGTTTTTGTTATTGTTCCAGATGCCGAAAAATAGACAAAAAAAGACAAAAAGAAAGCCCAAAAATCCAAAAATCCAGTCCTCAACGTCAGTCATAATATTAAAAAGAAAATAACTTAACTCCACAATGTTTGATGTTTGTAAGTTTAGTAAGTTTTGATGCATTTAACAGAAACCAAAGAACTGTAACATGTACCTAAAATGAATTAACTGGACCCTGTGTATTGCTGCCTGCAACAATACATTATTTATTATTATTATTATTATTATTATTATTATTATTATTATACATTGTATAACTATAAAATAAGTGGTTTTTTTTTTAGCCATGACTTATTATTTTAATGTTAGAAAATATTTGTGTTAGAATATAGGTTATAATGTCTACATTTACCTGATGTTAAGTACATTTGAACATTTCCAATACCTAATCAATAGGCACCAGGCACTCAAAAAGTATACTAATGATAATGATGTTTCAAAAAAAATTACAATAATAATTATTTTGAATCAAATCTATTTTTACGAAGCTAACAATTCATTGAACTGGACCACAGGTTATCAAATAGAAACTTTTAGTAGAAGTGATTTCAAGCTGCTTAGTGGATTTGAAAACAGGGGTAGCCTACATTGTGCAATTTTAACGTGGCAACAGTTCACATAGAGTAGAGACTGTGTCACTATTACTGAGTAAATAAAGTGCATTACATGTTTTACAGATACTGAAGTGCTGATGTAAAATTCAAAAGTCTTTGTTTCCAAACTACAACTTTGAAATATAAATATTACATATAAAGTTATTACATACTTCTGCCACTAGGGGTCAATAAAGCCGCACGAACAAAAACTAGTACTACTTGGTCTTTGTCTGTCAATAATAATAAATAACTGTATTATTGTTGTTATTATTAATATGAATATAATTAATAATAATAATAATAATAATAATAATAATAATAATAATAATAATAATAATGACTATAGCTGCAGGCAGCAATACTGGGGTCCAGTTCCTTTTAGGTAGGTATTACAGTTTTTTGGTTTCTGTGAAACGCAGTACAAGTTACAAAAGTTACAAACATCGTGGACTTACGTCTGGACAAATGAACATGGACTGACGTTGAGGACTGGATTTTTTGACAATTGGACAATTACTACATCCAACTCACTAAAGAATTCTTCTTTCTCTTCCATCTCACGCTCTACTTGGGGAGCATAAGCACTGACCCCATTCATTATCACCCCATCAATTTCCAGAATACATGTGCCTGAATGGGAGGGAGGGTGGCAAAAAGCTGAGAAAGCAAGGAGAGGTGGAGAAAGGCGGATGAGTTCAAGTACTTGGGGTCGACCATCCATAGCAGCAGAGAGTGTGGGAGAGAGGTGAAGAAGAGAGTACAGGCAGGGTGGAGTGGGTGGAGAAGAGTGTCCGGAGTGATCTGTGACAAAAGGGTTCCAGCAAGAGTGAAGGGGGAGGTCTTCAGGACGGTAGTGAGATCAGCTATGTTGTACGGTTTAGAGGCGGTGGCACCAACAAAAAGGCAGGATGTTGAGGATGTTGAGATTTTCATTGGGAGTGACAAGGATGGACAGGATTAAGAATGAGTACATTAGAGGGACAGCTCAGGTTGGACAGTTTAGTCAAAAAGTGAGAGAGGCCAGATTGAGATGGTTTGGACACGTGTGTAGGAAAGATGCGAGTTACATTGGGAGAAGGATGCTGTCGATGGAGCTGCCAGGCAAGAGGAAAAGAGGAAGGCCAAAGAGAAGCTTTATGGATGTGGTGAGAGAGGACGTGCAGGCGGTTGGTGTAAGGGAGGAAGATGCGCAGAACAGAAGGTATTGGAGGCAGATGATCTGCAGCGGCGACCCCTAACGGGAGCAGCCGACAAATGAAGAAGAAGAAGAAAAAGAAGAAGAAGAAAAAGAAGAAGAAGAGGGTTTGCTATCTGCTTTCTGCTATTTTTAGGCATCTGGAATAATAACAAAAACAAACATTGAAATTACTTTGCATAACAACAATAATAAATACAGTACATGTTATTTTATAAACATGAAAAAATAAATGTTATTCATAATTACTACTTCATTGTATTTTTTCTGTTGATTATCTACAATTGGAAAAATTTGAAATTATGTAATTTTAGTGGTGACTTCTTTCCTTCTTCCTGAGTTTCCTCATTTCTGCTCCGTTTGTTTATCGATTTGGATGAATCTTCGACCAAGAGATGTTTGTGACATACCGGTTCAAACGAGACGTTAACCGTGTTCGTAGCTGCTGCCGTTCTTCTGCTTCAAATGGTTTTAGATTTCAAAATTCAGAGAACATTTCCTTATCATATCAATAGGGGATCCAGCCCATAGGGCTTTCCCTACGAACTGTGTCTGTGGCTCCAGTGGTCGTTCTGTTCCGGACACCTACAGCCCGAAAAATTAGAATAATAATAAAAATTCGAACAACAATAATAGATGTGAACAGAATAGAATATAGTGATAATTAATGTAGTTCAGTTTACCCTTACTAAATATAGCTGTTTAGTTGTTTGAGCAGCCGAGAGAAGAAGAAGAAGAAGAAGAAGAAGAAGAAGACGTTGTTTTATGCTGTATTACAGTTTCCCAGGTTCTGCGGAACGCAGCACAAATTGAAATGTACAAACACCGTGGACTTTCGTCTTGACCAATCAGCGTGCACTTACGTCACTGAATGTTCCTCTTCTGTCGTTCAGTTTAAATGTCCTTTAAGAAAGGTTTTTTAACAATTACGATCGGTCCTGGATCATGCAGTGCGGACACAAAAGTAAGGCTCCTCAAAAGATTCTTTGTCTTCTTTGAACGGTTATAGTTTTCAGGGTTTTAAAAAACGCAGAACGAGTTACAGTTTTCCGAGTTTCATTTAAACGCAGCCCCGGCTCAAGTTGTCTGTCTACGTGTCGCACTCGCAAGTGGCTGGTGGCAAATGAGCTCCGAGAGACGAAGCTTGGACTTTAACAATTGCTATAATTTTGGATGATGATGTCACAAAGCGGGCCGCTGCTGAAACTGATCAAGTTACGACAATTCCTCACAAATTTTTCCTCCAAATGGTCATCGATATGAATCAAACTCGAACGACAAGGCATCTGAAACATCTTGGTTCTAACGAGACCTCAACCATGTCTCTGGTACTGCCGTCGTGTTTCCAGTTGGCTTGACTGCCAATAACAAATATAGCTGCATGCGGCAATACACAGGGTCCAGTTTAGTCGCAGGAATTGTATCAATTACACAAATTACAGTTGTCCAGATTTTCGTGAAACACAACAAAAAAATTCAAACAAAATCAACCAATGCCAAATAGTACACAAAGAAGGTATTAAGGTATTTTAATCAAACGTGGTTATTTTCGCAAAACAGAGTGGATTCACAATGGTAGAAAAATCATGACAACACATGTCCAATAAGTGTTTTATTGAAAAGTTGGCAGAAACATTTCAACAAAACAACAAAACAAAATATCCCAATATTTTTGAAGATCGCTCGACATGTAATCTCTTTAGAACAGAAACAAGGCCATCTTCAGAAAGGTCATGTTTATAAAGACAGCCTGAAATTTAATATGTTTTTATTACAAAAACAAGGTCATCTTTAGAAAGGTAAATAAATCACTTATTTAAGGTAAATAAATCACCCTGTACCAAAACATCACCGAGGGCACTTGTTGTCCATGTGTCCAATGTGTAAACATTGTGGATGTTGCTCTTAAGTACCGCTGTCAAACTGAGAGCTACACACTGCTTGTTCCTGGAGTCTGCAAACTGTGAATCACCCTGATGAAATGAGCGTCTTAACGCTGATATGTATGTTATAACAGTAACAGTTATATTTAAAGGCACTTCATCGGCATCAACTATTGTCACAGATGTTGCTGCAAGTTTTTGAAGGAATTATTTCAGTCGTTACTTCTGGCGTTCCTTCAGTCGTTTCATAGCTTTTTTCAAAGATTTGTTTTGTGTTTTCTTTAAGAATAGTGTGCACGTTCTACCCACTGCTTCTTTATTGTTTTAGACTTAGACACAAACAATACAATTATTTCACAACACAGACACAATAAATGCACGTTACTTTCACTGTGCAATTAGGGCTCCCGCCCTGAAGGGACTTTTGTTCGTGAAAAACTGACGTCAGTTGTCTATGGATGTCATGGATCCACCGCTCTCACAGACAAGATGAATAAAATGTGTATTCGGGGAAGTCCCGATATCGAAGTTTCAAGTTGACGTTCACAGTCTTCCTGAATTGTAGTTAGTTGTAACAAGAACCATACACAATTACAAAGTCACAGGTATTACTTTATTAATATTAATCTTTATTATGTTTGGAAAGAATTAGGTTGACAAATTAGCAGAAGACAATTGGATTAAACAAAGCGCAGCGGCCAGCAGCTAGTGTTGCCACCCGTCCCTTATAATACAGGATCTTCCTGTATTGGAAGATAAAATGCACTGTCCTTCCTTAGTGAATCAATAAGGGATGTGATTTGTCCGGTGTGACATGAGAAATAATAAAACCAAAGCAGTTTCATAAGACATAGCGGATAAATATTATATCAGAATGACGGGCAAGTTGTCTGTCACTCAACGTCATCGTTGCCTGGTAACGTAGACTCAGACACGCAATATTTAAAAATGTCGGTATAAAAATGTCCAGCTCAAGTCCCCCCACGTTAAAAGAAATACGCTTTCCAAATACGGATCTGAACCACAGGGCCACGAGTGGGTCGGTCCTGTCAGTGGAAACGAGAACAAGGCGAACTGCACAGTTTGCCATGAGAGAATTTTCTGTCGCCCGCGGTGGACTGTCCGACCAGAAGCAACATTCAGCAGGAGACAGTGCCACGTCAGAGCAACGCAAGGGCAGAGGACGCAGAGTGGAATGTGTGTGTGTGTGTGTGTGCGTGCGCGGGCTGGACCCCTTATGATAATTGCATTTTTGCTGTTTTTAAAACTTTTACTGGTATAATAGTCAAATATTATTTCATATATGAATTATTTTTAATTATTTTAAATGTAATTAATTATTATCAAAATGTAACATTTTGATAAACCAAGGTTATAGGTGTAACATCCTCTTGTCTTGACTTTTGTGCCTTTGAGCATTTCACAAAGTGTATGATCTATTCTTACATCTGCTCTGTTCCACCATTCATAATATTCTGAGAGCTTTTCTGTAGAGATTACTTCAGTATTTCCTTTTCATTTTTCATTTTTCAAAGAGTCATTGAAAGCTCATTGTAGCTTGATCTCCACCAGTGAGGAGGAAACAATCGAGCCCATCTAAAAGGCGTAATCCCCATATTCTCTTTTGAATCAAACCCGAGTATTTTAAAGTGGCCTTTCTGACAAAGAAGACGGGGGAGGGGCATTATGTAAAGGTTTTCATTAGCGGCCAGGATGGAAAAGTAGCTTCCCCGGGACATAACGGAGAGATGATCCATGTTATCCGTGCTGTCTGGGTTGTTGGACCTCGGGGGAAACTAGCGCAGCCCTTCTTGAGCGCACTCAATGGAGGACAGGGACTGTCAGCGGGGGTCCGGGGGTTAGGAAGCACATGGGCAAGATTTAAGCTGGCTAGAGGAAAACTATGAAGAGATAGAATAGGAGCTTTATAGTTCATTTAGTTTACAGTTTGACTCAGTCTATCACTATAAGACGCTGCCCAGGGATATCTGTAGTTATGATCTTTGACCATGACCTTGTCAATGGACCTTTTTTTTTTTCTGCCGGGAAACATCCACAATGGTTTACTGGCACACTCATGGCCGCCTCCGCTCCAGCGGCCCGAGAGCCACGATGGAACCCCTGAGCTTGTTTGATGATCCACGCAGGACACGTGAGGAATGTCGCGTCGAAATATGATACAGGTGGGAGGTTGCAAAAGCAGCGCGTCAAAAGCGGCAAAAAGCTTCAAGGTCGATCACCTTTACTGACTCATTGACCGTCGCGCCTCGCAGAGCAGCGCCGGAATGTCGCGAGGCAAAAAACAAACAAACTGGGGACAGCGCGGGAGAGATGTGAGGAAGTGAAAGGAAGATTTGTTTTTTTGCCGCTGGATAGGGTCGCTCGCCACCGCCACAGAGCCGATGACAGGGTCACGAAAACTACCGTCGGGGGCAAGCATTAGTAGATGCTTGGCCAGGTGTTTTTTTTGTTTTTTTTTAAGAATTACGATATATTCGGATGTATATTTTAAGTAGCTCAGCGTGGCTGCTTCGCCTCGAATGGAGCTCGGTAATGATTCACTGATCCCACGCGAGCAGTGTTTGATCTCCTTCACAGCTTACAACTATATCATTTTGTATGCTCTACTACACCACCACACCCGCCCCCCCCACCCCACCCCCCCAGCCCTTCCATTGAACATTTTATGGTGGCACCGCTGGGAACAGGCCATTGTGTTAATTAGAGACACGTACATTGTAAACGGAGTGAAAATTGCTACAAGATGGCAATTACTAGTTATGTTCTATTATTGCCGTTGTGTCTCGTATGGCTTTTCGTATTAGCCGCTTTTGCCAGAAAAGGTGCGGGAACGAAACAAGGAACCGCTCACGCCGGGGACCTTCCGAAAAGGGAACCCCACCCCATCGATGAACCCGTGGAAGTCGTTGAAATGTATAATTCCTTGAACTATACATTTCCAACGGTGTTCTTTCCATGTAAAAGACGCAGATAAGGCCGTTATCGAGAGACGATGTGCGACCGCGGATTTATCTCCCCCTCCGTCTTTGGTGTCCGCTCCCTCCGATCAAACGGCCACGTCATCGGTGAAAGAAGAGTTTTGGTTTCGGCTACAGGGGTGGAGCAGAGACGGATGGTGGGGGAGATTAGTGGCGAGCGCTCAAGATAAGGGAAGAAGAAGAGGAAGAAAGAAAGAGAAAAAAAACAAAAAAAACACCCCAAAACATTCAGAGCATGTTGGGACCCCTGCGGGGATTGGAGAAGCTTCTGAACTACAACCCCATCTCATCTCTCTCTCTCTCTCTCTCTCTCTCTCTCTCTCTCTCTCTCTCTCTCTCTCTCGGTCTCTCGGTCTCTCTCTCTCTCTGTAGTCTGGGGCTTTGGGGATGGGACTTTCTGATAGACAGCGGGCATGCCCTCATATGTGAATCCCACTGGCACGGAAACACAGCAGGGGCCTACACTGC
>NC_137193.1:31179089-31194089 GCF_960531495.2 Zeus faber
AAACCGAGGAGGGCTCCGCCTCTCCCTGGCCTCTCCCTCTCCCTCTCTCCCTCTCTCTCTCTCTCTTCTACAGTCACGGGATTCCTGTGTTTTCCGAGTTCCTCCCCCGTCTACACCCCAGGGAGCAGTACTCCGTGTCACGCCGCCGGGTTTTAAATAGACTTGGTAGAAACTCACAGCGCGCAGAGACGCACAATGAGCAAAAAAAACAAACAAACGGGGAAAATGTCCTTTCAAGACATATTTCCTCATTTAGGGTTACATTGTTCTGTGGACTGCCATTGCTCCAAGGCACTCCAACCACGCTTGAAAAGAACGTTTTAGCACAGCGCAGTCTCGCTTTGCATACAGAAGTATGTGGGTCGTAAACAAGTGTACAAAGTATGACACAGATGACATAACCGAGTCATCGGGAGAGTGGAGCGTTAAATGTCAACAAGAAAGATTAAAGTATAAGAGAGAGAGTGAGAGAGCGAGGGAGAGAAAGTGCTTGGATATAAAGCCGCGAATGTTTTGTTTTGCTTAGTGTGACATAAACCTGTATCTATCACTGTGACTCAACTGATGACGACTGGGATCAGTGGCAGTTTGTTTTGGATAAACTTGTCTGCTAAATCAGTGTTTTCCAACCTTGTTACCACTAAAGTAATCCCACTGCACACTACTGTAACCCTCTAAAAACATCAGAAACACGGACTGTGCTGATTATTATGGCCGACTGGTTGTGATGCAAAACTCGCGAAGGATTCTTTCACAGAGAACAAATCAAAAGAGTCGACTCCCAAACTGAAAATAATTTATGAGGACTAAATGAAAGTAAAGGGCAAAAAAGGTATTAAGCATTTGGCCTCTTTGCATTCAAAGATCGAATGACTTTTTACTGAGTGACTCATCAGGAATCAAATCTCAAAAAAAAGCACCAAAAGCGTAATCACTACGACTAGTCCTCACTCAGACATTCTGGCCGGTACTGACGTAACCATGAAGCGGTGCATCCTTGTCACTTTGATCTTGCACACTAGTGTGCTGCAGCGCTGTGGTTGAGAAACACTGTGCAAAATAACAAAGATAGGCAGACCGATCCCTTTGAAGGACTTGTTTTTTCGCTCTCCGGACAGAGGGTCAGGGTTGCTCTGAATCAGTTGATGTAACAAAGGGAAGAGAGATAGCAGGGACGTCGTGGATGAGGGGGTCGGGGACTGCTTGCCAAACAGGAGGTGACTCATCAGCGCGTTGAGAGCTTTTCACATAAGCAAGAGATGAGGTTTGCCAAACTTCTGGTGAATTTCTGGTGGACCACACTTATACACACACACACACACACACACACACACACACACACACACACACACACACACACACACACACACACACACACACACACGTACGCACTTACACACACACACACACACCCCAAACCTTGGGGCGACACTGGATCCGAAGTCATGAAGTCCCCCATAAAGTGGTACCAGAAGGCACATGGACTCCTTTGCTTGATGTCACATCTGCCAGAGATATACGGCTCTGGTCGTCACTTCCCAGGAGTGGGAAACCTCCAGATTGCGGCCCCCTTGTGCGCTCCTTCGCGCGGCGTGAGCTGTTTGACGGGTGAAAGCTGCTTCGCACGCCGAGCCAAGTCTGTGACCGCAGCGTCCATGGCCTTCTAGGGAAGCGAGAAAGCGCAGATTGAAATGTGTGTATGTGTGTGTGTGTGTGTGTGTGTGCGTATGTGTGTGTAGGTGTGTGTGTGTGTGTGTGTGTGTGTGTGTGTGTCTACAACAGGAGCCCCAGAAAAGATGATCTGCCTACCTGGTCCATTTATTTCACCTTAGTCACTTCAGTGGGTTCCTACAAGCAGGCCATGAGAAATTTTCAGTACAGTGCTGTTTAGTACACACCACTACCTCAGGATCAGAGTCAGATTCTGTATTCCTGTGTCGTGTGTTTGGAATATTCCATCGCAGTTTTCGTTTCATGCAAGGCCCACGCTTGAAACAGAAAATACTCTGAAAATAATCTTGTGATGTCAATAATCTTCTATAGTCTCATAATTTACAGTCCGCAAAACACTGCATTCTTAAAAATATGGATTGATGCAGGTGTTCTCTTTAAAAAGTGACTTTTTACACATACAATTGAAGAAAATTCAGCTTCCAACTGCACAGTCAAGTGAAGTTAGATCTGCTGAGTCAGTGTTTGCAAAATAATGTTAAAATTTTAGTTTTTTAAAGGGGGCTTATTTTGCAAAACTCACTTTTTCAGTGCTTGTGCACATATATTTGGGTCTCTGGTGAGCCTAATAAAACAAAACTGTGAAATACGATGAGTCTTTCGAACGGCGCCAGACTAGGGGGAGGGGCCTCACCAGCACGGTTGGTGTAGCCGGAGGGTTGACTAACTGGCACTCGAGACATGCAGCGCACCATGTGCGCACATCTGCCAAAATGCCTGGAAAAGCATTTTTCCAGGGGCTTTGAGTGATTGAGTGACTGAGTGTCACGGCTCACTAGATATAACCTATCCCTAATCACCGAGAAATACATGTGAGTGAGCACCTGGGAGCACCAATTCGCCATCGATTTAAACTACCCTCTCCAAAGCCACTCATAGGGTATCGTCCTGTGACTGTGCTAGTAGGAAATCATCGCTCCCGACCCCGTAGCTACCACTCACTAACCCTCAGCGTCACCACGCGCCACACAACACCGACATTTCCCTAGTGACCGTGAGCGCAATCCCCCAGCCTCTCTCATTAAATTCTCAAACCCTGGCCAATCTGTGCCCAAAATCAGGGCAGGAGCTAACCGCAGCCTTCACCTTATGCTTCTCCTCCTTGTAACAAATTTCAAGCCGCACCATCGGATACGTGTGAATATCCCCATGCACACACCGAATCTCCACCCAGGACACCTCAGCCCAGGCGTTGCTGGGCTATTGTCTGAGAACAGCCAGAGTCCAGCAAGTCCAGCAAGCCTGATGTCTACCCCCTTGTCCAACCTCCATCAGTTCCACCAAACGTGGCCGGGTCGCCCAAAGGGCCAGTACCCCTGCCCAGGCCTTTGAGCAGCTGTCTGTGGGCCTGCGGCAGCGTCGCCCTGGGAGCTAACGGGGGACAGAGAGGGGACAGCACAGGAAGTGGAGACAGAATCCCGCGGCACCACAGGACCCAGCTGGTAGGCGTCTGCCCTACCCCGGCAGATGGGAGGGGGACCGTGTGGGAAAGAAAGGGCGCATCCACTGGCACTGGTGAGCCCGGCAGAGACCCAGTAGTTTCCCTCCAGGCCACTGGGGGGGACTGGGGTCTGGCTGAATCCCGCATGGGTCCTGTTGGCGACGGTGGGCCAGCTTTCGGACGTGACCACAGTGCTGTTTCATGGTTTATGCAAGTTTTTAATAATCCCTTGAGTGCGATTTATTTAATTGCTTGAGTTTTGTTTCAATTCCACCTTCTTTATTGTTTCTAAAGCACTACGTCACTACGTCACGCCAGAGATCTGGCAGCACTTCCTCTTACACAGCGGAGCCACATTTGGCTTGAGGGAGGAAGCAATTGAGACCCTCAGTATGGCTTGAAGATGCTCATCAGTAAATTTGGACCTGTACTTTGACTTATTAAAGTTCATGGTGGAGAAGAGTTTTTCACACAGATATGTGCTCACAAAAAGGCACATGGTCCGCTTGAACATCCTAGAAAGCTTAGGGAAGGCGGGGGGCAATTCTCTCAAAAATTGTCCAAGCTTGTCTGCTTTTCCACTCACCTCCCTGAACTTGGCTTTGAGTTCAGAATTGCACTGCAGCTCCATTTTAAGCACAGGAGGGCATCTTGCACATCGAAGGAGAATGGGTCAGCAAAAATTTGAAAAGTGGCTCTGTATGTCTTGAAGTCTGCAAACCTGTTGATCAAATTTCTCCTGTAGCTTTACAATGGCATCAGCATACTTCTCACCACTGAATGCCCACATCCATGAGTGCCTTGCATGCTGGGAAATGGCAGAGGTTTGACTGAGAGAGCTGGGCTTTCCATAACACAGGTTTTGTGGAGAATGCTCTGACGTTGTCATAGGCAGCACTGACAAGCTGCCCCTGGCCTTGTAAATTCTTGTTCAGTACATTCAGCTCCTGTGTGATGTCAACAAGAAAAGCTAAGTCCATGAGCCATTTGGGATCACTTAGCACAGGAACAGCCATCCCATCCTTCTCCATGAAGGCTTTCACTTCTGCTCTCAATTCAAAAAACCTCTTCAAGACGTTTCCCCTGCTGAGCCAATGTACCTCGGTGAAGTAGAGCACATCCTCATATGCTGACTCTATTTCCTATAAAAGCGCAGAATCTTCTTTTCCGGACAGACTATACTTGCAGCAGTAACATGCACTTTTTGTTGGCTCAGTAGACATGTTTTAAGATTTGCGACCCGGTCCTTTCTCCCATCTCCCAGGTATTTTGCATACTCCTCAGCATGTCTAGTTGAGTAATGACGTCTGATGTTGTATTCCTTGTGCACCGCAACTTTCTCTGTGCATATAAGACACGTCGCGGTGCCCCTGTGCGCAACAAAAAAAGTATTCCGTCTCCCACAGAAAGACATGACTGGGGCAGGGTGACAAAAAAAAACCAACCGCATCTAATAATAACAGAAAAAAAGTTCATTAAAAAAACTACTATCAATGCTTTGGCTTCTGCCTACCATACACTTTTACAGCCCTTTGGTCATCCTTAAGGTGGGCTTTCCATTGTGATATATTTACATGTTTTCATCAGTATTTGGGATCTTATTTAGTATGCCCTTTCTATATATTCTGAGAGGGATTTGAAAACGTTATCATTGTTCATAGCTTTTTTGAGCACTTTGTTTTTCTTATCATTATTAAATGTATCAATCGTGTTCTCTCTCAGGTGTTTATACCTTTCACATTCATAAATAAAGTGATCTAGATTTTCTTCTTTTTGTTTATATCCTACACATCCTTCTGCTCTACCAAATCTCTCTGGATGCCATTGAGCTAACTCTGGTGTCCATGTTACTCCACCTGTCTTAATTCTTAACATCAAGTGCATTGTCTCATGTTTTATATATTTTGATTTCTTGCTCTCTTTGATTAAATTGCTCTTGGTAAATTCTTTTTCTTTTGCGATCGCACATATCTGTCCTTTTTCCTTCTCTTTATTTCTCTTGTAATAATAATCTATAACTGCTTCTTTATAATATTCAGGTTCTAACCACCATTTGGCTTTTGTTCTTGCCGCCCTTCTCCTGCTATTTGCTATCCATGTAATTCTTTTCCCTTTCCTATTGCAACACTCTGCTGTCTTTATTAGGTCACTGATTACTCTTGTTGAGTCCGCCCAATTCCTAAGTCCTCTGTACCTTGCACTGGGTGACAGGATATATTTTCCTTCCACTTGGTGTCACTCCGGAATCACGTTTCAACCAAGTGACTAACGTTGCTAACTTGTCAACGAACACCACCGGAAGCTGTCACGAGCCTGAGCTATGGTAGCCCATACGTGATCAAAAAAATATAAATTGCCCAAAGCAATGACTCGGCAAAAAGGTGCGTGTGAGAAAAACGCGCAGACCGCACTAACACTAAACTTTGATGTCAAGTAGGGGGCCACAAAATATGGTCTTGCGGGCCTCAATTGGCCCGTGGGCCGCAAGTTTGAGACCCATGATCTACAGCCTTCTTCAGGAGACACCATTGGTGAAAGCGTGACATTAGATGTTAAGTCACTGTATAGTACCTGTTTTGCCATTTCTAGGAACACAGTGGGGTCTGGTGTTGCCTGCCACCTTATTTTGGGAAGTATTCCAAGCGAGGGACAGTTGTTAGGACCTCTCATCATTGCTCCTGAGGAAGGCTGTCGAGTAGACACCCGAAGTGTCTACAAGGTCACTCGTCCGTCTGTGCAATGTACAATGCTCTGCAAAGACGAGATTCTTTCTATCTTTCTTTATATCTGTTTGATGTAAAGGCTGTGCAATTCTGTCATTTGGTCTGGAATGTGGGACCGAATTTTCAGGCTATTCAGTAATTAGCAGGGACGGGGGTCGGGGTAGGTAATGGGATGGTAAAAATGCGAGACGTCCTCTCCAGTTGTAGAACCGAGACACAGAAATCCTTGTACTTTGGAAAGGCCTCATTCCAAGCATTTCACCCAGGCCCCCGAGCAACTGCGATAATGTGAGGGCATCACAGTCGCAGGGTTGCTAGAAGTGGAGAGATGGCGGGGTCCCTATTTGGTCACGTTAATAAAGCCTGTAATAGGTCTTGAAGTTTAAATGGTTGAAGATCAAAACCAGTACTAGCTCTGTTGACTGGAATTCAGAGCATTATTATGTATTATGTTATTTTGTACCACGTTAATCTTTCGTGGGTCAAAACATCACAATGGGCAAATAGCACATGAGCAAAGAGCAGCATGCAAAATGTGGACAAAGAAGGAGCTTACATAAGGATTTGCTCTCAGGGCAATGCAGAAATGCATTAAGCATTCAAAAAATGATAGAAATGATAGACAAATATAACAGAGAACCTCCGCCCCCCATTTCTTTCTTTGCGTTTAAAAGCAGCCGTGTTTTAATATTTTAACTAACAGCATGGTTTGGGGGATGAAATCGAAAAAGATCCTTAGAGATATGTATTAACTGCCGCAGAATTTCTATTTTTAAGAATCATCATAAGAATTGCTTTTTGACTGCTGCTATAACTCTATTAACTGTATGTCACTTTTGACTGCTGTTTTCCCTGCAGTGTTGCTTTTTTCTGCCACGGCACACTTTTACAAAAATCATGTTAAAACCAATAAAAACACCAGGAACATAACATAACGTATGATTGTAGTGATCATCATGGCCTACTAATAGATCGCTAATTCCTACTAAACAACCGTACGCTCACACCAGAAGCGACATGCAGCGGCAAAGTGGCCGAAAGTCATTTATTTCCACGCAAATCAGTTTTTAGCAGTAGACTGTGGTAGAAAGTTCAATTGGATTCAAACTTTATGCTTATTAGCTGTGACGCGAAACAGCGATAATGCATTTTGGCTGGTCCGTCCGCTTAAAAAACATGAACAAACCTGACTTTGGTTCCCGCCAAACTTTTTAGTTCCTACCAAACCTTTGTTCCCAAAAGAAGCTTCTTGTTGCACCCCGTGCTGTACAAATTGACTCTACTCAGTTACAGAGACGTAACAAAAAAATTAAAGACAACATGCGTGGAAGACGTTTTGGGAGGTAGTTGGGATCCCTGGTGAAGTTTATTACATGACCTAAGTAAAAATGTGAAAGTCCAAGTTGGAGCTCTTTTGAGACTGTAACTGTACTTCCATGTACAGTGGAAACCTCTTATAGTGATCACATCTATATACTATATATAGTATATATATATATATATATATATATATATATATATATATATATATATATGTCAGAATCAGAAAATTATATTTTTCAAATAAATAATAAAAATATAAAAATACAAATACAATTTTCTGATTCTGAAAAATCCCTAGGCCAGCAGGGAAGGCCTTGCTGTCCCTGACGGCCCACCGCTGCTGTCATCTAACTGCCACTTCACCATATTGGTCTCACTAGTCGGCATAATTCTACTTCATGTTAGCTTTGTGTCGATCAAAGTGTACATATATGTTGTTTCTTATCTCATTTAAATTTGTATCTCTTTCCCGACTGCACTGAGCTATCTCATCTTATATACTATATATGTAGGTAACAAAAGTATATTTCTATTTTGTTTCTCCTCCCTGAAGCCAGGTGCTCCGGTTTATTATTTTCTGACGAGAGTGAACTGGATGACTTTTGGGTAAATAAAACGATGTTGTCATCATGAAAGCCACGCGTACAGCAGGAATGAGGATTTGCTCGGGGCGACGTTGAAGTTGGAGAGCATTTTAAAACGTAAAAAACGGTACTGCGGGAGGACAACCCCCCCAAAAAAGTGACACAAAAGAAGACACAATTTTTCCATCTTGTTTTTCTCCGGTTATCTCGTTCTCACTCTCCTCGCATCTCCAATCTCTGTACCGAGCGCCACTGCTACCCGCAGGCAGCAGCCCGACTTCTTCAAAGCCACGACAGCTTTTCTCGTCGCACCTAAGAGGTGCGGCATGAACGCTGGAAGCCAGGAAGGATTAGAAGTCGACTGTGCGCCAAACTAAAATAAAATAAAACCGAAGCAAGTGCGAGTGCGGGGGAGTTACTTCCGAAAAGTTTGGCAAATTCAGATTTTTCCACACCCCAGAAAGTTTGTTTGTAATGAAGAATGTTTGTGGATACTTTTCGTTTCTGCGCTTTGTCTTTAAGCATCTGAACGCCTGCCAGGTCTCAGGTTTAAGGAATACATTTATACAATATGCTGTGCATATTGTACATATCATACATATCTTTTTATTTGGTTCCACAATGCTTCATATAACCAGTACACTGTAAAAAAAAAAAAATCTGAAATGAAGAAGTTAAAAGATTTGGAGGAAAATTCTGGCCTGCTTAGCAATTATCCGCCAGTGGGATGAGGGGAGTCAAGCCCTGGTCATACCTTCGCACAGGAGAGAGCGCACGGCGTTTGTGGCTGGAACATTCTCCCCTGCAGTATTCTCAAGACCACGGGGGCGGGAGAGAAAAAGTACCGTGTAGTAGTAAAACGAAGAAGAAGCACGCATTGGAGCTTGTTTATGCCGAGGGGGGAATTGCTGTTCATGGTGGTTGAACCAACAAAAGTGCCGGAAAGGAGAAAAGGAGAAAAGGAGAAAAGGAGAAAAGGTGAAAAGGAGAAAAGGAGAAAAGGAGAAAAGGAGAAAAGGAGCTGCTCTGTCGGCCCGTTCCATGCAGAGACATGAGAGGGGGATGGAAGTTATGTCCTGCTCTGCATTTTATTACAGAGGGCTCTTTACTGAACTATTGAACGGAGTCACAATGTGTAATTATTCTCCCTCATTGCAAGATTCTCTAAAAATAAATGGCACATAAACACCAATAAAAACGTTCCCTTTTATTTGTGAATTGAACTTTACAACGACTGTAATAATTTACAATAAAATCACCAAACCTGAATGAGCTGTTTGCAAATATTGGTACACATCTGTCCTGTGCTGCGGATCAATGTTGTCCAACATATTAAAAAATAAAACTGCAAAACGCTGATCTCCCATCGTTTCCAATGCATTTCCAGGGAACGGCCCTCACGCTGAGTGGCACACGGTGTTAGACATCGCACCCGTCCCCACGCGCCGTGGCGCCTGCCCCTGGTGACGTTATTTGCATCACGCGCTCCCTCTCGCCCTCGAGCTTAGTATAAACTGTGCTTTACTACAACTTATTAACCTCATAAAACAGCCCACAAAATGATTTAATTCTTGAAATAAGGAAATATCTTTAAATGTATGCTGTACTTTCACTTCACTTATGGGTTCGTGTTATTTCTGAAAAGTAAACCCATGTCTCTCCCTCTGGGAATGTTGTCTTTGATGGTGTTCTTTGGACAAAAGGCACTTTAAATCCCTGTCCCCTCAGTCTTTCAATAGCAATGCTGGTTTTCAATGTCAAGGCCACCTCCGCACAGGAGCTAGGTACGCTCCTATCAGGCCCACCATATTATCAAGGGTTCACAAACCTGCTTCAGTTTTCTCATAAAACAGGAAAATGGGATTCTCGAAGTAATAACACCAGCACCCTTAAAAGATAGGCTTGCTATTTTTCAACCTGGAACGCTTTGCTATTGAGAAACGTATTACACTCTGCTGCTGCTTCTCACTGTGCTTAGGTGTGGTCCAAACTCCGATAGCTAACCTATGGACAAACTTGAGGTTCTCCGTCAGGGCTTTTGCACAAACCTTCTTGTCCTACGATGCAATCTCATAAAGGAGTCCACACTACGTCATCATGATATAATAAAATACATGTCTGCAATATTTTTCTTGTTTATCGAAAAGTATTCCTCCTTTTCAGAATCAGAATCAGAATCAGAATCAGAAATACCTACGGTACTTTAATAATCCCAGGGGGAAATGACTTAATTAATTACTTAACTGACTTAAACTTACTTAATAACTTTTCTGTCTATCATTAAAATCACAGATAATGCTTTATGCCTAATGCTTAAGACAGGATTTTATTAAATAAATGTCTTTCTAAGCATCCTCTAATTCTGCCTTCCTTTGCCTTCTTGGACATTTTGTGGGATGTTCTGAGGCCTGTGTGTGAGTTCCTGTGTGTGTGTGTGTCCCGCCTTGATGAAAAAAAAAAAAAGGGTCCTCTTCCTTCCTGTGTCCGTGCGCTTGAGGCCGCGACTGAAATTGCAGTCGGCCGGCTCTGAAAACCAGAACACCAAAGAAAAGGAAGCAGGGCAGACTCGGGCGGGCTGGGCGCTATCAAACAGGACAGCCGTTCCAAAAAAAATTCAGGGCGGCTTTTCTAGGCATTTCCACACACCTGCTGCGCCGCTGAACATCGAAGGAAGAAAGATGCTTTTTTTTTCCTCTCTACTGGCGGATCCTCCTGTGTTGGCTTGGCGGAAATTACACATATAGCTGTGTTGCTCACGCAGATTTGACCTAGTTCCGCCGTCCCCCTGTGTGTGTGTGTGTGTGTGTGTGTGTGCGTGCGTGCGTGTGCAGAGATGCTCTCCTGTTGAGAAGACGTCTGGGGGAAATCTCAAAACACGATGCTACTGTAACGTACTGTAATGTGCATCCGGCCCATATCTCAACATTTCTCTCCCCCATCTCATCTCATGTCTCTCTCTCTCTCTCTCTCTCTCTCTCTCTCTCCCTCTCTCTCTCTCTCTCTCTCTGTCCACTACAGTCTAGGGTGAAAGAGAGGACATTTGCGTTTTTTTGGCTTCTGTTTGGACGGGTTCTGTCAGGCGGTTAACGTCTTCTAATCAAGATTAATTTCAGCACTTCTGCAATTAATCTCAATTTATCATGGTCGATCTGACATGTTGAGATCTCAGGAAAGGGTGTTTAATTCACAACTGCAAGGCATCCCATGGTCCTAAGAATGCAGGCAAAATTCAGTCAATGTCAATTTGTTGCAGAGAAATAAAAAAGGAACTAAACTCTATTATCACAGGACTAAATAATATGTGACTTTTCTTAGCATTTTCAGTGAGACTAGATCACAATTTCTTTGGAACTTTTGATAAGGCTAAACTGCAATTTTCTGTAACACACTTTAATAACACTGTAATAACACTTTGAGAACACTCTAATAACACTGTAACAACACTTTAATAACACTATAATGACACTTTAATAACACTGTAATAAGTCTGCTCTCAGCTAGTCTAACCCGTTATAAGCCAATTCATATTATTACTATAAGTACTATTATATTATTTTTATTTTATTTATCATGTACAGACATATCCAACCATATTCATATTTATATTTATTTTCATACCCATTCAGAGTCCTTACTGTGGCCTAATCTTTATATGGTGCATAGAGAACATTATCTACATTCTGACTACATGTTTTTTGACTGTTAAGCATTTTGTCATTTATTTATATATATTTTTCCATCTTTTTTTCTATCTTAGACATGTAATTTGTACTTTGCCCAATAAACGGATACAGGACAAATGTCTCAGGAGGCTCAAAAGCTTGTACTTCAAGTGACAAAGTGCATTAGTATGGGCGAGTGAGAGTTTACAGACTAGGTTGATGGTCGCTCCACATGCGGCCTATCGACAAGCACTTGCCTCACGCTCAACAAGTGTAAATACAGAACTCCGTTGTCCTCCATCGCCGGTACAAAATTAATACAAATCCCACCGATGCTCAACACGTTATATTTATACTTATATTTTCAAATTGTGCGGAGCAAGTGCCGTGCTTCCCAGATAGGGGGCTTCAAGGATCGCTCTGTGGCTGGTCGTGATCTCTCAATGCGACGACATCCCCCTACGTGGGCTTGCCGAGTGATACTGAGGCTTTGACACCATTTCAACTCCTGTGTGTGTGAGTGTGTGTGTGTGTGTGTGTGTGTGTGTGTGTGTGTGTGTGTACGTGTGTGCGTGCGTGTGTGTGCGTGCGTGTGTGTGTGTGTGTGTTCTGTGTGATCTTCATATGCATCACGCACAAACACACACACACACGCACACACGCACACACACACGCACACACACACACACACACACACACACACACACACACACACTCCCTCCGCTGCTCCACGATCTCCCTCCCCCTGCCGCTCCCAGAAGAGAATATTGCTTTCATTAGATTCTCATTTGCTAATCATTTACTTCATGTTTATTTCTCCAAAGAACGCCCCGCGAGGATAAACTAACAGCCTAACAGCCGCTGAAATTATACAAAGTCGAGAGGGATGGAGTTGGATTTGAGGTATCAAATCAGACTCAGAGAAGCGAAATGAAGTGGCTCGGGAGACGTCTCACTCGGTGTAAAGGTTAAAACTCTGTCGTGACAGCGAGGTATTATATTATAACGTTGAGGGAGCAAGGATGGAGAAAGAATGCACTGTCATTTAGTAAATGCCTTTCATTTCACACCCAAAAATACTCCCAGAAAAGGTACCGTTCAACGAAAAAAAAAAAAGATCAAAAGAGATATCAACAGAATTCCTTTGTTCGACAAACGACGCTGAGAGCTCTTGATGTTCATTTTCCTTTCCTGTGGGCAGCCATCACGACGGCCTGGGTGGGACTTGGGACGGGAAAGCCAGCAAAAAGCATTTAAAGCACAATTTGTTTTGACGGCAAACCCTTTTTTTTCATCTTCAAAAACAAGATGTTATTCAACACTACCCACACACGCACACGCGCACGCACACACACACACACACACACACACACACACACACACACACACACACACACACACACACACACCCGACACAAATAAATTCCGCTGAAGCGGCCCTGGCAATGTAGCCCTCGGCTGTTGTTGACACGGGCGGTTGTGTAACACCGTTGCACCTGGACGTTCTGTCTGTCTGGATCTGGGTCTCGCCTGTAATTTCAGGAAGCTGGAAACGGGCACGAGTCCACACACCCACTTGAACCACCCCAAAACAAAAGTAAAGTGATATTTTTCCATCCAAGTGTGCTGTTTTTTTGTTGCGAATGTTGCTCCATATCCACAGTTCTTGTGTGCGTGTCGGATCTTTCCATTTACGCTGCGAAAGGCTGACCCCGCCACCAACAATTGAAAATAAATAATGAGCACATGCCGAATGTAAATACATTGAATTGCAGTTTCCTACAAAGTACCAGCTAAAGAAAAGTCTCAAACATTGTATTTTATTAACAACATAATCTGATGGATTACCACTTTAATGTCAATGTCATTATTAATATTTGCTTGAATTTTTTCCTCTGTGGGGGGAATCTTCCTTTTTTATGACAACGTCCCGCTCATGAATGCCCCCTGAAAAAACCTGGTCGCGATTCTGTGTTCTGTTAACAATAAGAGCGTACGTCGACTGTTGGTCTTTCGTGTTAAACTAAACCTACACCAAGAGTTGGCTGGATCCAAAGTGAAAGGGCAAAAGTTCAAGATGGCGGAGATGGCATTTAAGATTGGGTTGAATAATTGAAAATTTCCAACAGCATTTGCATGTAAGATTTAGTGTGATGCGTTTGACAGGGGGTTTCGAATGCTGGCACGCACATAGTGTACACACACTGCAGCATGCATTGCAAAAAAGAGAATAAATATTGACAAGCCGGAAAATCTTGGAAATACAATGGGTTTTGTATTTTTCAGCTAGTTCTGAGAAAACATGGCATCGATAATAATCAATTCCAGTGACATCTTTAAGTGAAATAAGTAACGTTTCAAAACGGAACAGCAGATGTTTGGTGACTCTGAAGGAAGAATATTTAAATTTTCACTCCCGAATGTCAGAAACCAGGATAACGTTGCAACAAGTTTCCCTTCAGGCTGATTGGCTTCCTGTCTTTCCGCCATGGTCTTTCCTCCTATTTAATTATTTTTTCTGTCTTTTGGTTAGCCGCCAGGACATTTTGTTCCAGGGTCAAGCTCCCTGTCCCCCCTGAAGCACATGTGAAAACCTTCATCACAGCGGTAAGTACAGACACCCTGCGTCCACTTAAGTCAGTTTTCAGAGACATTGGAGAGTGTTTGTCTTATTTAAGGACTGTCCAGGACCACTTGGCAGGGTGTCCTGCCCCTAGGGTTCCAACATCCAACAAACTGTTGGATCTTGGAACTTTCCTGTTTTGTTGTACAGGAAGTGTAGCTATCTCAATGTGTCATGTAATGGTAATGGTTTCCTGTAAGGGCTTGGTAAGGCTAATTACACTACTAATAGTAATACATAGTTACTGTTATTATAATAGTAATAGTTACTGTCATTCCACAAAGAGTAGTTTTGAATGGACACACCAAATTACACACTCCAGTTGCAGACCGACCTGGAGCACCGACTTTAAATCGATCGACAAAAATATATCAAATTCTCACATAAATCTACTACCTGGCCATATTCAACTGTATATTCTCAATTGATCGAGGCTGTTTTTCTCCAGTTTTGACCAGATTTGAGTTTTTTCGGTCCTTCCTTGAACATGTACACAACAAGGAGATAATATATTTAGACTATATTTCGAAAATAACTTACAGCTGAGATCTCCGAGATGGGCTTTGAAAGAAATGCACTATGTTTGAAGTCACAGAGCTGAGGACGTGTGTATGTATGTGTGTGTGTGTGTGTGTGTGTGTGTGTGTGTGTGTGTGTGTGTGTGTGTGTGTGTGTGTGTGTGTTTGTGCGTGTGTGTGTGTGTGTGTGGGTGTGTGTGTGTGTGTGTGTGTCTTCAGTTCAGTCTAGTGGTATAAATGTCTCCAAGTTGGACCCGCCCAACACATCGTTGTGTTTTTTCTTCAAGAACTAATCATCCGTCCCGTCACATGAGCGTTACGAAAGTGGTGTTGGGGAGGGATGGCGAACCGCTGTCCCGAAAAAAAAAACACCTGAAGGTTTTGGCCAATGACTT
>NC_137193.1:31199089-31296589 GCF_960531495.2 Zeus faber
CCCACATCCTTAAAGGGCAGCTTAGCATTTTGAAAGTCTTAAACATTTGCCCCATTAAGCACAGTAAGAACCTGCAGCAGAGTGGTACGTTTGTCAGTAGTGAGGGAAGCAACATTTTAATGCGAATTGGCTTGAAAAATAGCGAACAACAAAAACTTATCAACATAAAAGAGAATGTTTAAGTGTTACTCCATCACTTAAATGTTGATTTCCAAAATGTCATTCAAGTCCTTTTTTAAAAAATAATTTGAGTCCACCCAAGTGTTCAAATTGGTCACTTTCATCCATGAAGGTTCATCAAAACAAAGAACATAGCTCGGTCAAAATGTCCCAAAATCTGCATCACAAAAATGGCAGCACATTAAGTCAGAACAAACATCCTGCAAATGTTAACGTCACCAACTATGAGCAGGGTGAGCATGAACCCTTAAATAGGCTTTTGATGATCACATTAGTATGGTAAGATTGGCCTTAAACCCTGAACCCTCACACACACACACACACACACACACACACACACACACACACACACACACAGACACACACACACACACCCACACACACACACACACACACACACACACACACACACACACACAGGTCTAGATGTCCCTGGCCGACATTGACGGGTGTTATCGCGAGCCGCAGCCTTCCAGAGGTCATCTGCTTCCTCTCAAAGGTTCCGACTCGGCACAAAGGGACAAACTGTCCACTCAGGACACCATTGTACCACACCGCCAACGAATCGGCTTTTGGCTTCCGTTCTGACACTGAAAGCACCGCGCTCTCAAGTAATTCATCGCACAGTGTTCGCGCTAATACCAAAAAGTGCAATGATACGGAATCTCCCTTTCCACCTGACGGGGGAGAGCTTTGAGGAAATCAATTCTCTCTTCATTCATTTCTCTTTTTATCGCCTGACGACTTCAACTGTGATTCACAAACACAAGCAAGAGACTTTGAGATTTTTCTGCTGGAGATTCGAGATTTTCACTGAGAGGGTTTTTCTGAGCTAATCAGTTTTCCTATGTTTCATACTAAACCCCAGTTTTAAAAAACAACTTCCTCCTATAGATAGATAGATAGATAGGCAGACAGACAGACAGACAGACAGATAGACAGATAGATAGATAGATAGATAGATAGATAGATAGATAGATAGATAGATGGATAGATAGATAGATAGATAGATAGATAGATAGATAGATAGATAGATGGACAGACAGACAGACAGACAGATAGATAGATAGATAGATAGATAGATAGATAGATAGATAGATAGATAGATAGATAGATAGACAGACAGACAGACAGACAGACAGACAGACAGACAGACAGACAGACAGACAGATAGACAGACAGATAGATAGATAGATAGATAGATAGATAGATAGATAGATAGATAGATAGATAGATAGACAGACAGACAGACAGACAGACAGACAGACAGACAGACAGACAGACAGACAGATAGATAGATAGATAGATAGACAGACAGACAGACAGACAGACAGACAGACAGACAGACAGACAGACAGACAGACAGACAGACAGACAGACAGATAGATAGATAGATAGATAGATAGATAGATAGATAGATAGATAGATAGATAGATAGATTGATAGATAGACAGATAGATAGATAGATAGATAGATAGATAGACAGACAGACAGACAGACAGACAGACAGACAGATAGATAGATAGATAGATAGATAGATAGATAGATAGATAGATAGACAGACAGACAGATAGATAGATAGATAGATAGATAGATAGATAGATAGATTGACCGGGAATTAAAAATTAACTGTTACACAATAAAATATGAAATATGGCAGAATAGTGGAAAATAAAGCTAAACATTTGAAATAAAGCAGTATAAAACTTACATTCAAGTGAAGTAGTAAAACTGAATAGTTACATTATTGCTTCATATTATCGCTATAATACTATTTTATTATTATATTTATTATTAATCGCCTATAGATAAAGTTACCTCCAACTCATATACTGTTAAAAAGAATAATGCCTTTAATTTATATAGCGCCTTGCAAGGGACCCAAGGTTGCTTTACACACAGTCACATAGTGATAGATTGGGGCTGTCACGATCATGACGTTTTAATTGATGATTAATTCTCAATAAAATAATTGCGATTAAGATTGTTAAAATTGATTGTCTCATTTCATGCCACTGTGTAATAATGATATAGGGTAATTCTCCTACTAATACTACTAATCATAATAATAAGGAGGCAGCAATACTTAGGGTCCATTTTGGTCACATTAGGTACAATTTTCTGAGTTTCTGTAAATCCAATTTCATTGTAATAATTATGATAATGTTTGTATTTTTTTTGATATTATGATAATGATAATGTTTGTTTGTATTGTTTGTACTTGTGAAAATATTTGTTAGTGAATGTTATGTTATAATATAATAATGTTAGTTACTACTACTACTACTACTACTACTACTACTACTACTACTACTACTAATAATAATAATAATAATGTATATCTGCCTATTGCAGAATTGCTATCTTTTTCATTGAACATTTGAACATAAAATTATATTTAAAATTTTCAAATTACATTTTCAAATTTAATCAAATTCAATTCAAAGTGAAACAATTTTTTAATTCAAATTTAGGTGGACACCTGTGCTCAAATAATGGCAATCTGGCTTTAATGTAACCACGGTGACAGTTCCATTGACGATTTGGAACATTTTGAATCCACTGAGGCCTCTTTTTCAGTACTGAGGTCATGTTTTACCCCGAATGGTCAGTGCAGTGTGTGAAATGTGTTTTTTCTGGCGATATTGAGAAAATTGAGACACATTTTCTTGTATAGCGATGTTCCGCAGACTCAACAAACGCCCACGTGTACTATGCATGGGGGTTAGAGTTCCACAATCTAAAAAAAAACAAAAAACAAAAGTACACTGTGGTGAAGAACAGTCCCCATCACGTCCTCTTTGAGAGATTTCTCCTCTCGGTGGGCTCTCCTAGAAAACATTGAGCCCACCAAACCAAACCAAGAGGGGCAGCTCAGCGTGATAGAAGCCAATCAGTTCATGGGAAGAAAAAAAAGAGTGTGTGTGTGTGTGTGTGTGTGTGTGTGTGTGTGTGTGTGTGTGTGTGTGTGTGTGTGTGTGTGTGTGTGTGTGTGTGTGTGTGGGCGGGAGAGTAGAGAGCAATGTCTTTCCTGCCTCTGCCGCTTCCCCCTTTACGAAGGAAAACATATCCTCCCTCACCATTGTTCTCTTGACACCGAGGGCATTAGCATTAGCAGGGTGGGCTTACAGTGTGTGAGTGTGTGTGTGTGTGTGTGTGTGTGTGAGTGTGTGTGTGTGGGGGGGGGGGGGTGACCCTAGGGGACAAAAGGCCTTCAGCACTGTGGGCAAAGAGTCAAATGGAGCTGCATGCTTTACTGTTGTTGTGACTTATTAAATCATGTTTGTTTTCAATCATTACTGTGGGGTCAATACGACCAATCAAATTTAAAATATATGGGTGGTTTTGACATATTGACTTTTTTGTTTTTTTACTTCGGTTATATTATATTACACTGTTTTTTTCCTTAATTAAAAAAAATAAGTAAACATTTATATTTATTTAGTTATTGACTGTTAAGCCTTTTTTGTAAATGCTAATCCTCACCTCGAATAATTCTCCGTACATGGAAATGCACCTGATGGAATAAACTCTGATTTTGATCTTATTTTACAGAAAATCTCAACTTCAGTGGAGTTTGTGAGATGCTTTATTTTCTACATTATTGACATTATTGACCCACTTCCAAAATATTTTCATTGCCCACAGGCAGCCTGGGTTGCATCTGATGCTGGGTGTTGCCAACTGATGCCGGGAACTCTTGGATCGACTCCCAATGTCCTGCGTTAGCTGTCAATGATTCATTCGCAATTTTTTTATGCAGGTATTCCATCTCTCTAACTCCACTGCAAAAATGAACAAGCCATCGGATCAACACTGTTTACAGCGTTGAGAGGCAGATGGGCAGGACGCATGCATGTGCGTGAGCCGTTCCAGCTGTGTTTGCTTTGTGGCCTGCTCGGAATGGAGATCCGAAATGCCGATGAGGCATTTGTGTGTGTGTCCCGCTACCTGCGGGGAAACATCTTTCTGTTGGTTCACACCTTCCCCCGAGTCCCTAATCCCACCATTCCTCCTCCTTCAACACCACGGCTGCCTTCGCACTGCAGGTACAAATGGCCTGGATCTGATTCTTGTTTTCTTCCCCTTTTTATGTGACACAGATTGTTTGTATGTGAGTGATCACATGAGAATCGGATCTTATCAAATCATTTTCACGTGTGGTTCAAAAATCTGAATTGTGCCAAATGTAGAGGATGTCTTGACATCCCCAAGTTTTGGATCAAAGGTATGTCAGAGCAAAAACTGAGCGCCCGCTTTAATGTCCCCTGCTTTGCCCTCCCATTTTACCCAAAGTTTAAAAATGGGGGTGTAGGGAGTAATAAGATAAGATAAGATAATCAGCCGGAGGGAGATTGAGGCATTACAGCAGCAAAACACTGCAAATTAAAATGCGACAGAAAATAACACATATGTACATATGGATCTATAAAGTTCACGGGGCCTAGCACTTGGACCAACATCCAGTGACCAGTGATTTTCACCAACACTAACAAACCTAGTCATCGGCAAAAATAGAAAGTGAAAGTGAATCTAGTGACCGTTCGAATAACAGTTTTGAGGTTGATGATAGATGACTCGCTCAGCAGGACTGGTCAGAGAAGTTTTGCAAAGAAAGATCTTAATAAAAATGCTTTTATTTCACCGTGGGTGGGTGTGGCAGCTTGGATAGTCGTATGTCACTTTTTTCCCCAGAACTTCCTTTCAGACTTCTGAGGCTAAAATCAGTTATTTGTCAATAATATAGAGTCAACTTATGGTGGATGAACTGCAGCAGGGAGCGCCACAGAAAAGCATTAAAGTTGCTCAAAGATGCAAACAATACAGAGGTTACAAATATTTAAATGCATGGAGGTGAACCGGTGCCTTGCCCTGTTTCTGGGCAGACTTTAGGTGGAAGGGACGTCTTTTGGAGAAATGGAGGTCGGGTGTGTCTGTCAATTCTGTCTTGGCTCATTAAAATATTGAGGCAGCGGAATGGAATGGGTGCCGCGGTAAGTAACAATTACATAAGGTGGAGGAGGACAAACCGCATAGAGGTGCGTCGGCTCAGAGGACCGTGATGTGGCAGAAGCCAGAGAACAAGTTCACGCAGGCAGAGCATCCGCAGGGGTTCGATAGTGATTATGAGCTGCTTACAAAACGTCATCTTACAGGAAAAAGAAAGTAAAGATAACACGGGATAAGAATTACGTTAAGATAGGGAAATAGAAGGTCCTGGCGGTCGCTTAAGGCCAGCCAGGACAGCGCTCAGGGTGCACTGAAGCATGAGGGGTGAGGCCGAAGTTATTGTTCCGTACCCAGCAGCAGTGCCAGAGGCAGGAAATCCAAAACATTCCCACCCTTTAAGTTAACAGAACACCTGCCGCGCCCCCAAGACAAAACAGGGTTCCTGGTCTGATCTGCAGAACCTCAAGACCCATCACAGTTACTTCGAACAGACAGTGTATATAATATATCTATATTATAGATATATACAGTAGATATTATAGTATATAGATATTATAGACTTTTATTCATGCCACTTCCCCGAACCCAAACCTAACTCTTATGTTAGGGTAAGGGGATAGGGTTAGTACATTTGTAAATATGACTTGCCAATAAAACCTTGACATAGATAATATGGCAATATATACAAAATATTATGATAAACGACAAATATAACCAAAAAATATATAAATCACCGAAAAACTATTTAAAAAAAAGACCCAAAGAAATAAACTGTGGTCATTTTGTCATATACTGTACTTTACCTGATGAAATTAAACTGACAGTGTACCAAAAAGATAAACCTGGCGATAAGAAAGATATTGGTAATCTACAATAAATCTGGTGATAAACATTAAATATAAGCCTAAAAACATGCTTTTAATAAACCTAAAAAGAAACAGAAAATATTAAACAGTAAACGGAATGTTGGCAATAAACCTCCAGAATGAACAGAAAACATACAGCACTACCTTTGTATCATCCAATGCAGCAAATCCTCTCACACACACACACACACACACACACACGCACGCACGCACGCAGGCACGCAGGCACGCAGGCACACACACACACACACACACACACACACACACACACACGCACGCAGGCACGCAGGCACGCACACACACACACACACACACACACACACACACACACACACACACATGCACTCACGCACGCACACACACACACTTGTCTCTATAAAACTCTCCAGACAGAAATTTAGGAGCTGATGGGGACATTGATGAATACATAGACTCTGTCTCAGCCTACATCTCCCAGTGCAATCTCGTCCCGAAAGTAAATGTTCCGACTTTCCCCAAACAAAAGCCCTGGTTAATCGTGCTAAGCTCAGAGCACGGTCCTCTGCCTACAGCTCTGGGGACCTGGAGGCCCTGAGGAAATCCAGATATAGATAGACCTACGGAAAGCCATCAGAGATGCCAAAAGAGACTACAGGGACAAGTTTGAGTCGAACTACCACAGCTCCAACCCCAGACACAGGTGGTGTGCACTGCGATCCATCATTGACTATAAAGAGAAAAATAGTGAGGCCCAGTCCGCCGCCTCTCTCCCCGACGAGCTCAACACCATCTACGAACAATTAGAGGTGAGAAACACCATTCCTACTGGGAGGCTAGCTGAGAACCAGGACGAATGCACTGTGTCCCTAGCTACAGCTGATGTGAAAAGAGCTTTCAAAAGAGGGAACCCACGAAAGGCACCAGGGCCAAATATTGCATTCTGGGCCGTGTCCTCAGAGTTAGCGGGGTGTGACAGATGGGGGGCGTGGTCACCTACACCGGATCGGGCTGATCGGTACTACGGGCGTCGATTGGTCTGACTTGCTACGGGCGTCGATTGGTCTGACTTGCTACGGGCGTCGATTGGTCTGACTTGCTACGGGCGTCGATTGGTCTGACTTGCCGTGGGCGAGGTCTTATGTCTGTGGTGTGCTCTCTTTCAGTAAGGAAGAAGAGTGGTGCATGGAATCGAGCCTGTGCCTACATCGCTGCCAACAGTGCCATCCGACAAACCATTACTACTTAAGAATTAAGAATCTTTATTTGTCACGACACACCGCACTACACACATGCACATACTGTATATACTACTACTACTACTACTACTACTACTTACGTTCTTGTTTGCCAGCGAGCCTTTTTGTTATTTTTTGAACCAGTCTGCAGTCCCCACCTACTTTAAACAGACCACTATTGTCCCCATACCAAAGAAACCTTCCATCATCGGCCAGAATGACTACAGCCCGGTAGCACTGACCTCCATCATCATGTAGTGCTTCGAGCTGCTAGTTAGAAATCACTTCGGCTCCACCCTGCCTGACACCTTTGACCCCCTTCCACTTGCATTCCGCCCCCACAGATGGGGCGGAAGGCCTGACGAAGCCATCGCCCTGACAGTACACACTGCCCTCTCCCACCTGGGCAAGGGAAACACAGACGTGAGCATACACTGTTTGTAGATTTTAGCCCAGCGTTCAGCACCCACTAAGCCCGTTCCCAAGCTCGTTCAGGATCCTGACACCTCCCTTTGCAACTGGATCCTGGACTTCCTGACGGCTAGACTCAAGGTGGCGAGAATGGGCAACCTCACCTCCTCTGCACTGACCCTGAGCACTGCTTCAAGTTCTTCAGTGTGTTCATCAAAGATGACCTCACCTGGTCCAGGAAAGCGGACCCGGCGGTAAAAAAACGCCCAAAAGCGCCTATACTTCCTGAGGAGACTCAATAACTTTGGCATGTCTGCGAAAACCCTCACCAACTTCCACAGGTGCACCATTGAGAGCATCCTCTCTGGCTGCATCACCGCCTGGTACGGCAGCTGCCCCGCTGCTGATCGCAAGGCGCTCCAGAGGGTGGTGTAGAAAGCGGAGCGCATCATCCGCTGCCAACTCCCCTCCGTGCAAGGCATCTATCACACACAATGCTTTAGGAAAGCACGGAAAGACATAAAAGATTATAACCACCCAGGTTATGGACTGTTCACGTCGCTGCCGTCTGGTAGATGTTACCGGAGCATTCGGGCACGGACTACCAGACTCGCAAACAGTTTTTATCCCCAGGCCAGCAGGCTCCTTAACCAGCAATACTAAGATCAGTAGTGCTCTGGTCACTTGGACATTCAATGTCAATTACCCAGTCTAATGCCTTCTACGTAGTCATCACAAGAATTTCACTGTTCAGAATGACCCCGTGTTATACTGTGCATTTGACTTTGACTTTGATTTTATTATAGCTTTGAAGAGGTTTTGTAAACTGAGTCACGGTATGATCCTTCGCTGGCCTTTTCCAGGCAGCCATCTTGTCCGTGGAACATCAAATAGACTTATGTGGGGAAAAAAAAGAAAAAGCGATAGCATCTCTTTGAAGTGGAGGGCTTCTGGGGCATTCAAGCTTTTGCCAAACCGGGCGAGAGAGAGAGAGAGAGAGAGAGAGAGAGAGAGAGAGCGAGAGGGAGAGAGATAGTGTGCGAGAGAGCTTGACATTCTCTGGACGGGGTAAGCGCGGCTTTCCGTGGCACCCAGAGAGATAAAATAAATCTTTATATACTGTATATATATTTTTTTTCTTTTTTTGCAACAGCTGCAGTCCAGACCAAGCTTCTCTGAAAGCCCGTGTGCGACGCTACGGGAAAGTGTACGCCGGCGCCAACTCAAACATCAGCTTTCGTGTCGTGAACCCTCGGCCAGACAAATAAACGTTACAAGATAACACCGCAAAGAATGAGATCGCAATAAACAATATATATATATATTTTTTGGACATTTAGATATCTTACTTAGAAAACATAATTACCTCATTGTTCCAACTAATCCCATCTATTTTTTTTAAGTCAAATCAGTAGCTACCTCATTTAATTACCTTATCACAATGTATTTATTTGTTTTTAGAAATCCAGTCGTCAACGAAATCAAGTAATATTCATTTTTTACCAAAATGGAAAATGCTTGATTCAAGTATTATGTTTTACATGTATTTATTCATATTTTTTTATGTGTTCTCTTTTATTAATTTAAGCATAAAATAAATATTTTGTGAACCCATATTGCAAATCAATATGGGTGGTACATCAGATAGAGGTTTGATAGGTAGATAAATAAACCAGTACAAAGATTTAAAAAAAATAAACCTACAAAAATAAAGCTACAAATGCACAATGAAATATAGCTGCAGGCAGCAATACACAGGGTCCAGGGTAGTCCGGCCCTTCGTTAAAGTTCAGTGGACGAGTGTGCTTTGGGTCTTTGGTCTGGTGTGTTTTGTGAGTGCAGAAATTCATTCGTTGCGGCCTGGTTACAGTGTTTTTCTATGATCTATGATCACAACTAACAGCGGTTGTCATTTTGAAATAGGGCTGCATGATTATAGCTTAAATGATCATCATTTTTTTATTCAATATTGTGATCATGATTATTTGTCACGATTATTAATCAATTTCCGAGAACAGAATTATTTTATGGCACTATGTAAATCAACAGAAAATTGCGTTCACAATAATAATGTATCTTATGAACCCATATGCTTGTTCCTGGAGTCTCCAAACCGTGCATCACCCTGATGAAATAAGCCTCTTAACACTGAAAGGTGTAGAGTACCAACAGGTATATTTAAAGGAACTTCATCTATATTTAATAGTCAGAGATTTTGCAGCAACTTCTGTAGGCGTTTTTCCAGTTGTTCTTTCTGAGTTTTTTGCGGTCTTTACTTTAGAGTGTTGTCCAGAGTTTTCAGAAAATATTTTAGTCTTTTTTTTTTAAGGAGAGTAGCTGCCCATCGTTTCTTTTCTGCCTTGGAATTTAGGCTTCTTGGGCATCTGGAAGGGAACTCAAAAACACAAAAAGAATGAATATATTTCAAAACACATACACAATTGTATTATTTTATTGCTTATGTTTATTGTTACCAGTAATTATAATTTAGGAAGATTGTATAAATTGTATGGAATGTCTATAAATTCTGACATTGATCTTATTGGGTTTTAATTCTGAAGGATTTACTCTGGTGTCTGTCAGTTGTCCTAAGAAGCGTATATGTTTAATATATTATTATTATATATGATGTGCTTTGTTCAATCAAATTGCCTTCTGGTGATACTTTGTAACTTTGTATGGTTAAGAATTTGTGTCTTATATTCCTTTAGTTAAAGTCCAAAAGCGACAACATCTGTCTATCACTTGGCAGTACTATCACATGATCTGTGTACTGCCAACATGGGCGTGCAGGCAAGGATTTCTCAGTTTCAGCATACATCTGTGCGTGGCTCCATCGTGGTGAGGTTGCGATTGTCGACCAATCACTAGGCTGCGATGCTATCATGTGACCTGTGCAAGCCGTCGTTTGCGCATGTGCACGAGTTGCGGCGATGATAGAAAATACCGTTTTTTTTAAACAAATTATTCCACAATAACGGACAGATCTGGATCGAACTCGGACGACGGCATGTCGGAACTGCCCCGAATACACATTTTATTAATCTTGTCAGTGAGTGCATTGGATCCACGAGATCTAAACTAAAAACCTAAAAATTAACGAAAACACAACAAAATAGACCTAACAAGAAAAATACAATTTGCAATATACAATAAATCGAAAGTAAACTGAAAAAAAAACAACAAATAAGTGACCAACAATAAAATGAACAATAAACAATATAACAAAACATGGCCTAAAAAGTGATTGAGCAGCTCATAGATTTGTTGGAAAATGTCCATTTTTGTACATGCCACAATTTAGAATGAACTAAAAGAATTGACTGAGGTTTCTGTGAGGTTGCAACGTATATTGGAGCCAGATGGAGATAACAGCTGGATTACAGTGCAAACAAAGATGAAACAGAATCCTTTTGGAAGTTTTTGTTGAAGGGTCAACGTTATGCAACGATCTGGACCACAGAGCAACTTGGGTTTTTTTTTTCAGTGTTTTTGTTTCCAGTGTTATGTAAAGCTAGAGAATAGACTGAATCGCGTTAACAAGAACAATTCAGTGGATATAATAGATGAAAATATAAACTTTTTGAAAATAGATAGATAGATAGATAGATAGATAGATAGATAGATAGATAGATAGATAGATAGATAGATAGATAGACAGACAGATCTCCTTCCTGCTTGCTTTGGGGCAGCCAGCACACCGACAGAACGCAGGAAAGCAGTTTTCTCTCTTTCTTTTTTAAAATAATTGCACGCTCAGCGTCCAAAGCCCTTGACGTCACGTTGATTTCCTGTTCCCTGGGCTCAGCTCGGCAGGGGTAGAGTGGGTTAGAGGCGTGGGGGTGGGGGAGGGGGGGGGGTTGGAGGGTCGGCCGGGCGGGGTGGAGGGGGTCTTCTCAGGAAACCGAGGCAGGGAGTGGTTCCTCCTCTCTTATCGCCGTGTCCTGTGTCCCCCCTCGCTCCCACCCACCCACACCGCTCACACCTCACCCAAGAGGGGTGACGGGAGGGGAGGGGAACAGATTACGCAGTTTACGCTATCGCCGTTCAGCATGAGTGACTATGCTAGGCCCGAATGAACACCCACCCCGCCGCCCCTAGACAGGCGTTAAAGACAGGATTTCAAATGGCCCTTCAAAGCCCATTTCCTCAACTGCCGTGAAGGGGGAGCTCATTGACGACACAATTGGCGGCACAATAGGCGAGAGTCGAAACCCTCGAGACAACCTGGTCTTCATGCAATTGAATTTTAACTTGATACTGTTGTTGGAGGAGTGAAAGGTCTTGAAGCGTTGTGAGTTGACGAGGTCCAGCTTGAATTGTGCATTGTGGGCCGTTGCATTGTGTTGTGTATTACAGAGATAGAACTTTCTGAAAAAACAACCAACGGTGACCATGCACAACCAACCAACCCACACCCTGTTGTCACTTCACTCATTAGGAAGTTTACTCAAAATGATAGTGACACAATGAGCCAGACAGCGCAGCCTGATTCATTAAGGTCAGACGTTGACGGTCCAAGATTAAGAAAAACTAAAATAAAACAGATGGATAGATGCAAAACAAAAATGATGGTGAAAAAATGGTGAAATTTGTATTATGAATTAAAGAATCAAATCATGTTGTATATTTGAATCTTTCATCAATTTCATACAGAGTTGAGGAAGAGCAGAAGTAGAGGTAGAGCAGAGGTAGAGGTAGAGTAGAGGTAGAGTAGAAGTAGAGGTAGAGGTAGAGGTAAAGTAGAGGTAGAGATAGAGTAGGAGTGAGAGGAAGAGGTAAAGGTAGAGGTAGAGGTAGAGGTACAGTAGAGATAGAGGTAGAGGTAGAGGTAGAGCACAGGTAGAGGTAGAGTAGCGGTAGAGTAGAGGTAGAATAGTGGGTGGTAAAGGGAGGTTATGTAGAGGTAGGTTGTTAGGTCGAGTGAAGTAAAGGTAGAGTAAAGGTAGTTAAAGTACAGGTCGAGTAGAGGTAGTTAAAGTAGATGTCGAGTAGAGGTAGTTAAAGTAGAGGTAGAGTAGAGGTAGTTAAAGTAGAGGTCGAGTAGAGGTAGTTAAAGTAGAGGTAGAGTAGAGGTAGTTAAAGTAGAGGTCGGGTAGAGGTAGTTAAAGTAGAGGTAGAGTAGAGGTAGTTAAAGTAGATGTCGAGTAGAGGTAGTTAAAGTAGAGGTAGAGTAGAGGTAGTTAAAGTAGAGGTAGAGTAGAGGTAGTTCAAGTAGATGGTGAGAAGAGGTAGTTAGAGTAGAGGTAGAGTAGAGGTAGTTAAAGTAGATGGTGAGAAGAGGTAGTTAAGGTAGAGGTAGAGTAGAGGTAGTTAAAGTAGATGTCGAGTAGAGGTAGTTAAAGTAGAGGTAGAGTAGAGGTAGTTAAAGTAGAGGTAGAGTAGAGGTAGTTCAAGTAGATGGTGAGAAGAGGTAGTTAGAGTAGAGGTAGAGTAGAGGTAGTTAAAGTAGATGGTTAGAAGAGGTAGTTAAGGTAGAGGTAGAGTACAGGTAGTTAAAGTAGAGGTCGAGTAGAGGTAGTTAAAGTAGAGGTCGAGTAGAGATAGTTAAAGTAGATGGTGAGTAGAGGTAGTTAAAGTAGATGTCGAGTAGAGGTAGTTAAAGTAGATGGTGAGTAGAGGTAGTTAAAGTAGAGGTCGAGTAGAGGTAGTTAAAGTAGAGGTAGAGTGCAGGTAGTTAAAGTAGAGGTCGAGTAGAGGTAGTTAAAGTAGAAGTCGAGTAGAAGTAGTTAAAGTAGAGGTCGAGTAGGGATAGTTAAAGTAGAGGTCGAGTAGAGGTAGTTATAGTAGAGGTCGGGTAGAGGTAGTTAAAGTAGAGGTCGAGTAGAGGTAGTTATAGTCGAGGTCGGGTAGAGGTAGTTAAAGTAGAGGTAGAGTACAGGTAGTTAAAGTAGAGGTCGAGTACAGGTAATTAAAGTAGAGGTCGGGTAGAGGTAGTTAAAGTAGAGGTCGAGTAGAGGTAGTTAAAGTAGAGGTCGAGTAGGGATAGTTAAAGTAGAGGTCGAGTAGAGGTAGTTATAGTAGAGGTCGGGTAGAGGTAGTTAAAGTAGAGGTAGAGTAGAGGTAGTTATAGTAGAGGTCAGGTAGAGGTAGTTAAAGTAGAGGTCGAGTAGAGGTAGTTAGAGTAGAGGTCAGGTGGAGGTAGTTAAAGTAGAGGTCGAGTAGAGGTAGCTATAGTAGGGAGAGAGGAGGGAAGCCGAGTAAACATGTTGTGGAAGACGTTGACGACACACCCTGCCACAACTAACTCGCTGACATGTGGACAAGCTGCAGACAGGGGGCGTTGTTTGCGAAGCGATGGATAGTTTCCCTCCTGGGGCACACACACAGCAACGCCCCAACTCAAACCAGCGCCTCCCTTTGATCGCTGCTTGTTCTCTCCTCCAAAAAGTTCTGTCTCCAGAGAGATGCTTCCGCTTTTGGGAAGCGCCTGACGGCCAATGAACACCTTCCCCTTCTTTTTTACCTTTTTTTTTACCTTTTTCACAGAAACGCTGACATTTCAGGCCGGGTGGGAGGCAGGCGGCCGCGGCCCAAGACATCAATGGTGTTTGTCGAACTAGTCGTAACACTAATCCCAACTTTAACGACAGGACAGGATCAAAGCTGTTTGCTGGGTGGGGTAGGGTGGGGTGGGGGGGGGGGGGCCCGGGCAGGATTTGTGTCATTGCAGGAAAAGGAAAGTAATGGAGTGACTGATATGATGGCATGGGAACAATTGCTCCCTGTGGCCTCCAGATGGCTTTGCCCCCCCCATCCAAGGGCCGTGGAGGACGGAGGGAGGGTGGGGGTTCCTGCAAGCTACCTTGCCATTTCAGGCCCTGCGTCGGGCTTCTCTGTAACGGAAAAACTATCGGAGGCCATTGCTGTCGTGCAGGAGAAGGACAGCGTGACACGCCAAGCAACTCACCACACAACAACCATTTATCATGGAGATTTTGCCGTTTGAGTGCGAATGAGAGGTGGCATGCGGATCCCTTCCAGCGGACGACGTCATTCACGCTCTGTGGCATTGAAATGTTTGTGCGCGGCCCCGACAGGCGCCCGTCGACAAACAAAGCTCGGACGGAGCGGATCGGCCGTGTCCACGTCTCCGCCAGCGCCGTCCGGGAGGACAGGCCGCACTGCGCTTCCCCATTATCCCCCCCCCCGGACACCATTCAAACGCCAGCGCCGAGTTTCACTCAGAAACAACTGTTCGTCCGGAGTGAGGAGCTGGATGAACCGAAGGGACCGAGTCTGTTGGCGCCCCGCCCCCCCCACTCTTTTGTGTTTGTTATTGTTGCGAGAGGGGCAGAACGGGCTGTGCCCGCTCTGCTCAAACCAATGTACCGACGCTAATGATCTGCTGCCGCCAGTGCCAACCGCACGCACATTCACATGGGGGTGGGGAGCTGTTCCCTTTGTTGGAAATTGAATAAACTAAAGTTCTGGGACTGTGACGACTACACTGTAAATAAAATAAATAAAAACTTGAATGAAGCCAAATTATCTGCCACTATATATATTTTGTGAATTTACAGGCACTCCTCCCTTAACGACCGAGTTGCGTTTCTAGGACCAGGTCCTTAAGCAAATTGGTTGACAAGCGAGGAGCCGTGTTATTTCACGGTGAGGGGGCGTGGCCATTGCGAACGCTAGTGTAGTGAATACTGACAGACTGTGGGAACGACACTGAGACTGAGAACGGTGATGTGTGATGAGATGTATACAGTGTTTATAGTATATATAGTGTATACAGTGTATATAGTATATACAGAGTATATATATTCAAGATTCAAGATGTTATTTGTCGCATACATATACATACGGTCATACATAATGTGTATACAGTGTATAAAGTATATAGAGTGTATATAGTAAATATAGTGTATATACAGTGTATATAGTTTATAAAATGTATATAATATATATAGTATATATAGTGTATACAGTGCATATAGTATATATAGTGTATAAAGGGTGATGCGCAATGAGATGCTTGATGCTGAGACGCCGCACACGCAGCACGCACGCAGCGGTATTGTACGCAGCGTACAATACAGACTGGTTGGAGAGCTGGTCATAAGTCTGGACGGTCATGAAACGGGTAGGTCGTTAAGTGAGGAATACCTGTATAGGATTTGCAAAATAAATGATGTATCTTACAGTCTTCTCAAAGTACAGCGAAGATGTCATGAAATTTCATCTTTCAGAGTGGAGCGCTCTGTAAAAAGTTACTGATTTACTGAGGAAGTTTACTGGAGTTACTGAGGACAAAGCGAGCTGCATAATCTCACACACACACACACACACACACACACACACACACACACACACACACACACACACACACACACACACACACACACACACACACACACACACACACACACACACACACACACACACACACACAAATTTTGATGAGAACTTTCCTCTTTAAACCAATCTTAACCATTTTCTACTTGTAAAACATCATTGAAATAGACCAAAAAGAGTTACAATAACCTGAATTTGTGCATTTCAATGACCTTTTGTTTTACAGGGTCAGTATATTAACAGTGAAATTTTTTTTTTTTTTTTCGCAAAAAGATTAGCTAAGAACAGAAAACAAACACAAAAATAGAGTGTTTTGTGTTCAATTGGTCGAAAAGTCACATGGCTGGTTCCTGTGAACTTCTTTAATATATATATATATATATATATATATATATATATATATATATATATATATATATATATATATCTCTCTCTCGCAAGGTTTTTCATAATTTGACGTGCACTGGCTGGTTCTCGCTGTAGTACCCGAGTGGAATGCAACTTGTCCCAAATTGTTTCTATGCCCATAAAAAAAAATAAAAGAACAGAACAAAATCACCGGCTGCGATATCACTGTGTCCGTGCTGTCGCTTTATTCAAAGTGAACAAATTTCATCAACACATGAATGCCCTGCCAAAATATACACAGTGAATGTGAAAGGGTGGAAACCTGGCTGGCAACAGCACCTAACCTTTTTTTTTTTTTACAAAATGCTTCTTTGGAAGCAATATTTATCTTCCCTTCAGGTCAGAATTCATACAAAACTCAATAAAGGGGGTTGATAAAGTGCATTTTTCACTCCGCCTCTACGTGTGTTTGAGTGTGTCTGCAAACTGGCATTGTTTGGCTCTGGCGGCTCTCTATCTCTCACACTCTCTCACTCTCTCTTTCTCTCGGTGGTGGATGGAGAGATCTGACGGCGGGCCAACAAAATATTCACGTTGAGCCAAGTGAGCCCGTCAGTCAACAGAATTACACAAGACTGATCCGCTAAGAGTGAAGCTGGTGATAAACACACACACACACACACACACACACACACACACACACAAACACACACGCACACACGTTATCCACATGTCAGAGCCGCCCTAAATACAAAATAACAATAAAAGCTATGCCTGATAGATAATACACATTTCTTTTCACTTGATGCTGTACTGACCTCCATTTCGGTGAATTATTCAACTTCAATGTAAACATCTGTGGCCCCCTATTATTCTGAGTGTGCAACATGGCGACCATACACATGGGCTACAATGATTGACGTTTGCAACTTTGATAGTCCTCTCGTGATTGTGTTCCTTCTGCAGTACAAACATGAGCTTTGGTGGTGGCGGTGGTGGGGGGCACAACATTTTTTTTAGATCCTTAAAACCGCAGAGCAAGTCCGCTACAGATTTCTCGAGCAGGTGAGAGAATCGACACCGACTGGAGACCTGCAGCGGAGTGGAGCCGTCCAAAGTCTACTGTATGTGGAGAAGACCAAAACAAATCAAATCCATTGACCTCTCGGGGAGAAAGGGACCCTGTTTGAGCTCGTGGACGAATGGTTCCACGGTAACAAACTCCAACCACCCTTAGCTGGGAGGGACGGGCCGCCACACGCCAGCTCCCGGATCCTCACGTTCCTTAACGGTAAACACAACGCCACGATCTGCTTTCGGCTTTCACCAAGTCCCATCTGGTGTCTCGTAGTTCTTAACAAGTCCCGATTTGAGGCGGAAGAAAATTATTTCGACGAATCATCTTTTCCTTTTCTGTTGCCGGAGCGCCTTCCTCCTCTTCACGATCATGGCGTGGAGCTTCTCCAGGCCCTCCTGCAGCCCCTCGCCGATGATGGCGCAGGCGGGCTGCAGGTGCCAGGGCGTGGAGGCTCCCAGCTCGCCCAGCGCCAGCATGTGCTCCATCTCGGCCAGGCCCAGCGAGTTCCTCAGGTCCTGCTTGTTGGCCACCACCAGCACCGGCACACCCTGGTTCTCCGCCAGCCGCGTGATCTTGTGCAGCTCCGTCTTGGCCTCCTCCACGCGCTCGGCGTCCACCGAGTCCACCACAAACACGATGCCGTCGGCGCAGCGCGTGTACGAGCGCCACAGTGGGCGCAGCTTCTCCTGCCCGCCCACGTCCCAGAAGTGGAAGGACGCCGCCCGCCGGCCGACTCCCAGGGGGACTTTGATCTTCTCCGCGTTGAAGCCCTTCGTCGGGACGGTGTTGACAAACTCGTTGAAGCGCAGGCGGTACAGCACGGTGGTCTTCCCGGCGCAGTCCAGCCCCAGGATCACAATGTGGAGGGCCTGGAAGGAAGGGAGGCCGGAGAAGAGCCTGTGCCTGTCTGATAATCCATTCCCCATCTTGAGTATCACATTCGAGCAGAAGCAGTGCAGGGGGGGAGTGGCAGGGGGGAAGTCGCTGCTCTCTCACCCAATATTCACAAGACTGTTCTTGTCGCTGAAGGACTGCAGCAGGAGCCTGTGTATCAAGAATAAATCAGCATTACTGGAACAGACTGCGGGCAAGGCGAGCGCACAACTAAAGGTCCCCCCCCCCTCCGCAAGAGGAACAGTAAATAAGTGACTCTGGCTTTAGACGCCTAAACGACGTTTTCTTTTGTTATTGTTGTTGTCGCGTTCTTCCTTCTGCGGGAGGTGGATGAGGAATGAAACAGCGGGGCGTAGTGAAGCCTATTTGCACATGTAGCGCCACAGCAGAGAGCGGGGGATTGACACGCTAATTTCTCTCCACAATGAGACGAAGCCTTTGAAATTTGGGCTGAAATCCCGGTGTCGTCCGAACGCACACGACCCCCCCCCCCCCCCCAGCTCCACAAGGAGGCTCTGGGATTATTGGGATGAGGTTACTGCAACAGGGCGCCGTTGCCCCGATTTTTTTCATTGTGGATTTGAGCACAATTTAAAAAAAAAAAAAGGAGGTGTTGCTCGGCAACGCCGCTGCCAGCCCTGCCCGATAAGACCAACAAGTGCTCGGGAAAAAAAACAACCCAAAACGATTAATTACACGCGGCTGGATGTGAAACGGCCTCGCAACACGAAGCGCAGGGATGACAGGAACAGTCACCTCGGTGCATTTTCCCGTTAATTGGACCTGTTGGTTTTCATAGGACGCGGTGGCCGCGACGTGTAAACGACACCGCGTGACGGGACGGAGTGAGACCACCTACCTTTACTACGCGCGCAGGTCCGGTCGTCGGCGGCTTGAAGACGTCCGTCGGGCGCGGCGCTGCTCTCCATGTCCGCACACGGACACTGGCGCGGAGAGTGCGGCGGCTCCGTCTCCTTCCCACCGGCAGGAGGAGGAGGCGGCGGCCGCGCCGATTGGCGGAGTCCCCAATTTGGCCGCCGCCGTTCCGGGAGATGATTGGCCGAGAGCGCCGCCGTCGTCCCGCCCCCGCGCCACCTGCCCGCGTCGTTCAGCAACTTCGACGGGACCGCGAAAGTGCGGCTCAGCTGATCGGCGGCGCGACGCGGGGCGCCCCCTGCTCGAGTGCTTTTTACTTTTTTAAACCGAGAGGAGAAAGTGTTGATGGCCGAATATTTTTTAATTCCCCCCCCCAGCATACAAGCCAATGTTGAGACTTTGAGCCACAGCGGCCATATCAGACGCCATAGGCCTACACCGTGTTGTTCGCCACGCTGCCACACACATGTCGAATCAAAATAAAATAAAAAATAAAAAGACAAAACATCCCCTTCTTATATCTTACACTTTCGATTTGCAAAGTTCTTCGACTGGAATTGAGAATGGTGAACATGGAGCCCACTTCCCTCCAAACTTAATGCGTTAGAATAAATTGGATTTAATCCGTCGGTTGATATTCGTGCTAATTGCACGGTATACTGTACATATGATTCATCATGTACAGAAATACCATTTCATTCAATTCGTGTTCATCCTCGGTGCCACTGGGCCTCAGTCATAGCCTTGGTGCATTGAGCAAATTGTAAATATTCTGTATTTATTGTGTTTTCACTTTTTTGACTGTTCAGCATTATGTGTATTTGACAAATTCCTCGTATCGAATTCTGTTTCTGATTCCGCGATGATACATTGAATTAGCAACCATCCCTGTGTAGTAGGCTGTCTATTGCGTGCTGTCGTGTTTTTTTTTTTTAACTTCATTTCAAATTCAAATTCCACCCTCCCAATCAACCATCCATCAAACAAAAACTTTTGCATCTCAATGTGTTTGAGGCGGACGGAGATGGCCCCTCAAAGTCTGTCGCTCAATTGTTTCTTCAGTGTTTGATCGCAGTACTCCACGCGGCAGGAAATACACATTGTGGTCATGAATTACACTCAAAGTGTCTCACCGAGAAAACGTCTGAGCAGAAGGGAACACGTCAAACCACGTCAAGTCCGCAACTCTTTAGAAGAAAGGGGCGGAGGGCCCGTGTAAGGAGGACCGTGCTGCTTGAGCGCCACCCTGTGGCGAATGGCTTTAATTTTTAAATCAGTATGGAAGGTGAGAAAAGGTCCATAACAAAAAGCTGTTTCAGAACATTTGCAGCAGTGTAGAAAGGGAAACACAAAGAAGGAGGAAAGGAAAATGAAAGCCTTCAATTGCATTTCATGTGGTGACGGTTCGATGATGCACTGGAGCCATACTTACCATGGCCCCTCCTCGCCACATAACGTCTAGAGGCTGTACGCATCATTGGGCTACAGAGCAGAGGTTCCCAACCATCGCGATCAGATTGCGATGTTTTCTCCAAACAAAGCAAATAAAACAGTGTTTTTTTAAAAAAAAAATTTCATTGTAGATGTATTTTACTCCGTTTCCTAATTGAACAAAACATTGCCCTTTTTAACTGCCCCCTCAGTTTCATCCTGGCGCCGGGCCTGCACTTCAGAGAGGCTGCAGCGTTTCAGAGCACAGAACACTGCTTATTTTTTCAGTATTTTGAAACCTAATTTTACATGCTTGCCGTTTTTTTTTCAGTCACTCAAATTTGGCTGGGTGGTTAATAACACATTTTTCTGCGAGGCAACAAACTCATATACAAAGAACATATAGTTATTGTTGCTTTACACAGACTGCATATATTGACATTTCACTGCATATATGTATGAAAGTATGTATATGAATGTAACAAATAACCCTCTTGAAACTTCAAGGTAGCACTGGGCTGCATTGTATTTCCAACTCCTAAAGCTTCACAGATCTCATGGCCCCGGCTAGAGTGTCGGGCCCCCAGCGTGATGGGTCCCAGGCCAGGAACCAACCTGTGAAGGTGGCGGGCTCGTGGCCCTGCTTCACCACCACAACGGGGGTTCTCTTGTCCCGGTTTCCTGGGTCCGTCTCGATGTACTGTTTGGCTTTAATGGGGAAAAAACAACAACAAAAACAGTAAAAGATCAGAGCTCAAGGTATTTAAGCTCATTCATACTTGAGTAAAAGTATATACTGTATGTAGTTGCCTTTGAATTGAATTAAAGTATTAAAAGTAAAAGTACTTGTCATATGCTGTGCCCTGATAGAACAGAGCCTATACTACCCCTTTCTTCTGTAGATGAGAGCTCAAATCCTGATTACAATTTATAATAAAACAGTTTAGGTAGCGTCGATGTAATTAACAATTGCTAATCTTAATTGCATCGCAAGTATCAATTGCGATCAGACGCAAAACCAGGGCAAATTGCACTCAGCATCAAAACTTTATGGGTGTGTTTGCTGGGATCATTTGTGCAATATGTTTTGTGATGCTGAGATGTCGCAGATAGGGGCCGCAAAATAATGCGTAATTCATGGCGCTGTCAGCGGCCGCACTCCATTCTTTGTTAATTCGCCCCTAAATGTACTCATTGTGAGAAATAGCGCCCTCTAGGGGCGAGGAGGAGAATGCTCCGGCTGCGACTATATATTGGACCGTACGTATCAGGCTGAAATTCATATTTTGTGTTTGTTTCATTACTTAGTTTCAATAATTGAGCAAACTCGGATGGAAAACATTATGACGCAGTCTACACGTCTGAGAGGCTCTCACCGGATCTCACAGATTCAGTTCTCTCGACCTCGTTGGCATCCTTGCCGATCCAAACAAATACCTGCAACAAAATGTCAACAGCATGCATTTTATTGCCTAGTTATCTATGAGGAGGGTATTATTATTATACTCATTTGTATATTTTTTTGCCCCCAAAAAAGGTTTGTACCTGGTCCCACACATCCAGCAGCATCACATCGTCCTCTGCCAGGTCGTCCTGGGTGAAGTCCCCTGGGACCTCCTCTATCTGGACAGGGCATGAAAGTATTTCATATCTTTCATTTTTTTTGTGTTATAAAAACAGATTCAACACTTTATCAATCCCCAGGGGATAATTTAGGAAGCTTGATTTTGTAATTATTTCTATGTACAAATGCCTGTACTGTTAAATATACATTATACTATTTAGATTACTTCTAAATAGTATTTCTTAATACCAATTATTATGATTAATTATGATTATTACCATACCTACAAACATCAGCTATATACTACTACTACAACTAATAGTACATTAACTACTACTACTACTCCTAATAATATGGGGTGAATATAGAAAAATCTGTTTTCAATTGTGGACACTCGTTGATTCCGTTTTATTCCTTTTCTTTAAAATAATTAGTATTTATCACAAACTACTCTATTTTATAGCACATAACCCACAAAAATAGCTTATATAAATTACATGTCTTTCCAATATCAATGAGTTTTTTACTTGATTATGAAGAAGTGGAAGTATTATACAGATTATTATTATTATTATGATTATGATTATGATTATGATTATGATTATGATTATGATTATGATTATTATTATTATTATTATTGTTATTATTGTAATAAAAGTATTTCTGTTAGTATTATCATAATTACATCAATTTTCAATACAGTACTGCTGCCACACTGTTTCTATATACTATTTCTACTTCATTTTACCAAAACCGACACCTGCCCATGTTGGGTTTGAATATTTGTACATATATCTAATTTCATTTGTATTCTTTGTCTCTTTATTGACTTGCACTGTTCTGTCAACTTCTGCGGTTGAAACACCTGAATTTTCTCCAGGGGATAAATGAACTATCAGTAGCAGTAGTAGTCATAGTTGTAGGCGTAGTAGTATTAGTAGTTTCGTTAGGTGTGACACGAGAAAAGTCAGACAATCGTGCTCCGGGACATGATTCAATAAATACATTTTCGTGACTATGAACATGAAAAAGGGTGAGACCCGCTTGAGTAGTACTATTAATTGATCCTATTTCATACTTACAATGAACTTGCCACTCTTGTTGGAGCATCCAAACAGACGTGGGGGCTGCAACATGCTCTGATCCTCCAGCCTGTCTGAGGTCTGGTACTCGGCCTTCCCACCCAACGCTGACCAGAAATCAGCTGATCACACCAACACAAGCACAGAGATGTTTAACATGGCTGACAAGTGTACTAAAATAGAAAGATAGAAAGATAGATAGATAGATGGATAGATAGATAGATAGATAGATAGATAGATAGATAGATAGATAGATAGATAGATAGATAGATAGATAGATAGATAGATAGATAGATAGATAGATAGATAGATAGATAGATAGATAGATAGATAGATAGATAGATAGATAGATAGATAGATAGATGATAGATAGATAGATATATAGATAGATGGATAAGTAGACATTCACCTGGTTCATGTCCCTCCATGATGCGATTGATGCTGCACTTCAGCACCTGACTGATGTATTCAGCCCCCTTTTCCTCCTCCCCGCTGGCCCCCCGGCCCACCCAGAGATAGCCCTGTCCGCTGGGTGTCTTCAGCAGGAAAGCATCGTTGGAGTTCAGAGCGGCTGCATTGGCCTCCACCTGGCAGAGTTTAATTCCCCTTCGGATTATGAATTGGAAACACAATGATAATATTCCCAACCACGCCACCGCGATGGATGAACCCGACCGCTCACCTCTGCGATCCTCGTGATGGTGCTCAGGTTCCGTCGCACCTGGAAGAGGCGTGTGGCGGGCGTAGGGGCTTGGCCCCCCAGGCGCGATGTGCCGCTCTTGTACACGATGAGGGGCTTGGATCGGAAGAGCCTCAGTAGGTGGGGTGGTTCTTTGCCCTGGGACACCCTGACCTGAGGAGACCAGATACAAAGAAACAAAAGTTGACTTACTGGTACCGATTCATGGTGTATCATTCAGAGAGGAGCTGGAAACAAATATGAGCAAGCACTAGTCACCCTGCCTTGGAGACCGTCGATGTAGGCCAACACAGCTCACATCATAGCCACTCATTAATCCCCCCGTCAACATGAGAGATGCGAAAAATGTAATTGCCTAAGACAGTTCACTTGCAAAACTTGAATCACATGTGTTTTGCAAGTGAGAAATCTGTCGTCCCTTTAATAGTTGATCATTTTGTCCACAAAACGACGAAATGCACCGAGACGTCAGAAGAGCGAGACTACTCTTCCACAGCCGATGACTCTGTGTATGTCACAGACTTTGTGGTATGTCTGAATGCTCACATGATGATTCAAATACAGGAGGCCTATTGCTTTTTCCCCTGAGGAGAGTTTTATATTCCACAAAAGTTGAAAGTTCAAACAGGGCTATTTTAAACAACATCATTGCCACAGTGAAAGTGACTGTTTCGCCAGCCCGACGACGAAGCTGTGGAACATTTCGCGGTAGTCTTAGTACACACGACAACGTTCCAAAATTGCACCCGTCTAGGAATAAAACATTCCTGGGGGGGAAACACTGTTCCGTCAGCGTCCGGTTATGTTTTCGTTTTTAGATGATTTTGGTGAACTGCTCAATGTTTATTCTTGTTGTTGTTGTCGCATGGTTATTGCAGAATAAAACAGGAATTACCTTGAGAATATGATTTGGAGTTGTCACTAATTATCAAAACGGTGGTAAGGAAAGGATCCCAAAAGGATCCTGGTTTTTAGAGGGATAGACTGTCAAGTAACAAAACCTTAGTAAGGGCTGTTTTCCCCATGACTGTTGGTTTGCCATGTTCTCCTTAAATGGGGCCTCAAGAGCCATACAATTTTGGAAGAAAATTTCCCCCAAAACAGCCGATAAAATACCTAGTTTCTCCTGACTTTTAGAAAGCAGTTATCAGATACTATTGAATATAATGGAGTCAGAAACAACTATAAGGAAATGTGACCTATTGTTGGGTGGTGGAATGGTGGCTTGTGGAGCTGGAGTTTAACAAAGAACGTGGCCTTGGTCATGCAAAAGTCTCATGTTTGCAATACTGTATTTACGGACCAACGGCAGTTTGCAGCGCTGAAGAACTTGACATTGCCCTATGAGCCGTAAGGAAATGAGAAAAATCTGGAGCGGCTTTGTTGAGTACTTTACCCGGTGTAAGACTTTGGGTCGCATGAGAGCCTGTGTCTCAGGCCAAAAGCGTGTGAGTCAGCGATCCTGTTTTGCAAAAGGCCCAGCTTTCACAAACACCCCAAGGGGAAGACATTTGGTGCGGCAGACATTTGAGACGTGGGAACGTCCGTCGGGATCTGCAGGCATCTGGATTGCCCCGTGTTCGCCCGAGTCCGGCCCTACCTGAACGGCATTCCCTCCGAGCGAGCGATCCAGCTCGACGGTCAGAAACGCTGAGGCCGTCAGCTCATCCAAGGTGCAGCCGGCCCCCTGCCTAGAGGTGAGGCGGGACGACAGAACCATTCAGTAGGGAAAGATCAATTGAAGACAATCGGATCAATATGGTGGTAAGCGTCGAAGTCCCACCAGGTGTAGATGATCTGGCCCTTCGTGTAGGTGTACAGTATGATGTAACAGTCTCCACCGTAGAACTGACCGTAGGTGGCGGGGTCAACGGCCACCCTACCGCTGCTCTCCACTCTCCAGATCTGTGAGATCGTAAAATTTCACCGACTTAAGATATGGGACTATTTCAGCCAAGACGGAGTTGGCAGTGATTCTCTTTTTTTCCTCGATTAAATGTTATATCTGAGTTCACCTGTGTGTCCCCGCGGCCGTCGTCCACCATGTTGTAATGGGCGGCCATGTGGCGCGAGGCGTGGAGCTTGGTGGCGTCGAACTCCGTCTGCTGAATCTTGGCGATCCTCTCCGTGACGTAGACCTTTCCCAAGCCCTCGCTATGGCTCCTTCCCTTCCAGTCCGAGAAGAACTGCATGAAGATGGGAGTCTCGCCGCCCTCTGGGAGGACTTGGATCTTGTATGGGAAAAAGGCGGAGTCGACAACAGTAGCATTCATAGCTGAGATAATATTATACGATTTTGAATTTGGGCGGCATGGCTTATGTTCCCGCTGCTGATCGCCATGGCAGCAGGGATGACAGAGGTGGAGGGAAAAGGACAAAGTGAGCAGTGCTTCCACCTGTGTGTTTGGGAGGTAGCCCATCTGGCGGATAAAGCCCAGGGCCGTCTTCATGGCCTCCCTCCGCTCGCTGGGATTTGCGCTCCGCCCTTTCGGAGAGCATCACGAAGAGTTTAGAGGGAAAAGGACACAAGGATGTTTGGAGCACGGGGGAAGCAGGGGCCCACCTTTCCACACGAATATCCTGTTGTTCCTGCCGTTATCCAGGATGAAGCACTCGTCTGAGATGAGCTGGCTCTGGAGGAAGGGGTTTTCCTCCGACACGAGGGACACTTTCATGGAGCCTGACACGTCAGAGACCTGTTGCCCAGGGAACCAAACACACCGTCGACCGAGAAGGCGCTCAAAGTCTGCTTTTGTCACAATGCTTTTTCTGTTTTTGATAGAGTGTTTGGTTGCTGTGTGCGTGTTAATGTACCATGTACAGTTTTGCGATCTTCCTGTTGGTGATATCTGCCTCCCTATCGTCACTGTCGTCGGCCTCCTGTAGTTCTGGCTTTTTGCCAAGGACCTGTCGTGAGAAACGTCACATCCCCAAAGAGTTGGTGCTGAAACTAGGGCAGCGTGAGTTTTCAGAACCATGCAAGAAAGTCTCCCACAGAAGATGGCCGGGGGGGGGGGGGGGAACAGTCTACACAGGGTGAGACAAACCTCAATCAACTTGCACGGCTCGCTGCCTTCCTCCACCACCAGCAGCTGGGCTCGGCCGTTTCTCTCATTGTCACGGATACCGGTGGCCACCTGCGCTGCCTTGAGACGCTCAAACTTGTTGCACATTGAGCCACACCACTGGTAGATCAGCTGAGTGGAGGGGGGGCGGTTAGAAAGACAAATATAAAGACAGACAGTTAAAACGACAAACAGACAGACAGAGAGACAGAGAGACAGACAGACAGACAGACAGACAGACAGACCAACAGACAGACAGACAGGATGACAGATGGACATCAATAAACAGAGAGAAAGAAAGAAAGTAAAAAGGCAGAAAGACAAATATAAAGACAGACAGTTAAAACGACAAACAGACAGACAGACAGACAGACAGACAGACAGACAGACAGACAGACAGACAGACCGACCGACAGACAGACAGACAGACAGACAGACAGACAGACAGACAGACAGACAGACAGACACTCAAACAGACAGACAGACTGACAGACAGACAGACAGACAGACAGACAGACACTCAAACAGACAGACAGACAGACAGCCAGCGAACATGTTGACTTTGTAAATAAATGATCGCATCCCTTTGGTCCTCCTTGTGTAAACACACAGCAGGAGTTCATAAAGGATGTGGATGTGTTGCACTGTGAGCCTTCACCGTCCCGTGGAGATAAGGAGGAGAAAAGAAACCACGGACACATCCAAGTCGGCTCCGGATCCAGGGAGGGTGAGGAGGCGGGAGGTGAGACAGGGAGGGTGAGACAGCTGTCACTTACGGCTCCCAGGTCGATGATGAAGCAGTCGCCCCGGTTGAAGTTGGACCAGCTGAGGGGGACCTCGGTGGCTCGCACCACGCGGCGGCCCTTGATGTGGAACAGTCTCCTGGCAGAAAGGTCATTGGTGACCACATGCTGGAAGCCCGAGGCCACGCCCCCCGCCTGCAGGAAAAACACACACACACACACACACACACGCACATTTCTTCATCTTTTTTTCCCCTGGAAGTCATACATCCATTTTTTCCATCCCGTGAGTCAGTGTTACTCCTCGTGTCCAAACACAAACCCATGTGACGTTGTTTATGGAAAATAGTCGTGGATGGATATTTAAAGACGGGCCAAAATCGTGAATCGTTGTTCCATCGCTCTTCCATCAGAAACATTTGTTTTATTTGTTAATGACTATTATTGTGCTTGCTCTTGGTCTCAATCACATCCGCATTGCAAGACTCTCAAGTGTTTGAGTGACAGGGACAAACAGGCTCGCTCGCCAACAACAGGCGAGAATTGTGACGGTCCACGTGACTGTCAGGAGACAGCACGGAGTTAGAAAGTGATTCGGCGATTCTGAATGACTCGTACATTTTGGCGTTTCGGTTTCAAATGTTTTCCGTTTCGCTTGCAAATGTTACGAGTGATTCAACCGATGAGAACCAAAACAAGACTCCCCCATACTTTGTATGTGATTCCCCCCTTGAAGTAGCTGGTGAAGGCGGTGGTCTCCACTCCCTGCAGCTCGCGGTACTGCACGGGCTTCCCGTTCAGGAAGTCGTCCAGCTGAATGGTAAAGATGGCCGCCGCGGTGCTCTCGTCCTGGCTGCACTCCTTACCTGGGTGGACCGAGGATGTGACGGGTGATTAGTTGTGCTCGTGGACATATTTTTCATTGTCCAAAATGCACCACATTTTATCTGGAACAGTACAAGTATCAGATGCTTTTAATGAAAAGCAGTTTTTATAAAACCCGTTGAGTTGCTCTTTTATTTTATCGAGAAAAAAGAAAAAAAAAAAGAATAGAAAATGGAGGGCATTGAGGAAATTCAGTTTCAAACGATCAACACCAATCGTTTAAGCAATACAGCTGAATGCAGTAATGATGGAATGGAGTGTGTCTCCTCAATGAGGTCATGCTTGGCGGCCTGAAAAGCTGTGCTGTTTTAGGGGGTTTGGCCTTATCGATTCTTGCAGGCTGAAGATGCATTGCATCTGCGGGGGGGGGGGGGGGGGGGTTATTCTCGGAGATGACGGTCAAAACTCAAGGGAGCGCACGAGGCTTCCGTTTGCATGTACGACGGCTAATGATCTGTGCGGAAAGCTCTTTCCGATAGAGAAAAGAGAGAGAGAGAGAGAGAGAGTGGTATTGACTTTCTATCCCCCAGAGGTTATGGGGGGGGGAAAGGTGGGGGCAGAATATTTGCATCTCACTTCATGTTTGATTTCGAAGCAGTTGCATAACAAAGCTTTACAACCTATTTTTTATAAATGTATTTTTTTAATGTTTAGTTTAATGTTACTTTAATGCAATTATCCTATACACACAATCACATGGCGTCGGGCAGATGATAAAATCGTAACCTGGTTACTTGCTTCTGCTTTTTTTTTTTTGCTGCTTCATGAACCCTGCACACAGGCATGCGTGACAGCAACACAGCAAACAATCAGCAAACACAAAAGTGTGAGTCGTAAAATTTTATAACAAATTTCCCATCAGGACGTCCACGTGGATGATCCTCTTTGTCGTGTTGTGAACCAGGAAGCTTCCCCCAATAGCTCCTGGAAGGAAGGTCCCGCTTTATTGCTCTTCCCTGCATCTCCTATCAGACCTACATGTTGCATACTGTAACAATCTCTTATCTCCTTTTCCTTCACACGCTGCCTTGATGATGAGGTGGATACGCCCCATAATGGAATGTGTAACCTCATTTTAGTTTATAGTATAATATGTCAATCATTAACTCAATACCTGGCCTCTCTTGAGAATGAGCCTCAGCGTCTCAGTGAGGTGACCTGTCTGGATAAATTAAATAGAATAAATTAAAAAGAAAAAAAAAAAATACTGGGAAGAAAAGCACTCCAGTGTTTCGCCACAGGAGCCTGTGAGAGCGCAGCCGAGGGACGTAGCCTCCAGGAACTCACCCAGCCAGTAGTGCAGGTCGTAGAAGACGTTGCTCTTCTGCTTGGCCGTCCGCAGGATCACGTAGGCATCTCCGGTGTAGAAGCTCCCGTGCAAGCTCTCCGGCACGGGCGCCAGCTCCATCTTCTCCACCCTCCATATCTGCAGGCCGGCGGAGCGGCCTGCCTTCTCAAACTCCTTGTGGTGGAGCCCCATGTCTCGGTCTGGGTGGAATAACGTATCCTTGGTGGTGGAGGTGGTGCAGGGTGCACTGTGGAGCTCTGTGTGCTCTGGGACTGAGCAGCAGTGTGCAGCTGTTTTCTTTGCTGTCTCAGAAGGTTATTAGAGTGGGTGTGCCTAGATATTGCCAAAGTACACACGCACACATACAAACTAGCTCTCTCACACAAGACACACACACACACACACACACACACACACACACAGAACACGATTGTCTTTCGGTTTGAAGAGAACCAGGGTTTGAAGAGACAGGAAATTGTAGGTCTTTTGTGTTCCTGTGTGTATTAACACATCACCCACGCTCATTTCAACATAGATAGGGGACATCAAGCAGATCTGATAAATAGGGATGTTGCGATTGACTATTTGTCCTATTTCTGTATTTCCTCTTTCTACGACGGCCACCACCACACACAGAGGCGTATCCACCAGTAAACTCATTTATTTGAAACAGTTTGAAACTGTTGCTTCAGTAATGTAAGTAGCTGGCTGCTGAGTCAGGACTGGCATCGTTGAAATGCCACAGCATCGCCAGTGACATGATGCACAAGATGGAGCATGAGACAAAAATCGACCTTGGGCTGCACGCTAAGAAAGAACAACAGAGAGGTGCATTTCTTGGCGGATACTAAATGAATGTACATATTCATAGGCACACCGCTTGTTTCCCCTCTAGATCAAGTCCCTCCCCAAAGCCAAGGGTGATTACCCTCTTAACCTAATACAGAATAAGCCAAGGATTAAAGTTAGAGAGGTCTTTGACTGTATGAAACAAAACATGGTTTAACGTGATGTTTTTCAACCACTGTGCCACAATGTAAATTACTGGAAAATTTGCAAGCAGGGCCAGCCCCTGGCGTAAACACTCTATGCGGTTGTTAAGGGCGACCACCGCTGGCGGGGCCACACGATCAGTGTAGGGGCCACGGGATGAGTGTGACTTTCTGTGTTGCTCGCTCCTCTTTGCCTCTTGCCATGGTAACCAAGCAGCATTGTTGGTAACGTTGTGTTTTTATTTTATTCTCGATGGATTTAATTGTGGGTAACATTGGGTTAAAAGGAGTGTGTTGTATTTTACATGTATTTTTATTATCTTCCTCCGCTTTGAATAAAACAAAAAAAAAAACCTCTGTTCCTTGCTGCATCTTAAACCCACCCCACCCGCTCCGCCGCTTAGGGCCACATACTGTGGCTACAAGGGTGTAGTAATTCATCAGTTCCAGCCAGAATAGCAGCTCTGTGTTCACCACAATACGTTCGTTTCACAGTGAAACTCAGAACTTGTAGTATTATTAGATCATAATAAGCACATGGGGTTATTAAGTAGTAAAAAGTGCCAATGCAGAAAGGTTGGGTAACACTGGTTGAACAGGGTCGAAATGCCATTGATGCATCTTGCTATGTGATTTTCTAGGTGTGTTTCAGTCGACATGTTGGATGAAATGGTAATTTCTGAGTAATATACAGGCATGAGGTCTTTAAAAAGCTAATATCAACACTCAAATCATCACACACTTCATAAACCCCACATTCACATTTGCCGGGGAAAGTTCAAGTCTGCAGTGCTCTGACTGATGACACGGAACAGATACCATGAGTATCTGCTCGACTGCCACTTCCCACTGGCAGTCGAGCCAGCCACACGCTGGACTGGATGTCATTTCTCTGAGTAATATCCCATGTCCCTCCTCTTTGTGTTCTCAGTATTTCTTTTGTCAGGTGATGGGTCAAATGTTTATTTTCAGATTTTCTTGTTTTTGCTATGGAGTCATCCCACACTTTATTACTCGCATTCTTAAGTATGTTTTGGGGCTATTTATACTGTACTTGAGTTATCTGTCCATTTTATTACTCAATACTTTAAACATTTTCAAAGGATAATTCATGCTACTAACTCGCACTTTATTGCAAAGAAGATATGGTTTTCTGAAAGAAGGGCTAAGCCTGCAATTACTATTATTAGTTATTTATTATTATTAACTAATTATTAGTTACCTACCTACTCATTCTTCTACTTAGGTTGTTCGGAGGAAGTCACAGAATTGAATCACAAACCAATAAAAATGTGACACCAATGAATTACGAGACTTAAATCCTTCAGGCTATGGTTTCCAAGGTTAAATCAAGTGCTTGCAAAACCTGTCCTACAAGGGTTTATATTTGGGCCCTCAATATTAACTTCATGTATAAAACATTTCCTTTCCAAATCGTATACTTACATTCATTACTATGCTGATGACACATCCTATTTACTTGCATTTCATCTTAGACAGTGAAATTGACAAATATGTACTGGTATACTAGCTATCCACCTTTCCTGTCTACTCTGTTAATGGTGATGAAATTGAACTTGTCCCATCCTACTATAAATACTTGTATAGCAGATCGTCCTTGAAAACTCACTGTTCGTCACCTCCTGTAGGTTGTTTTTTTATCAAATCTATGACTTCCATGAGTATAAGCTTCAGTACGTGTATATATTACCTAGTGGTTTTTTTTTCCCAAACTTGCGTTTGCAAAATTAGACAAAAGAATAACAGACAAGAGATTTAAAACAAAGATCTGATAAAAGACTTGATAATAGCAGAGTCATGCAAGTGTTATGTCTTCCATTTGTCCCTGGGTCAACACCTTGTTTGTAATTGGTCTGATTATTGTGCTTATTGAGCTTTAGGTTGGCGAAGAAAATAAATGACCAAAAATCACGTCAGTCAAGATATTGTACTTTAATCTTTCATGTTCTGGCTATAAGAATAAACCAATAGGTTAAAAACACCATCAATTCATTCAGAGACATGATGGATATATTTACAAACGGGTCACAAAATTAAGCCTAACTTCAATGTTAGACTAAACTAGCGCCACAACTTTTTGCTATTATCTGCATGAAAAATGGAACGCCTTTAAATAACTGCAAGAAGGTTCGAGATCGGTCAAATATGGTTAGTAGCAGATTTAAAACCACATTCCTATATTTTACATTTTAATGTATGTGATGAAAATAAATGTCAGTACAATGTATTTAAAGTGTTTCAAAAGGTAGAAGGTATACATAAAAACAGCATCAAATGGGAAAATTGGTTCCACTCAAACATAAGTTAAAAACGTGAATGTTAAAAGCTGCTTTTGTGAAATAAATAAAGTTAGATTAGTTGAGGGACTAATAACTAATAAATAACACTGTTAACGGAAATGCCACAAGACGAGGTCAACAGATGTCAAACTAGAGATTATTAGCCGTCTCAAGATTCTTGTGGCCATTTTAAATAATATGAAATCAAACGGCCTTCCATCCCCCACGGGGGAGTTCAGAAACACTTTCATTACATACAAATACAACATTTTACATTTGTGAAACAAAGCACGACAGCACAGGTGGAGTGTTGCTGTGTAAATAGATTGCACAACACCAAAACCTTCCCCCGATAAGGGGGACTAAAAGATCAACACTAAATTATAACAGTGCAGAGCTACAACCTCTTGATATTCTTACTTCTGCTTCAGGAAACAAGTTGACTGCATTAGCTGACAACTGGCACTCCGTGCAGATGACCTACACATTTGCAAAATTCCTTCATGAAGCATTGGTTCATCAGTGGTTTGAAAGTTAATAAATACAAAATACTAGTGTTAATTTATTCAAGTTGGAAAAAAAGATGCAAACTTTTCATACTAGGAAAGCATCTTTCTTTCTCAGCCAGTGGTTTACTAGCTTAAAGGAATATTTAAAGTAGGGGTTCGCTATTTTTCCAACTGACGTCTTATTAAAACGTTGGTTCCCATCATTTATAAGCGTTCATGGCACAACCTTGTTTAACGCTTCAAGAGTGACAAACTTGCCAACCTGCAAATAGTTAAAAAAATAATAATTATATATATATATATATATATATATATATATATATATATATATATATATATATATATATATATATATATATATATATATAAAATTAAAAACCTTTTCCCCCTTTCTGTGATTTTGTGCTTCTGCAAATTAGCTATTTTGACAATATCATGCAAACATACGACAATAGAAACAGGAAGTTATGCTGCTTCCCACTGGCAGTCGAGCCAATGTTACACTTTGGATGAATTGGGTCAATTGCTCAATGTAGTAATGAATGAAATGTAATAATACTGTTACTCAAAATGTTACAAAATACACCAATACACATGTGGCAAGATTGTGAGTTTCCCCGCTTTCAAAAGAGGAGACTTAACGTGAATCTTTCTCCACTTTTGCCTCATTGGACTGCATTCAAGCACAGTGCGAATCTGCAGCAGAGTGGTAAGTTTCTCAAAAGTAATGTTGTCTATGGACACCTATACATGATGGAACAAATGTTTTAATGGCCTGGGTTGAAAAATGGCAAACTTATCCTGGATAGCCTATACTGGATGCAGAAAGAAAAGAGCAACTGAACCACACGCACTAAACTATTCAGGACCAGAGTTTTGGGTGTGGCAGTCACTGGGGAGGGGGCACAATGTTGGAGGGCACAGTCATCCCCCGCAGGGTGGTGGTGTTCCCTCCGCAGTCCACGTATTGGTAGATCTCCTGGGAGACTTGCTCCGCGTGGCCGAAGTACGTCGTGGTGACTGTCACTCTGTGTGGGGTAGGGAGGGGGGTAAACACGGGTGATGTAAGAGAGAGACACACACACACACACACACACACACACACACACACACACACACACACACACACACACACACACACACACACACACACACACACACACACACACACACACACACACACACACACACACACACACACACACACAACTTAATTTGTTAAACCGTCTCAATTTAAAATGCACACCTTCATTTCAATTTTTTAGGTTGAGAAAAGCCCAAAAATGAAATAAAGACTTGACAAATTGAACCGTTCTATTTTAAGTTGGTCCAAATACTTCTATTTGTCTGTCTTACCCGTTTCCCATACCGTATGAAACTCATCTCCTGAGGAACAGGACAAAAAGAAAAGAGTGGTGTGGTGTGGTGTGGTGTGGTGTGTGTGTGTGTGTGTGTGTGTGTGTGTGTGTGTGTGTGTGTGTGTGTGTGTGTGTGTGTGTGTGTGTGTGTGTGTGTGTGAGAGAGAGACTCGCCGTCGGAGAGAAGAGAGAGCGAGGAAGCGCAGCTGGTAGTGGTAATAGTGCAAGTGTTTCAAATATGCCGAATAGATTTGTATAGAAAAATCTATATTTTTTATTATATAAAAATGTGCAAAAATCGGCCCAATTATTCGGCCGACTGATACAAATTTGACACTTTGGGAGAGATGATTATGTCATTTAAAACACAGGACATGACCTTTAAGTTATTTTAACTTATTTGGAAAAAACATCTTGAAAAACCAAATGACTCCAAATAAATAAACAGAAAATAGTATTATTTGGGATCTAGTATCTTTCTGATGGGATCCGACCCTGGCCACACACACATTTTGAATATTGGCTCAAACTGAAAAAACACTCACTGCATCATGACAACGATGTTGTGGACTTTGATGGTCTGCAGGGTGCAGTAGTCGCTGGAAAACAAGAGAACAACTCGGTGAACAGGCTTCGGTTCAAGTACTGTGTGTGTGTGTGTGTGTGTGTGTGTGTGTGTGTGTGTGTGTGTGTGTGTGTGTGTGTGTGTGTGTGTGTGTGTGTGTGTGTGTGTGTGTGTGTGTGTGTGTCTGTGTGTGTGTGTGTGTTGTACATACTACATATAGCTCATCTCATCTGCTATGATGGTGGAAACCATATAATCAATCTGTGGGAAATAAATGACACAGGCATTAGGGAGAGCGTTTTCTGGGCCAAAGGAGTGTGTTTGGAGTTGTGGCTTCTGGCTTTACCTGCTTCATGTCCAGCGGACTGATGGCGGTGATGTTATTGATGCGGGACTTGCCGATGACCGTCTTGGCAAACTGCACCTGCACTGTGATGTTGGCCACTTCCACCGAGTAGTAGTTGTTGTTGGTGATGTTCAATGTGTTCTGCAAGGGGTGCAAAAAAAGGGTTGGACAGGATGGAGGCTGAGAACAGCTGCACCTGCACTCCACCACGTGCTTATTAAAGAGGGGTTTGCTTGATGTTCAGAAAGTTCAGCCGATCTGTCACTAGATATCGAGGAGATAGCCAGGGCTGCCCCCTGAAAGTCAACGAGTCCAATCATCGGTCAGAAACCTGTCAGTGGACTGAGATTCTTCAAGACGAGCAGTGCCCCGTTCTCCCAAATAAAACAACTAAAAACAGTGTGGGGACGGGACACGGAGGAACACGGCACGACTCGTAGACCCGTTAAGATTATTTTCTGCGCATAACGCATGGAGAGGGGGTGATCGGGGAGAGAGTCACGGAGAAAGTGTCCCCATCATGCACGGTTTCGTTCCATACGCACTTTTTTCATCAAATAAGCAGACTTAAATAACAAAATCAAATAACCATCTTAAATAACAACACACTGTTTTGGCGCGCGATCACGGGCACCCCATCGCTGGTGCTTGCATCGTCGTGCCCGGCCTCGGGATGGCACCCTAGGCAGCTGCCTAAAGGAAGAGCCCGGCCAAGCCGAGCCGGCCCCGCCCAACCCCCAGCCCCAAATAGTTGATTGTTCACATTGAATAGCTGAATCTGATTCGACTGACAACATTCTGAGTCAGGTACAGCCCTAGAAATAGCTGAACAATGTGTGTGCAGTTCTCATTTCGCCGCCAAAACGAAATATTTAAGAAAATGGAAATCTTCATTCATTAAAGTTGCCTTATTTTGTCATTTTCTAAAAGGACTATAAGTCTTAAAAGTTTGTCTTTAGTCTTTGATTATTAACAATATTTGTTCCTCCATGCACTGTGTGTGCTGCCATATGGATGGGATGACAATAAAAACATTTCAGACAATTTCAACTTGTTATATGAAAAATACATGGTCTCAAACTGTGCGTTGCATCCGTTTCTTTCCTTTCTGTATTTCGCACTCTGGAAAACTAGCTGCTTTGGCTACATCTTCGCTAACATAGGAGAGTAGAACAAAAAGTTGTGTGTAGCCAAGTTTATGAGTTCAGACGAAAGCAGCGTGTGTGGTATAAGGAGCATCGTCACGGTGCAGGAACCAATCGCCATTTTCCAAACATCACAAGGTGGCATCCATCTTTCATCCTTCAGTTGAATTATGAAAGGCCTAACTCACTTATTTAACCATGGAGATAGACGTTTCTGGCAACACTGAATTGAAAAAAAAACAAAACGATTTGATCGGAGCTCATATTCATATGAAGTGACACCACTACTGAGCTTGGCTGTGTTATGGGTTGAGATCTGGCGTTGGACTCACCGTGATGTTAAGGTAGACGATGCGCTTGTCTCGGTCATAGTTGACGAATACGGACTTGACGCCCACGTAGGAGACGTCAATGGTGCGTGGGAAGAGGAAGAAGACGGCCAGGCTGGACAGTAACAGACACACCAGGACTGAGACCGTCACATACAGCTTTCTGTAGGAGAAAAGAGTTTGGCAAAGGCATGATGTTTTAAAATGAGCTCAGCTGGCTTTTAGCTCAGCTGAAACCTGAAAACACAGACGCGTAAAGGCCTTGGCACAGACACAGAGAGAAGGGGATTCTGGTTAAAGGTGGAGGCTTGTGGTGGTTCACCAATGACTAGCATACACCACAAGACTTCGGCCAGGATTTCCGAGTCCCAGGTAAATGTTCAAGTTCTTAAAGAGGACCTATTATGCAGAACCAACTTTTTCAGTGCTTCAGTGCTACTGTACTACTAACACACAAACTGCGGAATAAGACAACCCAGTCAGTTTTCTGTGAGCTGTCTGTTTCACAAAACATGTCCTAAAACAAGCCGTTCAGCTCTGCTGCCCTGAGGTCACCGAGGGTGTAATTCTAACTAGAACTGCCCTCCATCTGAGTAACTCAACAAACAAATATTTTAAAAGAAAGAAATAATACCAGCTGTCTGTGAAGAGAACAGCAGATGATGGAAATTTAAGTAATTCAAAATAATTCTGCTGTGTGTTTCTTTCGAAAAAAATATATTTATTTTTTAAAGTACGTGGTAGATAAGACTGTAGGCTACGGCGCACGATCTGCTGCGCGTTTCTCCAAACAAAACCGATTATTGTAGATGTATTTACTTTATTTTCAGATGTTTACATGAAACAAACAAAAAAAAATCCTTGTGTCCGAGAGAAAACCAGAAAGAACTTTTAAATTGGAGCGGCTCCTCCCACAAAAAAACAGCCCGTTTTGGAACAGGATGGTATAGAGGTTTGTTAGAATGCCTAATCTGAGTGTTTTTTTTTCCCAGCAAAAAAGTTCAAGGTCCACTTTAAGAGATAGGGTTAGGGTTAAGATAAGTTGATCTCTTGTCTTAGGACAAGATGGTGTGAAGCTCTTGTAAGGATATCAGGTTGGTTTGATATGATCTCAAGTCTTATCCTTGGTTCCTATAATGTGTGCTCGAATCCCAAACGGGTGAGCTCCTGTGATCCCCTTTCCTGCTTAATCCAATTGTGTGTGCACTAGAAACAAGTCTTTAAATGTGTGACGCTGTCTTTTGAAAGTCTTTTTGTGTATGCCTGCCATTAAGAGCATGAAAAGACATGCATGAAAAAAAACAAAAACAGATTGGTTGTTTTGTTTTTTTCAGCAGCACCAGGCTTTGGCAAATACCCAACAATGAGGTAAAACAAAAAACAGAGTGCCAAGAGCATGCAAATGGCAACATTGTGATTTCATTGAACATTTTAAGTTGTTGATATTTATTTGAAAATGGGTCTCTGTTCATGCTTGCATTCTGTCAGTTATTTGTTAACATGTAGCATGTGAAAAGCAATTAAGTAGAAATGGTTTAGTTCATAATAAAATTCTTAAAATTGCCCAGAAGTTTTTTCTTTTTTTTTTTTTACAAAAATAAGAATACATATAGCTGCAGGCAGCAATACACGTCGTCCAGTTTAGTCGTGTTGAGTGCGTTTTACAGTTTCCCGGGTTCTCTGAAATGAAGCACGATTTTTAGAGTTTACTTGAACGTAGCATGGGCTTCCCCCCGGTCTGTCATCTCGTGGGTGCTCGTCTCGCGGAGCGACCACTATGCGGTCTACACAGCGCTGTAGACCGCATGTTTGCCTGTAAACCAGAACCTCTCATTGTTATTACTCACGGCAATGTTGTCTGTGGAAATACAGCTGCTCTGTGTGACGGATGGCAGTTTGGTCCCGTTGTCGGGCACGTCATTTATTTGTTGAGGTTTTCTCTTCTATCACATTTTCTGTAAGTTACATTTCCGTGGAATATGAAAAACGTTGTGCTATTTCAGAGCGTTATTACCATTGCATGGGCTTTTATTTTTCCGATGCCTCGCTGGATCTTGAACGCATCACTGAATCACACATTTATAGTGTGTGCATCTGTACATTTATAGTGAAAAATATGATGACGTCATAAAGCGTCTTACTGTTAATCTCATCTGATTTTTAGAATGAGATGTGTGACGTGTCAGTTAACCAAGACCCACTGAATATTTCCGGTAAAAATTTGTTCGATTTTTCACGAAAATCTGCTCCGTGTGTGGATCGATTTGGATGAAAATTGAACCACGAGATCCTTGTGACATAGTGTTTTAAATGACACCTCAACCGTGTTCGTAGCTTATGCTGAAGTATGTGTTCCAGATAGTTTTAGCGGGGTTGGACATATTTTTGGTATCAGATGTACTGGCTCGTCCGTGTTTAAATGGCTAAAAATTTGGTCTGTATTTTGCTTATATCTGCTCGATATGTGGATCGCTTTGGATGACACTTCATCGTGTTTGTGTGTTATGCCGAAGTGGGTGTTCCAGATTATTTTAGGCTTCAAAATTCCAAGAATATTTTACAATATTAAGATATATTATTACAATAACAATAAGGCCACTGAAAGTAAGTGGCGCAGTGGCGCAGTGCATTGCATTATCTGACTAATAGGAGCCCTTCTGTGTGGAGTTTGCATGTTCTCCCCGTGTTCACATGGGGTTTCCTCCACCAAACGTCAGTCCAGACCCCCACCAAAAACATGCACCCATCATCGTCTGACCAGCGATGGACATTTATCACCAGGTCCCCGGGCGCGTCCACGAATCCTGCCCACTGCTCCTGGCTGTGCCCCCGGAGGAAGGACAAGCCAGGATGGGTTAAATGCAGAGGATCCATTTCACCGGCCACCATCCAAAGCGTGTGCATGTGTGTGTACGTGTGTGTGTGTGTGCACGTGTTGTAGTGTGGTGTGTTGTGTGATAATTAAAGATTCTTCTTCTTCTTAAAAAATAGTAGAGTCCGACCGAGTATTTCACGGTTTTGCCCACAATGGGATTGCCAGTTATGCAGCTGATGTGTGCCGATTTTTAAATACGTATATAAACAAAAAAACATTGATTATTTATCCTGTACTTGTCTGTTTTACACTACTTTTAAGTTACTCACCAAGATAAGTGCAGAAGTTCGACTGGGAATTATAAATCCATCCATATTTATTTACATTCAGGTTTAGACACGGACACGGCTTACCAAGCAGGAAGCAATGCTGCGTTCATGGGAAACTCAGATAAAAAAAATTGTTTCAGAAGTGATGATGCGTTCACTGGAACTCGGAAAGAAAATAAAAAAAAAAAAATTAAAAAAATTATCTTCTTCTACCACAAGTAGAATCTAAAGCTGCTTTCACACATTAACACTGGACAATGTCCGGATAAACAGGTCTGGACATTGTGCAGAGTTGCTGTTTCACACATGTACGAGGCTACTTTTCAGTAATTGTGACTTTTTTGCATTGATACTCTATCTATTTGGATGTATCCGCAATATAAATGAAAGAGTGGAAAGAAAAAAATATATAAAGAAAAGCAGAAAGGAGGATGAAGCAGCTACACTCCTTGCACGAAGATCCGCACAAAGGTAAATACCCTTCTTTACCCTCGGTGAGTGTGCGTGTTGATGACATTTACCGGTCACATGATAGAGACGTCATCGACAGGCCCACTCGTGGGCTGTGAATTCCCCGGACAATCACCTGCTCTGTTCACACATAACCACTCAATTACACAGACTTTGGACTAGGGGGCTGACTTAGTAAAGTCTAATTATTGTCCGGATCAACAGATTAGAACTCCTCTGTGTAATGTCCAGATATTTTCAGGGGTACAGTACATGGGTGAAAGCAGCTAAATTCTGTGGGAAACACTGTAACATAAACAACAACCTCAAAAAGATAAGATTCACTTACGTCCGCCGAGGCCTGAGTCGTTGGTCACTGTATGGAATCAGTGCAACAAGCTGGTTTTCCTGGCCTGGATTGGCAAAAAAATAAAAAATAAAATACAAGCAAACATCAGAAATGTAGTTTGTCATCAGGTGCTCTGCCTAATTTCACTAGTAATATATCACCTATTGTTAAAATGTAAGCCCCATAATAAAGCTATTTTAAAATGCTCTGTGTGGGTTGTAATCCTACGTGAATTATTACTCACAAGCAACAGCAAAAGATAAATAAAAGGATTTCTCTTTTTACAACAAAAAAGTAATTCTTTTGGTTATACATTTTGGAAAATGCAATCCTCAATTCAATTAAAGTAGACTAGCTGTTGCTGTAGCTGTTGGTATGGTTGCTGCCGTAAAATTACATTTCCCGTAGAGCAAATGTCCCAGAAATAACAATGTCTATGTTTGCAACGTTAAAATGTGACCGTGACCGAGCGATTAAGTGTCCAAAACCATTAAAAAAAATAACATGGCCGTAAACTCTGGCGAGAAGAGCTTTTACCTCTGGGGATCCTCCCAGTGCCCTGGCACGTAGGACACGTGACGCTGTCCCTCCCAGTGAACTCCACGTAGGGAAACTGGGAAACGTCGCCGCCCTTCACCTCCCCATCCTGCGCGTCGTCCTCCAGCAGGGACGCCGAGCTGCCCTGCCGCTCACTGCTGCACTTCTGCTTCGCGAGCAGGGAGAATGACTTTCCCATCGTCACACCTAGAGATGGATGCACAGATAAAGATACTGGTACTGGGTACAATACTAGTAAATAACCTCCGAACCTGAGAAACCTCCTACCTGAACCACATGCCAATGTAACATAGTTGCATTCTGTTCTTTCTCAACTCAAAATTAAAATCTCATACACACATTTTAGTATTTGTATCAGTACATCTGTCAGTCCATCTTCGTCAAAATATTTATTTTCATATTTGATCAGACAGGACTGAAAATGTCATCTTGGACGTCATATTTCTGACACTGTAGTTTGTCTGTGGCTTTGTTTTGTCCGACTGCACCACTTGAGCAATACAGAGAAAGGACCTTTGAGCAGAGCAAAGTGATATGAATCGGATGACTCTGAATAGTTTAGCGGCTTAGTTGTCATAATCAGCAGAACAGACATTACCAGTCTTATCGCTGCAATGCAATTCGGAGCGTTTATTGGGTCCAGAGCGAGTAGCGAGCCGGTCAAAATCACTTCATTAGTCGGCAGGGTGTGAAACTATTTTTTATTTTTTTAGTTTTGACATCCTGGTTGAAGGCTGCTGAAGACTTGTGACTGTTGAATTGTTTTTGTTGTCCAACCGGTGTCTGACCTAACTGCGACTGCTTTAAAAATTACATAAATGCCTTTGGTAGGTGAAGGAACTGGGATATCACAGAAATTATATCACAATGTTGTTATTCGAAATTCAGTTGTTATTATTGTCTTGTTGATGAGTATTGTCTGGATGTATGGAAAGAGTACAAGACAACCAATGAATCACTATGATCAATTGCAACAAAATCTAAAAAAAATGGGTGAACAGGGTGTACACATTGTACTTTTACTACATACCGGCCAAGTGATTTGATTCCAGTCCTAATGTAGCATCTGCACTATGATATTATATAATATGGCGCAAATATACCAAAATGCTGATTGGTAAACTTCTAACTTTTCAGTGAAGACGTTAGGATCTCAAAAAATGTCTGCACCATTCCCAGAATTATTTTCATCAAAACTTAACGTTATACCACTACTTTTACCAGATGCTCTGTGGTATATTTTTGGTCTGGTTAAATCATGTCTCTCGCAATAAAATAAATATAAAATTATGTGTTTCCTATTATGTTCACAGTCAATGTGGAAAAACTGCCATTGTTGCACACTCACACGTTTGCCTCTGTGCATTTAATGCTGCATAACAACCAATAGTGTCATTTCTCGGTTAAAAAAATCACAAGCTGAATAAGATTTGAGTTTTAAATGTAGATTAATGTAAAATTTCATTATCCAAGAAGCTATCTTAGACAAATAGTCTTGTACAATATGTGTTCGGAATGTGGCTGTACGGTTAGAATCAGTTTATGGACTTTAGGTACAGGAGCCTGTCAAGCATTGACGTGAACAAATTGAGGTAGAATGTGTCGAAGATGAATTGGCTTTGTCCCCCAACAATCCACCGCCCCCCACATTCACATCCTACAAAGGTTATTACTCGTCAAGTGTCAAGTTGCCAACACTAATTTATCCCCGAGAAGATCGCTCTATCCCTCGGGCCTATATAGGCCTACTGCATTTACTGTCACCTAATTTATGTTTTTTGCTTGGTACAACATAAAATAATAAAAAAAATACTGGATCATCCAGCAGCCTCAAATGAAAATAAACTGTCATTGCCAATGTATGTCCTTAGGAATGTAACTGTGGTTGTATGTATTCTAATGGGTGCGGTTGCCAATCTGTTGTCAATGTGTATTATCATAGTATTTGGAAGTAGTGAGTAGCTTTGTGGTCTGCCCTAGAGCAACGAGTGCCTGCAGTATCCATATAAGCGGACTCACTTTAGGCTAATTTTATTAGTCAGCATCAAGTGGTACAAATGATTTGATTCAGGGGAAACTATTGTCGAGATTGAAGTTACTTTAAGGAATTACGGCTGTATATACAAACTCCATCGCCAACATGTGTACATACCCTGAACTAAAACGAATCGACACAAACTGTCATTACAAGTGTGAGCGTTTACTAGCTTATTTATCGCCGTGGCCAGCTCTCTCGGGGGCATTATGAATGCGTGGTTAATCTGCCCTAGTTCTCAATGAAGTACTTACGCCACTAAAATAACTGTTTACACGGTTAGCCGTAGCGGTTCATTTTGGTATGCCCCCAGCCCGTTTTTAAAAAGACAAACGCCGACGTTAGTGACGTGACATCGCAGCGAGGAGGAAACTCCGCACTACTGCCAAGTACGTTAGCTGCAGCTAATGCTAACAAAATGTAGAAAGGGATGTCAATTTCCAATAACGGCTGCAGCCCACCACGAAGGTTCACGAAGTATGAACAGAAACGATTACGTGTGGAAAAAAAAAAAAAAAACCTCACTCTCTTCACACTAGCTCACCTGTATGCGACCGTTGCTCTCACTGACTTCGCAGCAAGTGCGAACCATCCAATGTTGTTTATCCGGAAAACCAAACAGACATGCGCGTAGATATGACGTCACCACGCAGAGGGCTCTGGCGGCGGCCTCGATTCGATTCAATTCGATTAAATTCAATTCAATTCAATTCAATTCAATTTCATTTCATTTCATTTCATTTCATTTCATTCAGTTCAACAAAGCTTCTGCATTGGCAGGATCGTAAATAAATACAGTACAGCCAAATCACATTGTATAGGTAGAAATATGAGAATGATAATAATAATAATAATAATAATAACAATAATAATAATAATAATAATAATAATAATAATAATAGTAGTAGTAGTAGTAATAATAATAATAATTATAATAATAGAAGAAGAAAGAAAAGAAACAGTCTTTATTCATCACGCAACACACCGCACTACAACACATGCTTGCACACACACACACAAACATGCACATGCTTGATGGTGGCCGGTGAAATGGATTCTCTGCATTTGACCCATCCTGGCTTGTCCTTCCTCCGGGGGCACAGCCAGGAGCAGTGGGCAGCATACGTGGACGCGCCCGGGGACCAGGTGACAAGTGTCCATCGCTGGTCAGACGATGATGGGTGCATGTTTTTGGTGGGGGTCCTTACTGACGTGAGGTGGAGGAAACCCCATGTGAGCACGGGGAGAACATGCAAACTCCACACAGAAAGGCTCCTGTTGGTCAGATAATGCAATTCACATCCAGCCACTTGCGCGTACAACATCTAGACAGCTGGAGTGGCTGCATTTAAAGGAAACTCTGAAAACCCAGCAAAAGGAGAGCGATTAAAGAAAGAATCTGCGATTTTAAGTGACGTCTGGTCTGACACAGTCCGACAGAGTCCATGGGACCGCAAGTTTGGAAACCTCAGATTACGTAATGGGAACCTTGGAAACCTGGAATACATACCTATCATGACTGAAATGGACCCTGTGTATTGTTACCTGCAGCTATATTTATTATAATAATAATAATAATAATAATAATAATAATAATAATAATTATTATTATTATTATTATTATTATTATAACATAGGGAACATTATTAGTACACAATTAGTACAATACTAAGAACTAATTAGAACTAATGCTTTTGCTCAGATTTTTATGATTAAAAATCTTCTAGGAGTTTTTTGGGGTAAAATCACTAAAACACAGCAACCACAGTAAGCACAGACATGGTTGAAGTCTTGTTAGAACTGGGACGTCTTGTTGATCGAGTTTGATCAATATCAATGTACATTTGGAGCAGAAATTAGGCCTTGTGGACTGCATAGAGTTCACAGACAACCCGTGTAGACAGACAACCTAAGCCATATTTCATGGAAACTCGGAAAGCTCGTGCTGCATTTTACAAAACCCCAAAAGCTATTATCGGTCACAGAAAGTGTTTTTTACCACATTAAGTTCTAAGAACATTTGGAGGATGGTGACTAATACAACAAAAGTTGAAAAAGTCATAGAAGTCGTAAAAACAGAAAATGAAGCTGAATAACTGATTAATTTACCTTTCTGAAGGCGATCTTTATGAAAATTGTTTTATTTGACAACTTTGTTTAAGTTATAAACTGTTTCTTTGAATTTCTGAAGATGCCTTTTTTTGTGCTACAAAGATATAACTTATCATGTGCATTTTGTTTTGTTTGTGTTTTGGCCAACTTTTCCATAAAACAATTAGCTTCCCTCTATTTTGCAAAATAGAAAACAAAACAAAAAACACGTTTGATTCAAATATGTTCAACTGATCCAACATTTTAGATTATTGCTTCGTGCAGCTATATTCATTTATTTTCATTATCAAACGCCTGTATAGGTCTGAATGATGAGAGACGGACCCAGGGTGTCTTTCTTTAATCAGCCAGCGGGGGGCAGCAGCAGCTCGCCGCAGTGCTAACAGGGTAGAAAGTCAGACAAAGAGAGAAATAAATTAATGCAACGTTAGACTTAATTTGGCAATTTATTTTCGAGAGAAACAGTCTGAGTGAGTACATTACAATATTTGTTTGATTCCCGCCCGGGGCGCTGTTGGCACCGTGCGCCGGCGGGTTATCTCCCAAATAGGAGCCTTTCTGTGTGGAGTTTGCATGTTCTCCCCGTGTTCACATGGGGTTTCCTCCACCTAACGTCAGTATGGACCCCCACCAAAAACATGCACCCATCATCGTCTGACCAGCGATGGACACTTGGTACACGGGCGCGTCAACGATTGCTGCCCACAAGCCAGGATGGGTTAAATGCAGAGGCCACATTTCACTGGCCACCACCCCGAAAAATAGTGTGTGTGTGTGTGTGTGTGTGTGTGTGTGTGTGTGTGTGTGTGTGTGCGTGTGTGTGTGTGTGTATATGCCTGTGTTGTAGTGTGATCATGTGACAAATAAAGATTCTTCTTCTTGTATACATTTGGGTTTTTTGACACAGACTTGTCAATGCATGCTCAGTGAATTCACATGTAATCGAGGAAACGCTTTGCAGTCTTTCATTACATCTTAAATTAAGTTATGCGTAAGGCATTTCAATTAAAATTCAATCTGAAATAAATCTAAGTTTCATTTTCACCCAAGATAACATTCAACTAGAAATATAGTTGAATTTCATGAATTAATATTACTATTTGAGGATTTATTAGATGAATAAATACATTACTAAAACGTAATCATGAAACCAAATATTCAATTTTGCAATATCATTTTGAATATATCTGCATACACAAGGTCTGCAATTCTCAGTTAAATTGCAATGTCAAATAACTTTGCAATTAAATTTTATATACTGACGTAAAGTGTCAAATTCAAATGGAATTATTGAATTTAATTTTGAGTCAAACATAGTTATTTTATCTTCTCCTTTTTTTTTATTGTATAATATAATTTTGTGTCATATAATCTAATCTAATCTAATCTAATCTAATCTAATCTAATCTAATATAATATAATATAATATAATATAATATAATATAATATAATATAATATAATTATTATTATTATTATTATTATTATTATTTTTATTATTATAGACAGGAGTACAAGCTGATGCGGCGCAAGGTGAAGAGAGAAGTGGCAAACAAAAATGAAAAGGCATACAACGAATTGTATGAGAGGTTGGACAGGAAGGAAGGAGAAAAGGACTTGGACCGATTGGCAAGACAAAGGACCAAGCTGGGAAGGATGTACAGCAGGTTAGGGTGATGAAGGATAATGATGGGAATGTGCTGACAAGTGAGGAGAGTGTGTTGAGAAGGTGCAATGAGTATTTTCAGGAGTTGATTAATGAAGAAAATGAGAGGGAGAGAAGAGTGGAAGATGTGGGGATAGTGGATCAAGAAGTGCAGCAAATTAGCAAGGATGAGGTGAGAACAGCATTAAAGAAGATGAAGAGTGGAAAGGCAGTTGGCCCAGATGACATACCTGGGGAAGCATGAAAATGTTTAGGTGAGGTGGCAGTGGTGTTCCGAACGGGACTGTTTAACACCATCCTGGAAAGAGAGAGGATGTGGTGTCAAGAAGAAGTGTAAAGGTACTCATCTTCAAGAATAAGGGAGACATACAGAGTTGTAGTAACTACAGGGGAATAAAGTTGATCATCCACAGCATGAAGCTATGGGAAAGGGTAGTAGAGGCTAGGTTAAGAGGAGAGGTGGGGATCAGCGAGCAGCAGTATGGTTTCATGCCAGGAAAGAGTACTACAGATGCAATGTTTGCTTCAAGAATGCTGATGAAAAAGTACAGGGAAGGCCAGAGGGATTTGCACTGCGTCTTTGTGGATTTAGAGAAAGCGTATGATAGGGTGTCAAGAGAGGAAGTGTGGTATTGCATGAGGAAGTCGGGGGTGGCAGTGAAGTACGTAAGAGTGGTACAGGATATGTATGAGGGCAGTCAGACAGTAGTAAGGTGTGCAGTAGGCGTGACGAAGGCATTCAAAGTGGAGGTGGGATTGCATCAAGGATCAGCTCTGAGCCCTTTCTTGTTTGCAATGGTGATGGACAGGTTAACAGATGAAATCAGGCAGGAGTCTCCGTGGACTATAATGTTCGCGGATGACATTGTGATCTGTAGCAAGAGTAGGGAGCAGGTTGAGGAGAGCCTGGAGAAGTGGAGGCATGCATTAGAGAGAAGAAGAATGAGAGTCAGCAGGAGTAAGACACAATACATGTGCCTGAATGGGAGGGAGGGCGGCGGTAAAAGCTGAGAATGCAAGGAGTGAGGCTGAGAACTTGGATGAGTTCAAGTACTTGGGGTCGACCATCCAAAGCAGCGGAGAGTGCAGTAGAGAGGTGAAGAAGGGGGTACAGGTATGGTGGAGTGGATGGAGAAGAGTGTCCGGAGTGATCTGTGACAAAAGGGTTCCAGCAAGAGTGAAGGGGGAGGTCTGCAGGACGGTAGTGAGACCAGCTATGTTGTACGGTTTAGAGGCGGTGGCACCAACAAAAAGGCAGGTGGCTGAACTGGAGGTGGCAGAGTTGAGGATGTTGAGATTTTCATTGGGAGTGACAAGGATGGACAGGATCAAGAATGAGTACATTAGAGGGACAGCTCAGGTTGGACAGTTTGGTGAAAAAGTGAGAGAGGCCAGATTGAGATGGTTTGGACACAAGGTTTATGGATGTGATGAGGGAGGACATGCAGGCGGTTGGTGTAAGGGAGGAAGATGCACAGAACAGAAGGTATTGGATGCAGATGATCTGCTGTGGCGACCTCTAACGGGAGCAGCCAAAAGAAAAAGAAGATATTATAATATATTATATATATTATCGGCAGGAATGCAGTGTTCAGTCTATTGAACCTTATTGGCTGTTTTTACGTCCTATGGCATCATTGCAGAGGTCAAATGTAATGATTAGAGATAATTATAGGCCACAACAGTTGTTTTTATGCATGGAAACGAAGGAGGATGAATCATGTTTGTGTCCAGGAAATATAAAAATATAAAGTAAGTATTCCTCTCAGAGTGTTCTTAATGGAAAGGAAATAGGCTTGATATCTTAATTTATATTTCTGGACAGGGTTTGAAATGATTGTCAGTGGTTGGACAAATGCACATAATTTTGTTTCTTCATAAAACTAGAGTTCGAGAGTTAACTGCTCTGCAAGGCCCACTGGTTCCCTGTTCTTTGGTGGGAGTATTCATAAAAATATTACACAATAAATAAAAAAAACTCAAAACATATTACTAGCAAACAAATTATTTCATCGTTAATTTTACTGATTTGTTAATATGGGTGGGGGAGGGTTCTAAGTCAAAAAGTCAAGTAAGAGGACATTCTTTCTTGGTTTTCTATTATATACAATAGTATATATTCATTACAATTATATATTCTGCATATTTCTATATATGTGACTGTTTCTGTTTAGTATTGTTTTTATTGTGTATATTTGGCAATTTTTTCTTTTATTTTCACTTTACTTTTTATTCTATTTTTATAATTATTGGGGGTCCAGCTCACAAGACTGGATCCCCAATTGTTATTGCTTGGGAAAAATTCTCTGAATTCTTATATCTACAACAATTTGAAACAGAAGAACGGCAGAAGCTACGAACACGGTTGACCTCTCTTTAGAACCAGTATGTCACAAATGTCTCGCAGTTTAAGTTTCATCCAAATCGATCCGCATACGGAGTAGAAATTTGTGAAAAACCGACCAAACTTGACACAAATCACAAACACAATCTAATGCATTAAATGCCAAAATACTGTATGTAGAACAGGGCTTAAAGTCTCTGGAATACAACAATTATATAAGCTACAAACACTGTTGAGGTGTCATTTAAACCGGTATGTCACAAGCATCTCATGGTGTAAGTTCTATCCAAATCGATCCACATATGGAGCAGAAATGAGTGAAAAACCAACCAAATTTCACCCCAAGTATTTGGCTGGTCGTGCTTGACCGACATGCCACTGCTCGTTAACAAAATGGACGAGATAAGATTTACATTAAGACGCTTTATTTCTTCATCATACTATTTGCTCTAAGTGTGTAGGTTCTGGTTCAGAATGTCAATTCGCACCGTATCCAGTGTGCGATGTATATTCCATCGTTCTGTAGATATTCGAGATTACAAACTTGCCGTTCGTGTGTTTATTTATGTACCTTCTTTATTTATGTCTGTGGATCTGTTCGACTGATCATTTATCTCTGTGGTCACCATTATTTGCTAGATTAGTGAAAAATACGGAAAACATGAATCAACAAAAACTGAAGACCACATCGAGTGGAGTCCACTCGAACGTACAAGTAAGTGATGTGTTCAAGATCCAGCGAGCCGTCGGAAAAATAGAAGCTGTGAGATGGTAATTACTCACAGAAATACCACAGCGTTTTTCATATTTCATGGAAACTAAACTTATTGAAAACGTAATTCAAATGTAATTAACGGAAAAAAGTCAACACTTAAATTGTGCAAATAATTCCAAAGTTTGTTTTTGTTATTGTTACAGATGCAGAAAAGTAGCTGAAAGTCTAAAATAATAAATAAGCCATTGTCCAAAAAGCCAGTCCTCAAAGTCAGTCGCAATAATCTTAAAAAAAAAAAGTATTAAAGAAAAATACTGTGAAAAAAACACTAATGAGGAAACTTTCAATATACAGTATGTGTTAATACCATATCTGTCAGTTGAGAGGCTCATTTCATCAGGATGATTTTACAGTTCGGAGACTCCCGAAATAAACGGCGTGCTACTATGAGTTTGACAGCAGTTCTAAAGGACAAGATCCACAATGTTTGCACAAGGACTCAAAATGAACGAGACAATTAATTAAAGGAAATAGCCTTTTTTCGGGATATGAAAAAGTCTGGTGGAATAAATTATAGTGTTCCAGGAAGAGATTATATTGCAATTACAGAATTGCCAACAAGACACTGTTGTATACTGTACTGTTTATCTCCATACTCACTTTATTCACATGCACTTTACTGCACATATCTGTACATACAAATAGCCTATCCCATATACATAACTCTATTCCCTTCAGTTCTAATTTGTAACCCCACTTTGTATTATCTTTTTGAGTCTTGTTTTATTTTTAATTTTATTTTATTTATATTATTCTATTCACTAACTGCATTACGTTTTAGGAATCAGTTAGTTTCAGTTAATTAGTTAGGTAGGAATTAGGTTAGCTATTATGTTCTGTTTACTAACTATTGTGAATAATCTCCAGGTGCGTTGCAAAGACATTTCACTGCATATATGTATGTACGTATGTATATGTATGTGACAAATAAACCTCTTGAACCTTGAACCTTGACAAAATATGTTTAATACAACATTCCAAATAATGTATGCTGAGCCCTTTACTGTCTACATTGGTGTAGATCACGATGACTCTGTGTTGTACAATATAGCTATGCCAATTGATAGAGCATTTAAGAAATCACTGTTAAATAATAATGATGCATGTTTATTAACTATTTTGGGTAATACATGTGCAATTATCAAGCAATGATCGTGGTAAGCAATTGTTGAATCACATGCAAGGAACAAAATTGGGCTGCATGAGTATGACTCACCAAGTAGTTCTGTAGCTTACTACAAGGGCAGTGAATCCATCTGTCGTCATTTCTGTAATAGTGATAATTAATTCTGCCAAACTCAATCGAAATCACCGGACTAAACACAGAAGTTACACACAATGACAACACCGAGTAAGTGAAGATTGCAAACCACCCAGCAACAAAAACATAGACTAAAGACGATGTCTGTCAGGTACTGTTACCTGGTCAAATTTACCAGACTGACAATAATAATAATAATAATACATTTTGTAATATAATATATAAATAGATAAATTAAATAAGTACAGGTACTCAGCACCTAACGACCTACCTGCATACAATACCGCGGCATATTGTACGCAGCGCGGCATCTCAGGGTCAAACATCTCATCTCATCACCGTTCTCAGTCTCAGTCTAATTCCCGCAGTCTGTCAGTATTCACGACACTAGCGTTTGCAATCTCCAAGGCTGAAATAACGGTAAGGGGACTCGCTTGTCGACCAATTCGCTTAATGACCTGGTCGTAGGAATGGAACTCGGTCCTTAAGTTAGGAGTACCTGTAATAAAAGGGACCATTTTAGGACAATCAATCATCTCAAAAGGAAGGACAATTCTTTATTTGGGTTAAGGGTTAAGTCTATTGTAGACCTAAAACATTTCTTTGGGTATCGCGTGCACAGGCATGTGTCCGTACCCGACAGTCTGCTGTGTCTGGGCATATTGTTGTTGTCGCGGCTTTATGTTTCCATCCACTGCCCCGGCTGAGTTAGTGCAATCACTCATGTGGCCACTTCACCGCTCCATTCCCATATTGTGTGCCACCAAGATTAATTGCCTCCCTAATGTCAGTGCTCTCCGCCTGCGTTCACAAGTGGCCTGTTTTGGTGGGGTGCATGGTAGACACACTCTTGCAGGCTGGGTTGTTGGTCTTTTGGCTCATGCTGTCTCTGATCCCTTTGTCTTTGGTTTTCGTTTAAACTTTGGATTTATAACCTAATATAACAGATTTTTAACAACCCTGTTATGGCCACTGAATCATCACTGTTATTTAACACACATTCTCAGACACTAGGGTTAAAACGTATAAAATCGATACAGATAATATGGCAAGGTCACTTTGCCTATATTGCGCCCTGAAAGACGGCATTTATCGTGGATTTCGCTGTGTCAAACCTAATGTGTCCACCAGCTACATTTAGTGGGCTAGTTCTCTGGGCAAACAATGGGAAAAGAGGCAATTCTATCTCTAGCATTCCTGATTATACAGTATCTTTGCTTTATCACAAAAAAAAGCAACAAAAAAAACCCATAATAATAATAATAATTGTGGTGTGGGGGTGGTCTGGTATGAGCAGCCACACCTGACCTGGATCAGAGATGCTACATACCTGTTGCTCGTTGGTTGGTCTCACGGGCAAAAGATTAAAACCCCCATCCCCATACACACTCAGGAGAGGAGCCCTGTCATGACATGTGTCTATCTGCTCCTAGCTAATTCCAACTGGCCAATCTGTACAGTAAACTGGTCTTTACAAGCCCCCGGCTGCTGTGTCTCTGAGCCGGAGGGCTCTGAAAACGTCACTTGGGTGGTGCGTGGTCGGAGAACTGCCACAATTATAATAATAAAAAGAATACTAGAACCAAACAACTCATGTTCCAATGGGGTTGGGAAAATTGGCTTTATTAAAGGTGTAGTGTGTAGAATTGAGTGGCATCCAGCGGTGAAGTTGCAGATCGCAACCAACTGAATTGGCGGTGTAAAACGACGGCCTCCGTGGATGAGACGGTGGCTGCGAAACTCGCGAAAAATGTGAAAATCCCTCTCTAGAGCCACTGTTTGGTTTGTGCATTCTGGGCTACTGTAGAAGAAACATGGCGGTGCAAAATGGCGGCCTCCATGAAGCGTACCCGCGTACTTGTACCCGCCCATGTAGATTAAAACAGCACATTCTGAGGTAACAAAAACACGACTCTTATTTCCATGGTATTATACAGAAATCAAAACATAATTGTGAATATTATATTTGATTTCTGCCAAGTCCGTTACGTAAATTCTACACACTGCATCTTTCAGATAAGAAAAGCATTTGTGTGAAATCTAATGACAAATCAGTCCAAAAAACGGAATGTCTTCTTTCAGAGTGGAGAGCATCAAACGTCTGACGTTCTCTTTAAAATATATTTATCTAATAAAATGAATGAATGAATCAATGAATGAATGAGTCACGAGAACTAACAATTTATTCATCCATTTAGTAAGGTAGCTGAAGCTATAATTTCTCAGGACTATCTGAGTAACCTTGTACCCAGTTATGTTATCTAAAAAAAATACATTTATTGTTTATTTATCAACATGTTGCGTCTTGTTAGGATTTTGCTTTTTGCAGCGTATGTTTGACCTCTAGACTGCAACATGGTTATTCCGATGTCAAGTAGCCTCTGACGAGCTCCAATCTGAAGTTAGTCTGTGATTAAGTTGAAGAGCAACTGATTAGGCGTAATGCCAAAATTGCTGTCCTTGCTGATTTCCATTAGGCACGGGCAGTGATTGTGATTGTCAAAATGGGGGCATAATTCAGCTTCACCAAAAGCTCAGGTCTGAGCACATCTCTCCAAGAGACCGAAAGTGAATCTGCGGGAGCAGCTTGACATTTCATTCACCTTGACGAGCTCCGTGCAACGACTTACAATGTCTGTGTGAAAGGTGTTTTAATATGCAAGCTTTATTCAGAAATGTCCTCAGGTCAACAAGGAGACACTAGACTGAATGAAAAGTAACATTTGATAAACATACGTATTTGCGTTAGGTCTCCATTGAATGATACAATAACAAATTGTGGAACAAGGCTTTTTCGGAGAAGTAGTGTGTATACCTTCCATCCATGGAGTTGACGGTTACTGTAGCTTTGTAACGACAGTTCTATGAAGGAGGCTCCTATTAGTGTACCAGGGTCGGAGACCTGCTGGACCCGAACACGCCTCAAGTGCACGGTCCAGGGTGAAAGCTGAAGCCGCCAAAGTCGACAGCCAATCAATTGGCCTCAATAAAGGCCAATGGGGAGCAACTAACGCCACACACTGTATGCACGGAAAGAGTGTAAGACACTAAACACAGGCAGCACGCCAGAGAATCTGAATAGGCCGTGACACAAAAAAGGACGCTGGGCTGTAATACCAAGCACAGATTGGGAAAGTGACTGTGGCGGACTAAGGGGTGTGGTCAAGCATCGGCTGCAGACAACAGCACGGTTCCCTTTCCCGCAGCCGCCAAGCTGCCTCGAATTGGCCTAATCAGCGCCTGCGCGGCACTGACTGGTCCGACTCAAGTAAGGGACATTTCTGAACGTTTGTCTGTCTTGCAGAGGGGATCGGCGCACGGGCTCGTCAGCCGAGCAGGAACCAGAGCGGAATGCCATTCCTCCTGCACCCAAAATCATCCTCATCCTTATCATTATTATGAGTAATTATTATTTATACGTGTGGCCAGCGAGCCATTCTGTTCAGCGCTTCACTAAAAACTCTCGCCATGTTGGAGCACTGTGACAGAAAGGACTCTGTCTCCCTCCCTAAACCCTTACCTGTGGGCAGAGACTCCCACAGAGAGCCTGCGGAAACATCGCATGGGTAAAACCAGACAAATGGAGACGCGGACGACCAAGACGTCACTTCACAAATGTCCTGAACCCCGACCCTCCTAAAAAGGCCAGTCGAGTCCGCCACGCCTCGAATAGAGTGGGCGCGGAGAACGGTCGGTACATTCCTACCCCCCGACTCATAAGCCATTGCGATACAATAACATAACCAATGAGAAAGGCACTGTGCAGAGAGGCCGGCCAAGTACGACCACCCCACAGTGAAGACGCTCCTCCCGCAAATCCCGGTGAGGAGGAAGAAAGGCATCGAGATTAACCACCCTCGACTCCCAGGGGTGGTGTAGACCATGTGCACGCCCGCGGGTGGGCAGTGGCGGTGCTGCGTGGAGTTTCCAGCAGCTGCTGTGGGGCGGGGACGGGGAGTCGTGCTCTTCCTTGCCAGCGGCAGGTGTCGGGAAAGCCGTGTCCTGTCCTCCTCTCTCCTCTTGAGAGAGGCGCCAAACAGTCCCGCCTCTGAGATGGGTGCGTTGATTAGCGCCACTTTCTCGGACTTGCGCATGACGCTTAGGGTCAGCCAGTGATGAGGATGACACAGCCCACGCATGCGGCCTGCGCCTGGGAGAGGGAGAGGATGACGGCAGTTCCGCTGTCGACTCCTGACGCCCGTATGCCCCACCCACCATCGGTCTACCAGATGACGGTGATCTTGAACTTGATGAAGGGCGGCACTTCCAGGATTTACATAGGCTATGCTGCTCCATCCTGATTGGCTTAAGCGAGTGCGTGTTATGAATTTCAATAGTTCTACTACGCAAGTTGGATGTATCCAAATTGGAGCGTAGCCCCTATGGGGCTGATGGAGATGGAGTGGAGGTAGAACCTGATATTGGTGGTGATGAAGTGGTTGTCATGAACTCTTCCTGATCTCCCAGTATTTATATTTGTTTTTATGTTTTATTTTAATCTAGTCTTTTCCTCATGGCTCCATGTCATTTCACATCCGCCCACTCCCTTTTGCTTTGCTGTCACTCCCTTCCCCTCACCTGGTTTCCCCCGCCTGCAGCTCATTCCCTCCTCAGTCCCTCAGTTTACAGTAAATAGACTCCCACAGGCTGGGATGGAGGTAGAACCTGGTACTGGTGGGGATGAAGAGCTGATATTGGTGGATGTGGAGGTAGCATTTTAGGTAAAATAAGTCATTTGTTTCACAGGATTGCATAATTTTCAAGATCTTATCTTCATTTTAAGGATAAGAATACAATGTTTTGGCTATACAATTATTAATATCGCAATATTTTCTTTTTTTCTCAAGATTTTGATTTTTGTGCAGTGTATTTGTATATTTCAATGAGTGTTTGAACGTCCACCAGGTGATCACAGTCTTCTCCCCCACCTCTATTAAGTGTTGGATCCCATGGATGTTGTGACCCTCACTGTCATCCTTTTTCAGTGTAAAGCACAGCCACCGTGGTGCCAGAGGTTAATATATTTAGAAATATATGTATATATTATAATATAGTGTACTTCTTCTGGATCTATAGGCCTGAAGAGGTCAAAAAGGAGCTCAGAACATTCTGTCTCAAACTTGACTGAACAAATTGGTAGCAATCTGCGATGGATCCAGTCTATTAGGGTTGTTCATTTTTCCAGCGCGTTCAGTAACGTAAAGGTGCAATCTGTCAATTGGAACATCAACAAGTTCTCTGTGTGGCTTTGGGTATCTGCCAGTGGATTCTTTAATGGTTTTAGTTCGGTATGCTACTATTAAAGGGTCAGGTATTAATTAAAAATTGAACACTTGGCTATCTTCAGTATTTTTCGAGCTTATAGAGCTTGTGCGTAATCACCGGGTGTCATGACATTTCACTGCATTTATGTACGACCATATGTGTATCTATGATACAAATAATCTCTTGAACTTGAACTTGAACTTGAACTTGAACTTGTGCTTTTCAAATTCAGACAGAACAGAATGGGTTCCTGGGATGATTAATGCTCGCTGTACAGTGAGTTATCTGGCACTCTCAGGACACTATTTCATGTAAAGAATGTGGCTGTTTTAATCATTGGGTCATTGTAACGCCAGCTCTCATTTTCACTGTGTAATTGGAACGTGTCCATTTGCGCCAATGTCCCTGCCACCCTCCCCCGCTGATCCCCGGCACTCTGCATCTTTAAGTTTGATGAATATGGAGCTCATCAGATAAAGGCTGCCAGTCTCATTGGGGCAAATTGAAAAGGCGCCGACTTCTATTCTTCCACTTAATTATGTCTTCCAATAATGGGGGTATAAAAAAACCAGGAGAGCAATGGCTATCATCCATTTTATCATCATATTAAGCTCAAATATCCGACATCGGCTGGAGGAACTGTTTATCTAATGGATAATTTCAGGCAAAAATGTGCTGATGTGGGATAAGACAAGTCAGTAAGACATTTCGCACTGTGCCCATTTTAGATTGGAATGTTATATAATGAAACTTCCACTTTGAGCACTTTGTCCAGACGGTTAGCAGTTCAAACCTCTTCGATTGCCGTTTCCGATGGGGCACATTAACGCCTGTGCACATCCATCCACCTTAGGGCTGATAATTATTTCCCACTTTGCGCCTGGCTCAGCTCACATGGGAATTGTGGGAAGCAACCCACATCCCATTGGAGACTGCATGCTAAATTATTGATGCCGCATTGTTCCCATGGTCCTTCGCAGGTCATTCATTTTCAGCCCCGATGCGATTCCATTGTTTAGGGGAGATAGAGTGTAGATTGGATTGCCCCCGCCCCTATTTATTCACATTGCAGATATTACAATCCCAGATCTATCGCCTAGCTAATGCCTCGGGCCAGTGGAATTGCTATAATACTGTTTATCGGCGCAAAAGTCTCACTTTTCTTGACATGTCTTGTATGTAATTGTGTTGTGTCTTGCGATAGAACTACACTAGGCACATTGGCGCAGCCTACTGTATGGGTGGGCGCAGAGCGCCGTAAGTGTGCACTTCCTGTTAAATCCATCTTAATCCCCTGTTGGAGCTACACTGACCACGTCATCCGCACGGGGTCCATGCAAAGCCGCGCGGCATTTCTCTACTTCTGCACGAGAGGTCTATTTTTTTTTCAGCTGTGGAGCTATGCAAACCTTTTCCATATGAACACAAAATTAAACTACATAGGAATGTTTTTGTAAATAGAGCAATCAATTTAAATGTTTAATTTAAGTGTTTTATATGAGTCTACATTGAGCCAGAGACCTAGAGCTGCTGTCGGATTTGTTTACTGAGCCAGACCAATTTTAATTACAAGGAACAAAAATATGTAAATGTAGAAGTAATGCAATACAGAACAAACATATCCCACAGACCAATTTCAACAATCACAGTTGTAGCTCACATTTTAATTATATTAAAAGTTATTTATGACAGACTACTATAAAAACATGTTTTATACCTTAAACCCTAAACCCTAACCCTAACTGGATAATTGCAAGACCTTGTTTAACTTGAAGTGTCAAACAAGTAGTAAGCAGAAATCACAGATTTCAGAAGATTTATATTTGCTTTTCACACAGTAACTAATCAAATAATTGGTGGCATTTCAGACAAACCTTTTTTCATTTTTTTAATCAAACTGTGTGTTCAAAAGGATTTAAATCACTGTTGTTTTCAATATTAATCCTCTCACCACGACAACATTGACAAATTAAAATAAAACACGCTCCGCCCGTACGCTGCCCCAACACCCCTGGTGTAGTTCTCCCATTTGCTAAAATATGCTGCTGCATGAGGGCGGACGTGCATGCATCTTTAACACCATTACGCCTCAGCACCGCACCTGAACAGAAGACCCAGGCAATTAACTAGCACATACTGTATATAGTAGTCTATATGCTGTGTATTCCATGCTGGCTTTGATGGAACACTAGATGAAACGTGATGTTTATTCAAGCAAGTCTTTTTTTCCCGTAACAAAGTTTTTTTTCCTTTTAATAAAAACCTCCAGGTTGAGCTCCAGGTGGCTTGCTCACCTTGCACGCGTGTGTGTGTGTGTGTGTGTGTGTGTGTGTGTGTGTGTGCGCGCGTGTGTGTGCGCGCGCGCACATTCCACTTGCGTGACGTTATTTCCTTCTCCCCCTTTGGCTCTGTAATTGGTTTTGCTCACGCCAGACACGGATCAGCGTGTGCGTAACGCAGGTGACATTATCTCCTAGACACAGACTCTCACTCCCTGTTTCCTACGACTTGACTCTGAATTTAGAGAGAGTGTGCGATCCAGGAGCACTCTTTCCTCCCTGTGTCTCGGCGGCGCGGGGTCTGGTAATCAATCGGATGGGATTGCCGGTTTGCCGGAGTGTCCCTGAGCAAGACGCCGACCAATGACCTGCGGCTCCCACTGAGCAGGTTGCACGGCTGCTTCCACCACTGCCATTGTTGTAAGAATGGGCGTGATGGTGAATGGGATGGGTGAATGTGAGCCGTAATTCCCAAGTTACACAAGTCTATTTTCCACACTCTGAAACACGCCCCCTTCCAGGTGCTCTCCAACACGCATGTCAGGTATTTGTATGTTAATGCTTCCTTTGCAGGGCGTCCAAGGTACAGGGATATAGGTCTACGGGCCAATCCGGGATGCACACCGGCTGCCAAGCCGTGGTTTAAGGACCCTGAATCTGATTAATGGCGAGTCAAATGCGGACTTCATTAATGCGGTGCGCTGACTTTGACCGCCTCCTCACCCCCATCCCTATTGGGGTGGGCCCCAATAGGGCTCGTAAATATATGTAGAACCTCCTTTGAGTTTTCCTCAGCTCCTACTGCCCTGTGAACGTGAACAGGAACAGGCTCTGCTCTGGAGCTCCGGAGCTGCAGCTCTCCGCTTGAAAAAACAACAGCGGGTTGACCCACATTTCTAGGAATATCACCCCGCAGTGCCAGACCTGAATAATATATATATCATCCTGTATATCGTCCGGACCCTCATATAGAACACTTGCACCCACACTCACGTAGAACTGGATCACAGGTCTACACCTATAATGAACTCGCCATTTTGTTTAGTTTTTGTTTTTGTATCACGCACAGTACAGCTTTCTGTTGTGTCCTTAATGGCATGCTTGTTTCTTTGGTGTCCTCTTTTTTCCTCTACACCATAGATTTTCGCTGTGTACACCGTTGTGTTTACACACATAGCAGGAGAGAAAGGAGAGAAAAAAGCCAAGTGGCTCCTATTAGCCCTCGCCACATTTCACTCAGCGAGTGCCGCACTGCCTATTTCCCAGGGCACCTCTGCCAGAGATTGAGTAGTAAATTCCCCGCCAGAGAAAATGTCTGAAATGGCGGTCCCCTATTTCTGTTTTTCTAATATCTTTTTTTTAGTTCAAACTAATATCGTTTTGACCTTATCGAATTACCTCAACTCACAGTGGGAGTGTCAGGAACTCAGTCTGTTGACTAAATTTACAGCCTATTCATATCACCCATATCTTCGTCATAGGAAGTCTCTCTGAGACTGTGGATGTCCGTGAGGTCACAGTAGATGTGGATTACTCTACAAATCCCTGAATTCCATTTGAAACTCAAAACATTTTATTTTTAGCTTTTTTTAGGTTCCATTGGTGTGACGGTCTGTTGATCGCAGGGCCCGGCTTCAGCCCCGCTTCCTGCATTTGTAGGTGCGCCTCATGCCTGTGTATGGGGTGGGATGTGCCTTGAGGGTGCAGGTTCATATTGTGCATTTGTAGACTGGTTTGCGTGCATGGGTGTTGTGGGCTCTTATGGGCTATTGGCTTCTCTGCAAGGTTTGGGTTCTTCTGCGGCAGCGGTGCTTTGGGCTCGGAATGTTCTTGGAGTCATCTGTAGGGCTTGTGGGTGGCTGTAAAGCAGCACTACTATAAGTTTCTGACCATATACACCAGAATTTATATTATATTAATATTGTAATAACATAATTGCATTATAGAAATGCTGTGCAGAGCTGACTGTGTGTGTGTATATGTGGTGGTGGTGGTGGTGGTGGTGGTAGTGGAGGTGTGGCTGGGGGGGTGAGTGGGCGGTTCATGGTAAATAACCAAGAAAACCCACATACTGTACAGTTCACAACTGCACAATGTGGAATCATCTGTGGGTCGAGGCATGTGATTGGTGATAAGCACAGCATGACAAGTTGTGGGGGGTGTGGGATAAGGAGTGTGTGGAGGGGGGGCCTGGAGGTTCTTGTCTCCGGGAAGGAATGTCTATGTAGTGCTCTCATTGGCAGAATCCCCCCTCCCCCCAAAGATTCTGGGGGTCGCACAAGGGGAGGGGGTGGAGGGAGGGAGTATGAACGCCAAGGGGGGGCTCGTGGTGCAATGGGGGAGGGGTGGTGGAAAGATGAAAAACAAGCCCACGTGGGTTTTCCTTTCTTTTTTTTACCCCCAACCTTGTTACGGCTAAGACCCCCCATTGCATTGTATAAGGAATGAGGCTACTTTAAACTTTAATCCGTCACTTTTGTCCTTACTTCTTACTATGACTCTTAGGATGAGATATAACTTGGGTTTTTTTTATGTATTTTATGCATAAATATGCTCATTCCCTCTCTCTCTGTCTCTCTCGCTCACTCTCTCTCTCTCTCTCTCTCTCTCTCTCTCTCTGTCTGGTATTATCATACGATAAATGATTACCATAATTAACAGAAATAAAACATCCGTCTTTTCTCACTCATCAGACAGAATGTCGATAGTTTTACAGAAAGTACAGAAAATGGACCACAACAGGAACAAAACACAAATCTGTCATGTGCATAAATACATTCATGTGGATGAGCGCTGCCTCGGCTGTACATGTGCACGTGCATGTAGTGCATGAGGACTAATATCTTTGTTGCTAGGATACACAACGTTACCGTCCCCTTATATCACGTTGTATTTAACGGGGCTTTTAATGAGAGACGTTAACATCTAATACAACACGTCGTAACAGTAGATATATGGGAACCAATTAACCGTCTTGAGGTTTATAGACGTTTGTTTAGTAAAAATTTTATCTGCGATTAACCAAAGTACCCTGAAGGTCCGGCAGCACGGACTCACACCGTTATGATCTGCAATCGACTTTCTGAACTCTCGATGGTCACTCATTATCAATTATTTGTATTTTGTTAATTGTATTTACACTTTTCCAAATGTTGGTCCACAGCCCCCATTTTTGTCCCATCTGCACCATCTGCAGTACCTCTCCTAAATTCCACAGGGGATCCGGATGGACGCTGAGTGGCTATGTGTTGGCAGTTTTAAACCTTCAATTCTTAATGGCATGAATTTGCCTGGAAAGTATTGAATTAGGGGCTGGGTGGGGTGCTGTAGGGCCATGATGAAAAACACCACGCATGGGCTCAAGCCGAGTCTCCAAATGGCCTTTTTGCACAATTAGAAATCAATCAATCGATCCATCAATCAACCCTTTCGGTGTGAAGGTTGAGATGAGGAGATAAGGAGACTTGTTTTTTCTCCTGTTTATGCTCTATATTCTGTATAGACGAACAAGCCATTTACAGAGGAGAGACTGGATTGGATGAAAAGTATTATCGTTCAGTTATGATCCAGGGTGGTGTTTTGCACGTGGACGTTCAAAACACCACCCTGGATCCAAACTGGACTACACTGTGGATATTATAATATGTACTTTACACTACAATACTTAACTACACTTTTATAATGACTTGTAATTATTGTTACTGCTACTGTGATGCCACTAACTGTACTTACTTACTTTGATATGATGCATTATGAGCCAGCAGCTCCCGCATCGCGATGAGAGCTGACAGTCGTTCCTGTCTCTCTATTCCCATGGCGACCCCCCACTCCTCTGCAAGGGAGGAAGGACACAGTGTTCTTCTTCAGGGAGTGAACAACTTCCCGAGAGCTGCTGCCGCCGGACTACAGAGGACGCCCCAGACAGGAAAACACAGGTTTTACCTGGCAACCGGAGCGCCATTGCTGTAGGAAAATAAAACAATAAACAATAAAACAGAATATCTTAAAAATAGATAAACTGACTGGTCCTTTTGGAATTGTGTGGATAGGATTAGGATGATTTATGTCTTAGAAATATGTTACTTTCATCTATTTCTTTGAGTGACAATGAATTACTTTTTTAAAGAGAAGAGCAGATATTTGACGCACATTTCAAGACAATTTCTCATTTTAAGCGAGGACTTGAATAAGATCATTGCTGCTGCGATAAATATTTTTTTTTAGGAATCTTATCGACTAAAACTGGCAAAAGAAGGTGTGAATCAAGTTAAAAATGTATTTATTTCTACCTTTTTGACAGTGATGTTGTATTTGCAGTGAAAATGAGACACGTTCACCTTTGTGAATGCAGCTCTGTCTATCTGTGAGAGATGGAGATGTTTGGAAATTCACCTGCAGAAGTGTGTGCCTGTGTGTGTGTGTGTGTGTGTGTGTGTGTGTGTGTGTGTGTGTGTGTGTGCGTGCGTGTGTGCATGCGCGCGTGTGTGTGTGTGTGTGTGTGTGTGTGGGAGTGTCTGAAGAAAAGCTTTGGTGCAGAATCTGAGCAGATGCTGAGGTCCAGCCACGACGTTTCCTTTCCTGACAGCGCAGCTGGTGCTCTTCATCGGGCTGTCACACACACACACACACACACACACACACACACACACACACACACACACACACACACACACACACACACACACGCACACACACACACGTAGGTAAACACACATGCTGGAAACAGTCAATGTCATATAACAGAACATTGTGTAAATGTGGAGAAAAAACAAAACATAAATTAAGCTAAATGATCTGCCAGTGAGGAAAGGAAATTTAATAGAAAATTGTTATATAAATTCTCATATATGTCATTATAGTCCAATAATAATAATGAATATAGCTGCAGGCAGCAATTCACGGGTCCAGTTTAGTCGTGTTACGTATTACAGTTCTCCAGATTCTGTGCAATGCAGCACAAGTTACATTTTTTTTTATTTTTACGACCACTCAGAGACAAACCGTGGATTTATACAGCGTTGGATCATGATGTCACAAAGTACAGTGTTCTCAATGTAACGCCAATGTTCTTCAATTTTCCGTGAGTTTGTTAAGTTGTCTCAATATTTCCTGATACAGATGTAGATCGATGTGAATCCAACTTGGACGACAACTTGTATGAATCCCTTCCATTTTTGTTTGGGAAAATAACTGGGAATCATTTTGCTTCATTGGTTTCATCTGCCAATAATGGTGCAGGGTTCTTCCCTTCTGCTGGTGCTACAGACAACATATCATCAAAGTGCTGCTCTCATACTTTCTGTATAATATCACATGGTTGTAAACATGTGTCCATAAACCTTCCATGTTGTTGTTTATCAGTTATTTTATTATTATTTTTTCAATATTTTCATTTTCTGAACTTAAATCTGCATTTTCAATATTATCATTGCACATTATTCATTATTGCTGTTTGTGTTTTTTGGATCTTCAATTTTGGTAAAATAATTATTCTATTCATTGTTAAATTCTACATCTTTATACCACTTGTTATGTATTCTCAAATATGGCAACGCCAAATTTTGGCTATTTATCGGAATCTGGAACAATAAAAAAAACAACATTGTAATTACTTTACATAACAATAATAATAAATACATTTTATTTAATAAATGGCGACCCCTAATGGGAGCAGCCGAAAGAAGGAGAAGAAGAAGGAGAAGAAGATGTAAATGTTAGTTTTAATTAGTACTTCATTGTATTTTTTCTGTTAATATTCTACAATTGGAAATTCTGTTTAATAGATACCTTGCCTATATTGTAATTCAGACAACATTTATGGAACTTTAACATTTAACATTTAAGCACTTTACCATGAACTTTTAACATTCATTTGGCATTAGAATTATTATGGAAGAACTTCTCAATAAACAAACACATTCTGTCTTTTCATTTAAATCTGCCAAGTTTAGCTGTAGGAAACTTTTTTTCTTAAAAAAGAAAAGTAAAGTTTTTAGTATAAACCAAATCTTGTCATTGTTGTATGTAATAACGTGTGCCATCTCAGTGACGGTAGGTGATGTTGGGTCTCGTGCGTGTCAATTATGACGTATTTACGCAGGTTTTAATATTTATGGAGGTTTACAATAGTAGTCGAACTTACTTAATTTTTGTGGTGACTTTTTAAAATATGTTTAGTTTCCATGAAATAGGGCTGGACGATATGGCCAAAAATGGTATCACAATATTTTTTTTTTATATTGATCGATGCCGATAATTAAAACAATATATATAAAATAATAGTAATAATAATAATAATGCTCAATTGACAGATTTAAGTGTATTCTCATGGTTTTACCTTAAACACTGGATAAATAACATAAAAAATATGTGAACTAAAAATAGAAATGAATAATATATAAATATGTCAGGGCTGCAGATGTTCCTTTATTATCCCATTCCAATTTGTATGATTTTAATTTTTAATATTCACATTTTTAGTGCTCAAAATTTTTTTTTGGTGGGAGGTGGGCGGGGTGCTTACCCACGGTTTGGCAGCTCCGATCAGACCCATCTTTTCTCCAAACAAAGCAAATAAAAACTCTACATGTATTTAATTTTCTCCGTTTCCTGCTGCTGCTCTGGTGCGCAGCAGGTTGCAGATCGCTCTTGAAAAAAATCCTGCCCGCATTCTCACGGCCCGGTGTGGTCCGCGAGCCGCTTGTTTGGAACCCCTGCACTCAAGGACATTCCGTCGATGATGGTCGGGTTTATTTCCCACTTTCACCATCAGTGGAATTGCTGGACATTCTGGTCAAAGGCGCGCTCTGTTGTACACATAGTGAAACGCCGGAGGAGAGGGAGACGCACCGGTGCGCTCATGCGTCTACGCCGACGAGGACTTTGCACAGTTACCGGTTTATTTCTCTCTAATGTGTGTTCACTGTGCAACAAGCTGGAAGAACTTGTATTGAGCTTTATTGCTCATCACATGTGGATTGATAATCTAATGTAAGCCAATTCATATTTATAATTTTCAATTAATTATTTATTTATAAAAATACACAATCAGTAATAGTATTAACTGCAGCCCTAAAATATATGTTATAAGCATCATTGTCGTCTTCGACCAGTGAGAAAGCTCTGTGATTATATGCGGAAACGTTTGGAGCGGACCGAGGGACTCTCTGACCGTGTCAGACTAGACGTCACTGAAAATCGCTGATTCTTTTTCTTTATTCCTTTTGCGGGAGCCACGCCTGGCTCGGGTTGGGAGGAGGGCGAGTTCAAGTTCAAATTGTTGTTTGAGGGAGACCGCTGCATCAGCTCCCGTTCCAGCTGTGCGCTGCCGACCGCAGAGCGGAGGAAGCGCCGGCGCTCCGTCTGTACGATTGGGCGTTCGTGTCACATGGTTGTTTCTCTGCTGTACGATTGGCTGTTTGTGTTGTGTCTTTGGAGGAAGAGGAAAACGACCTCTTGTATCGAACTGTATCAAAAATAAACCTCATACATTTTTCATCGTTATCGGGGAAGATTTTATCCCGAAAATTTTTCGAGATCGTTTTATCGCCCAGCCCTACCATGACATATACGAAAAACAATGTGGTATTTCTGTCAGTAATTACCATTTCACGGCTTCTATTTTTCCAGTGCATCGCTGGATCTTGAACGCATCACTCAGTTGCACATTTTAGTGAGATTCTACTCGACCTGGTGGCAAGTTTTTGAGGACTACTTTTAATTGTATTTTTCAATTATCCGGCAAAGTAATGTGGACCACGGAGCTAAAATATCAATCAAACACATTTACTGACATCTATCAGGTAACAAGCTATATAAATACACATGTAAATTGATATTTTGGTAACGTCAAACAAGTACAGAGTGACCAAGTCCACGCTGCACACTGGACACAGTCCAACTGGAACTGAATCTGCACGGAATCTGTACATTCGTAGTAAATAGTATGATGACGTCATAAAGCATCTCACTGTAAATCTCATCTTTGAAAATTTCGGGTCAAAGTTGTTCGGTTTTTCACTCCTATCTGCTCTCTGTGTGGATAAATTTGGATGTAATATAAACCACAAGATCCTTGTGACATATTTAAACAACAACTTAATCATGTTCGTAGGTTGTGCCGAAGTATGTCTTCTGGATACTTTTAACCGGTTTGGACATATTTCGGCATGAAATGCTTTGGACCGTGTCTGTGATGTCTATCAAATTTGGTCGGTTTTTCACTAATTTCTGCTCCGTATGTGGATCAATTTGGATGAAATTTCAACCACGAGGTGTTTGTGACGTAGTGATTCAAACAAGACATCAACCAGGTCCGTGTGTTATGCCGAAGGTGGTGTTCCAGATAGTTATAGTTTAGTTTTCAAAATTCAGAGAATTTTTCGCCAAACAATAACGCTTATTATTGTTATTATTATATTATTATTAGGGGTCCAGCAATATGGCTAATATTAATTGTAATAATAATAATAATAATAATACATTTTACTTGTACTGTATAGTGCTTTTCAATGTACTCAAAGAAAAACTAAGATATATTTTTCATTTTAAAGATTACGATTTTCCAGCCTAAGTTGCATCCAAAATAAAAATGGCATTCTAGCATATATTTTACTGTGACTTTTTAAGGTTTACGGTGCTTAAAATGTTCAGGTTTATTTTACATTATCCTGGCATGTTTTATTGTTTACAGTTAACTTGTGTATTTCCCTTATTTTCACATTTCATTGTTGTCATTTAATTATAGTGTTGTCGTGCTGTTTTTAATTACTGCCCTTTGTATCTATCTATCTATCTATCTATCCATCTATCTATCTATCTATCTAGTAGGCCAAATAAGTCTGTGAACTTCTTTTAGTATGCCAAAACCATAACGTGCATCAAATTGTACGCAAAATTTAACCGGAAGACATACTGTACTAAACGCTTGCATTGCATCCCGCGAAGATCTCTTTAACTGCAATTTTATGTAAATTGTTTTTATTTGGATCTATGAACTTGAATAATTGTCGTCACACAAGTGTCAGCACCGCTTCAATGTAAAGAAATAAAGGGACAGTTCTGAATCTGGCACCTGCCATGGCTGAAATAAATATGTTAAGATCAGACAATTCAATAAAATCCACCAGAGTTTTCTTAATTCAAGGGGTTAATAAAAATGTAGCTTTTCCCACCGCTGAGGTCAGCCGGCTACGTCAAAACAAACCAGTCGGGGAGGAACCGCCAGGCAATGATCAGCACGCTTGCTTTGCCAGACATCCTGGGAGCCTAAGATTTGTGCCACTTAACGGTAACCGTTCAGTTAGATCCATTACCAGCAAGCCTAGTGCTCAAGAGGGACTCTTGGGAAAGGGGTGGTTGGTCTCTGTAACTCTGTTGACTCTGTAACAGTCTAGTTAGTACATAGTAAGAACTTGTAACTTATACCCTATGTACCTATAGCCACATACAATTTGTCCTGTGCATAGATTCACATTTAGCATATTCTGTATATTTTTATACATTTGTTGCTATTCTGTATTTGTGTATATTTGACTTTTTCTTATTAGCATTATTTAAATTATAATTGAATTGGAATTCATTTTTTCATTTGAATTTACTTTAATTAAATGTATTTACATTGTATTAGATTTAATTTAACATTTTTTTTAAATTTTGATTCGTTACGTTTTTTAATGTTAATTGTGTGTTTATGCATACGAAAATGACAGAAAAAACTCTGATTCTGATTCTGATTCTAAAAGCATGCAGGGTCCTCCTTTGTTGCCCATCACCATCCAAACACCACCACCACCACCACCCCCACCCCCACCCCCTACAATCTCGTTTTGGGCTGTGAAGCCAGCGGTGCGGAAGACAAAGGGGGGCGCCATCAGGACGAGAAAGAGAGAGAGAGAGGGAGAGAGAGAGAGAGACCCCCGCTCTTCCGCCCGGCTGAACTCATTTCAGGGATGATTTGCTTTGACTGATACGAGCGGCGCGGATTAGCATTAGCGCCTCTTTGTCTCTCGAGTTTGGGAGGGGAATGGGTCACGACAACCTTTGAGCTTAACGGGGGCCGCCGACCCGTTACGGACCAAACGCTGGGGTTTTGACGCCGCCAGTGTCGCTGACATCCGCGGGCGACCCCATCGACTTCGGGAAGATACGGGGATGGGAGGGATACGGCGCTAAAAGATAGAGAGACGTCAGAATAGAGAGAGGCAAACTTTCCAATATATACATTTTTATTACTCAGTTAAGGTTCGTGTACGTACCAACAAGGACTTTATGAACCTTTAATGATCGTGAGGTAAAAATCCCCTTTGACAAAAATAAATTGACATTTTTATACAATCACATAGTTTTAATTGACGTTGGAGAGATTAGCTACTTAAAATGTTATCGATACAAATAAAATAAGCTGTGGCCCACGTGGTCCCCCCCCCACCACGCATTATTTTTCTCCTGGTCCCCTGCCTCTAAAGCTACCTAATTTCTCCACCAAGATTTAACTGAATTTATTTACGATAACCCCCCCTTCACCTTCTCATTGGTAATAATTAATTTCTTAAGGGATTAAGAAACAATGGTAAACATTTGGTTACATTATCGCCCGACGTGTTCCCGTCCGTTCTCCCCCATTGACACTCTTGTTTGTTTTGGGTTTTGTTTTTCATCCCGCTCCACCTTGATAACATTTACATATTGAAATTGGATGTGCTCAGCTTGGCACCCCCACCCGATGCCCCATCGCCACCCTCCTCCAGCTGTGCCCACTATGAACTAAAAGGGGCCACTGGATGCCCTAGACCACCTAATTTGTTTGTTTTGTGGGATTTATTTTGCTTTCATTTCACTGACGGACTGTAGGTTTTGCTTTTTTTGGGAAACCTGTATTATGTGCAGAATTGGAACTTCCAGCTCAGGAAGGTACTTCAGTGTTTGGAGCCAACCATCTGGATTTGCTAATGATCACTCTCCCAAAGGAGTGCGATCCGGTGGCTCGGTGTGTGTGGTGGAGCAAAAAACACTGCAAGACTGAACAGAAGTTATCCTGTTCATTTCATTTCTCAGAGAAAATGAAAAAAATGTATGAATCGCCCAATGCAGAACTACAGAAACGTTGGCTGGTTGGGTTGCCAGGTCAAGTATATTTTAAGCCAAGTTTTTCTTTTGCTTAGAGAAAAAATGAATTCCGACCTCATATCGTGAGACGTATGGCCTCATACGCGCTTATCGTCCATAATTTAGACTGCACAAATTTCAAATTTAGACTACAATATATTAAAATAAAATGAATTTGAATGTTGTGAAGGACTGTAATGACCAAGATGGATGGGATGTAATGTAGATCTCTCTCTCACTCTGTTTCTCTCCTTCTCTCCCTTTCGCGCTCTTCTTGGTAATAATCACAGATGATCAGAGAGAGAGAGAGAGAGAGAGAGTGTGTGTGTGTGTGTGTGTGTGTGCGTGTGTACGCAATATTACACCCAGCGGCTGGAACTTGGAAATCCTTGGATCTCTTCTCAATACGCGGCAAAACCGTTCAAATTAATGAAGCTCGAAGCTCCATTTTCAAGTATTCTTTTCCCCTCTCAATTTTCATATTTGTGTTTGATATCTATTTACTATACTTTTTTGTGAAATGAAGTCATTCATCACGACTCAAAGTTTCCTATGTTACACTATGTTATGCTGTGCTTTACTACATTACCGCCTTGAACTATGCTGTCCATGTGCACTGTGATGCTTGATTTTTGGTGTTGCTGTGGCATGGTGGCCTGGCCTGGTACTGAGCTATCTACTCCCTCTCGTTGCCTGTGTCTGTTTGTAGTCTTAAATGAGCGCTGAGGATGTAATCCTACCCACCTGATTCCCACTAATCAGGGTCATGCATAAGCCCCTTAGAGGCCCTATAACCCTCCTTCCTCTCTTTCTTCTCTCTCTCTCTCTCTCTCTTTCTCTTTCTCTATATTTATTCCTCCTGGCTGTGTTCTTTTTCCTCCCGTCCCCTCTTTGAGATGGCCAGTGACCCTGGTGACCACTTGTCCATGCCCCGCGAAGGGTAAGAGCTAGACGGGAGCGCGAGAGTGTACACACACACACACACACACACACACACACACACACACACACACACTTACACACACACGGGCCAGTAAAGGGGGTTGGGAGGCGGGGCGGGGCTGGTTGTAGTAAGTGGCAGGCTGTCAGGGGCGGGGCTACACGGGATAACCGAGAGCCAATGAGGGACCACCTCCGGCGAGGGTTTCTCCCCTCGTTCAAACAAACAGGGCACAGGGACAATCAGAACTTGCTGGTTTGTGCAGAAAACACAGCGGGGGAAAAATAAGTCTTCTACGCCTCTTGCTGGCTGTTGTCGGGTCATTTGTGCACGGACTGCTCTTTATTGTGGGTAATTTAGACATCATGATGACAGCCTTTAATTCATACAGCCTTCACAGTGGCACCATTCCCCCCTCCAGTGCCAAAAAGCCTGATGTTGAGACAGAATGTTCAGTGTGTGTGTGTGTGTGTGTGTGTGTGTGTGTGGGGGGCGCAGCATGGCCAGCACCAGGCCAATTTGTCGCAGAGTCTTTTCTTCCGCTCTCCCCAACCGGGCAGCAAGCTGCGGGTTGAAATCTGCCTTTATCAGCCTAACGGCAGGAAAATGACTGCCATGTTTTGATTGGTGAGGGCATGTGGTGGGAGAGCTAATTGGTTGACATGGGGTGCGAGGGGGGAGGAAGGGGCTACTCCTGTGTACCGCCCCACAGGAGCTGGGAAGAGGAGGGGGGTGGGGGCGGGGAGGTTTGTTGTGATGCTGCCAACCATTGCTAGCATGAGACGTGTTTCAGCGATGCACCTTACGGTTTCTGCATAATGCTCCAGAGTATTACAGGAGTCGTTAGGATTCACTCGGGTGCCTGGTTCTGGACTGGAGGTCACAATCAGGGTTGCTTGACACACTGTGGCCTCTTTGATGAAGTGGCCTTACCCACAGCAGGGGGAAATTCAACTGGTTTCAGTGAACACTGTAGTCCACTCATGAATTTTAAATACGGCAAGGTACAAACTGCAACTGAATGATGAGTGTTCAAGAGACACTGGTTCTTCAGCCAAGTGCATTGCATCGATTTGTAACTAACTTTCAGTACTGGCATATCTTGCATTTAGTGTCCGGATTTGTGTTGTGCCCTGTATCCTGTAATCCAGTGGTGGTGAAGTTGATGATACAGATTTTATGTTGAAAAGTAATTGAAAAAATAATAAAGTTACAATTTTAAGAGTAAGAAGGGCTAAATGGTGTCTTAATCGTGGAGTAACCCATCAGTTGCCTAAACAATAAGGGCGTCTGTTAACGTGTTACCCTAATGGTCGCTTGCTACACTCATGCTTAACTTCATTGTCATTGCTATATTTTTGGCCAGTGGCGCTTCTGTTACACTAGATTGTAGGATAAGCAAACCGAATGGACCTCCCCACCACCTCTTCACCCCATCACTGCAGTGGCGACAACAGAGGTGGACCGATAGTCCACCTGTGAAAAACACAAACATAATAATCAGATTCCAAAATCTGAAAATCCAACCCATTTACTGCAGACACTTGAGAATTGATGTCAAAACCGGACACAACATGATGGGAACAGTTGGGGGGGGGGGGGGGGCGGGGGGGGGGGTGATAAACATAGCATCTGTGATGTCACCCACTGGTTTCTGAAGAGACAATTTGAACCCTCAAGTTTGGGTTTACACTCGCCTCATGTCCAGATATGTGGCCAGCAATTCCAAATTTGGGCCAGGGTGTACCTGGATGACATGCGTTAAAATCGTATAATACGCAAATGGTGCACACCATGCTTGAATGCGTATCCCGCGTTGCAGGGCCGTTTCTTGCTATATGTGGACTATGCAATTGCATAAGGCCCCTGAAGCCACCAGGGGGCCCCAAGCTGCCATTTTAGCCTTTTTACCACGGTGCAGTTTGACGAGCTCGCAAGCTCAGTTTTTAAACTTCCGGTATTAGTGGAAACTAGACTTCCAGACAAACCGTAAGTGTGTAGCATGTCGTGCTAGATCACTGAGAAGCGGCCCGAACATAGCTACAAATTACGGAAAATAATGTTTATTACCGCGTAATTGGTAAAACTTACTTAGGAACTTATTTAGGGGTTTGAAGAAATAATGAGAAGAAAATCTGCGAACAGAGCACAAAACCTAAGAAAGCACTGCCAATGCCTTCTGGGAAGCTCCTCGCACACCCTCTCCAACAAGTAGCCTGCTCTGTTCTGGCTTACATGGATGCCCGCTCACATACACAAGCATATCTAATCTCATGTTGTTGCAGAGCATCACTCTATCTCTGTTGTTTTGACTTTCACAAGGCTCATATCGCTCGTATCTCTTAGGACAATGTGTATTAACAATTGTGTCTGCGCCCGCGCCCACACGCAGAACACACACACACACACACACACACACACACACACACACACACACACACACACACACACACACACACACACACACCTAGCCCCCTCCACCTGCTCCTTGCAGCTGTCTGCTTGGGGTTGAGTGCAGAGCATTTTCACTAATAAAGAGAGGAGAGAGGGCGAGGTAGGGGGAGAGAGAGAGAGAGAGCGAAAGAGAGGGAGCGGCAGGGAGGGGGAGAAAAAAGAGGGAAAGGGTGGATGAGAGAGAGAAATTTGCAGGGTAAGGGAGGGTGGTAGGGAGAGAGGGAGAGAGGGGTGGGGTAGAGAGGGGCGAGAGAGGGAAGGGTGGAGAGAGAGAGGGGGGGGTGAGAGAGAGAGAGAGATTTGCAGGGCAGGTGAGGGTGGTAGGGAGGGAGAGGGAGAGAGGGGTGTGGATAGAGACGGGTGAGAGAGGGAGGGGGGGGAGCAAAAGATGGAAGGGGACTCTAAGGGAGAGCGATTTGCAGGGAAAGGCGGGGGGGGGGTGGCGGGGGGGGGGGGAAGGGATAGCGAGGAGGGAGAGAGGGGTGAGAGAGGGGGAGAGGTAGAGACAGGGGCAGGGCAAGCGTGTGTGTAAAGTCGAGAGAGAGGGGGGGGAGAGAGGGAGAGAGAGAGAGAGAGGGAGAGGGAGAGGGAGAGGGAGAGAGAGAGAGAGAGGGGCGCTGCATCAGCCCGGTACGCGCAGCCAGGACACAGAGGCAGCAGCCTCGGCTGAGGAATCTATTGTTCCCACTGTCTCCTCACTGGCAAAGCTCATCCCCCGCTTTCCCGACCGAGCAGAGCGAGTGAGGGAGAGAAGGAAAGAGAGTGAGAGAGAGAGAGAGAGAGAGAGAGAAGGGGAGACGGTGGAGCAGGATAAGAAGGACAGTCACCCGGGATTTACGACTTGTGGCAGGAGCCGGGGCGGCTGGAGACGGGAGAACCGCGGCGGGGGGGGGGGGGGGGTCACGCTGCCGGCTGTGCGCGCCCGCCGTGTGGTGCGCGGTGTGTCCGGCGACCTGCGCGGGGGCGTGTGTGCGCGCGTCTCCAGGCGTGAATTGTTGTGCGCGCGTGCGAACTGAAGGGCATTTCTCTCGCAGCCGCTGAGCGGATCTGGTCGCCGCGTCAGGAGCCATGGGGCTGGCCGGCGGAGCGACGGGGATGCCGGGTGCGCGGAGAGGGACGCTGCCCGCTTTCTGGAGGTGCGCGCTGCTGCTGCTGCTGCTGCTCTGCTCCGTCCCGCAGCTCGGAGCGCAGACCGCAGAGGACAGCAAGCCCCTCTACATCTGGCAAACAGGTAAGAAGAGAAAAGAAAAGATGCTGAGTTTGCTGGAAGAAGGATTGGGGGGGGGGGGGGGGGGGGTGAGAGCTGGGTGAATCATTGATATGAACATGTTTGTGTACAGAGCGAGAGAGAGAGAGCCAGGGGTGAGCATCATGATGATGATGATGATCATCATCCTCACCACCAACCATGTGGAACTACGCTGAGATGAGATCAAGCTGTCCAAATCAATGGAATAGAATTAGGGAAATAAACCAGGACAAAAACACAAAAGTCCAACCTTCTCTATGGTTGGTTTGTGGCAGAAAGAAATTTGGAATTTTATTTCGGTGCACATCTCTCAAATAACAATTTATATTGTGTCTAGTGTATATTCGATTCGGTATCTGGCTGGGGGCAAAATAGGAAAAGAAAAAAAGGGGCAGATGGCGATGGTGCAGACACGTGTCAGGGTGTTGTAGCAGTGGAACCTGTGCAGGTTGTGCAGCAGCGTGGTATTTACTGCAGTCTCTGTAGTGGATCTCTCATACCCTCCCTGCCTGCTAGCCTCCCCCCCCCCCCCTCCATTCAACAAAACCATGGGACACACACACACACACACACACACACACACACACACACACACACACACACACACACACACACACACACACACACACACACACACACACACACACACAGTACTGGGCTCATTGAGCACAGTTTGACCCATGTGCAATTGATGAAATGGTGTGCACACTGCGACTGTGCCTCTATATTTATTTTCTATCTCCAGTACAGTACAAAGGCATGCTGTGAAAAGATAGATATGCCTCCAGCTAAGGTGTGAGTGGGAAAGCAAAAAACCCAAACACTCTTGCAGCATTCCACATACATGTGTGTTACCGGTACTCTGTGGGGAGAATGCAACCAAAAACAAACAAACAACAAACAATCACGCGTCGCTGAATGTTAATGTGTGGACCGAGGGGGTTTCCATGTAAACTGCTGCTGTTTTTGGGTGGTGCCCCCTCACCGGCAGAGGCCATTCACCACGAGGCAGACAGAAAATGGTCCAGGCAGGGGGTGGGAAAAGGGGCTGTGGGGTTGGGGGGTGCGCACAACTTCGTCTTCAAGGATCGGCTGAAGGGTTGTCGTGTGAACCGCAGCAGCAGGGAAGGAAGGGACTGGGTGGGGTGGGGGGCAGGCGGATAGAAGCTGGCCCGCGGGGAGAGGGGCGAGGAGATCAATGTTCCATTTCACCTCTGTCTAATATCTCTCTCTCTCTCTCTCTCTCTCTCTCTCTCTCTCTCTCTCTCTCTCTCTCCCCCTCGACTCTCCCGTCTGGATCAATGCACTAGCTGGCTTGGTTTTTGTAAGGGGGGGGCCCATTCCAACCCTCCATCCCACCCCACCCCACGCCTACACCTTGCCCGTACCCGATCAATGAGTACACTCCTTGTCGTGACCAACTCACCCCCTCCCCTCTCACCCGCCATCGCCTCCACCCCCTTATGTTGCCCAGATCAATTTACTGGTTTTGGGTGCAGTCATCGATACAATGCCGGCTTTGTCCTCTTGGGACGTGGCACCTTGTCCGTAGCATTCATTCATTTACTTTTTTCCCCCGCAACAACATGATTGTTATTATTTTTCTTTTCACATCTGGGGTGGGGGTATAGGGTGGGGAGGGGCTATCCAGGTCAAGCCGGCACCAGTTACAGTTATGTAGGCAAGCCGTGGTAATCAAATCTCTAAGGCAGATTTAAATGTATTGTCGCATGTTTATTGTTGGTAAACAGCTTTATTGCCCCCACCCCCCACCCCCCCCGGACTTCCTTAATGGAAACAGAAATCCCATGCTTTCATGTTGTGTTCTCCCTCTTGCTTTCCCCGCCACCCCTCCCATCCCTCAAAACCGCCCACTACCCCTGTTCCAGCCACTGAGCACAGGGCACCAGATTAAGGATAGAGTGAACAGAACAGATTGGCCAGCAAAAGTTAACCTAGATACACCAGCGGAACGGGCATGTTTACACACACGGTCGACGCTTGGCTCAGGCAGTCAAATTCCGATTTTGCACAGAGGGGATATGGGGGGAGGTTGAGCTGAGCAAACTGTGATTCCTTTTTGGGCTGTCCTGGTGCAGTTTGGGTCTCAGTGGTCTGTCTTCTCCAGGGATCCACTTTTCCAAGTTTTTGTCCCTCATCGCCAGAATGTGTGCATGTGAACGCCGCAGGATCCATTGTGGGACAATATTAACTCAAATTAAATCTCCCTCCCTCTCCCTGTATGTTTTTTCGACCAGGAAGTGAAGATTAAAGTATGACAGGTTCATATACAAGTGAAGCTGATGACGATATGATTCCTCGACATGAACACCATTTCAATTGCAGCTCCACACCGAGCCCATGTAGTATTGTGCAGAAAGAGAGCCAAGGTGGGGAACCAGAATTTTTTCAGGGAAGGGTAATAAATTATTTGAATCATTTATTTTTGAGCAGACAAATTTGCCTCATTCGCATCTCACCTGCAGACAAATGTGTTACATTAGCTGTTTCAGAGGAATTAAAGAGGTTTGGGTGGAGGGGTGACTATCGCTAGTCCTCGCCTCCGTACAGGGGGAGGTTCAGTTTCAATGGGGCTGTGCAGTTTTCTTAGTTATCTTATGAATTATTATTTTGGGCAAAATGATCCCCATGTGAATTGGATGCATGCAAGCAGCTTACCTGTCCTACCCTACAGTATCCAAAATGCTCTGTGGGGGGATTACTTGGTTCGTATACCTTGTTTTTTAACTGATGCTTTGTACTCTGTAGCCAACCAAGCTCAAGCCCATAGCAATAAACAATTAAGCAATTTTATCCAATGCTGTAATCATCTTTTAGTCGTGTTGTGTCATCCTGAAGTTATAGATATTGTCATATGGTGGCAATTCTTTGGTGCAGATTAAGAAGACAGAATATCAAATTCTTAACTGCCACCAGCAACTGGGCTTGCAAGCATGATTGATTGATTGATTGATGATTTTTCCAGTTTGGAGCGATGGACACATGGTGCAGGAGTTGGTCACTTCCTGCCACGTGGCCAACAACAAAGGACCCCCCCCCACCACCAGAAGTGATTACACATCACTCCCTATGTCCACTCAGTGGGAGTGAGGGGGGCGGTGAGCGGGGGTAATTGACGGGGTAGCTCTCCACTGAGCCTCACAAAGAGCAAGTGAAAGGAGGGTTATTTGAGGGTTGTGACGACAGCCTCGCCGCCTGGTACGCCCCACTCAGCTGAACAGTCTGGGAAGGAGAGAGGAATAATTGTTCACCTCCCCAATAGCTAACCCCCCCCCGCCCCACTTTGTGTGTGTGTATGTGTGTGTGTGTGTGTGTGTGTGTGTGTGTGTGTGTGTGTGTGTGTGTGTGTGTGTGTGTGTGTGTGTGTGTGTGTCAGGCAGTGACCGGGCCCTTGTGTCACAGATGCTAGTGTCCGAAAAAAAGGAGGAGCCTTTACCTTCTCTTTTGTTCTCAAAGAGAAGCCCCCTTCCCGTACGCTCGCGCCGCCCCCCCACCAAAACAAAGGTGACCTTTCACCCCTCCGGGAACTGAGAGGGCGGGGGGGTTGTGGGCGGGGGGGGTGCAGTGAGCCAGTCCAAAACCAGTGACTTCTTCTTTTGTGCACACCACTTCTCTTGTTGAAAATGCTTGTGAGTGCACACGAGTGATTAAACGCTCTTTGTTTTCCTCGAAGGATACTTCAGCGTCATATTGGACGAAAAAGAGCCGGATGAGTGCTATCGAGGCATAATAGAGGCAGATGACGCTATTTCTCTTTTCGTTGGGACTCATCGAGTGCCAAATTGTCACCGTTATTTTTCTGCATTCCGCATTCGCAGCTGCTTGGTTTGGCTTGGCAGTTCTAGCGTGTGTATGTGTTTGGGTTTTGGTGTGTGTGCGCACCCTACCATGCATGCAAAGATGAAAGAAGTAACCAAAAAAAAAAAGGGCTGGGTTTTGAAATTTGACACCATTACGGTATTGACCAAATGATATTGACTCTGTGGCATTCAATACCAAATTTAGATCCCTAAGTAGTAGTTATCTCTTTGGCATCTGTGAGCCAAAAATAAAGGTTTCGCACACTAGACTATTCACACTCTAGTTTCTAAAATCGATTGTCTCTTGTCTCTCAGTGGAGATAAACGGTGGGCACAAAAGAAGAGTGACAGCGCAATGTGTTCTGTCACCAACCGTTCTACCCATTGTTTCCTAATCTAACATGCACACAGACTGCAATAGCAATACTGTGTGCACATGAGTGTGTGTCTGTGTGTGTGGTGTTTGCCATTACTAGAAAGGTGTGTTGACAGCATGGCTGTCAGCGTCCCACCTGCACTGCTATGTAATCACACAGGATTGGGGGTTCTCCCGACCAGGGGTGCTGCTCCAGCGTGTCTTGTAGGTTAACCAAAAAGAGGCTGAGCTCTAGCCCCAGTCAGGCCCATACTTTCCCTTCAAATGGGGGATAGGTAACTGTTAATGGGTTATGCGAAGCAGTGTTTGTGAAGGGTAATTCGATATTATTGTCAATATATCATTGTCGATTGATATTACGTTGATATAAGGCAGAGTTTCTGCAAAAGGAAGAGATATATGTTGTTCCTCCAGAAGAGAGAGGGAGGAGATCCTCCCTGAAGAGGAACTTGTGGCTGGGATGCAGCTTCTGGGATTCCCTCCACCACTCAGTGGGTCCTCCTCAGCATCCAGTGTCCCTACCTACAGGTAGGACCGTAGCTCAAGAGCAATGGCCTGGTCTTGTTGCAGAGCGGGTTTAATGACCGGCTTGATAAGCTGCCCAGGGCCTTCTTCTTCTTCTTTGGTGCAGCAGCATCCTCCCTGTCATCAGCAGGCATCGCTGCTGTCAAGAGGGGGCTTCTTCTTGGAGGGGACATATATTATAACCAAAATAGGAATAACATGTTTAAACAGACTATATGTTTATGAGTATTAATGTTCATACCTAGAATTACAATATAACAGTTTGACAACACATTCATTCTTAATTTAATTTACTTTCAAAGGTCTTATTTATTGTTATTATTATTATTATTATTATTATTATTATTATTATTATTATTATTATTATTATTACTATCATCATTATTACCATGACAGTCATTACCCTGCTCATCTCAGTTGTCAGTCTGGCTTCGATAGACCCTCGATTGTCTTCACTGACATATTTTAGCTTTAACCTCGGGCCCCGGGCAGAGGCCATGTTGAGCAGATGTTGTGTTACTGCGTCGTTTTAGTTGTCATTGAGATAGTCCACTATCTTCTTTATGATGCTTTTGGTGAAGTCTGTGGTCGTCCTCCTGCACTGCCAATATTGAGTTGTTGAAGAGGTGGAGGGTTGTTTTAAAAAAAGACACTTATATATTTCTCTCCAGAAAGTGCGTCTGTGTATTCAACCAGAGGGCTGTGCGACAATTACCCCTTTCCCACTGCACCAAAAACCCGGTAACGCCTGCTAACTTCTGGAATTTGTCATTAGTGGGAAGGGCTTTGCCCATGTTTCGGTCCTGGGACAAATGACCCTGCAATAGAGACGCCAATGTGACGCACGTTGAAGTTCCGGACGTTGGTGCATAAATAGACAGGAATATCCATGTATCATTCTATCATTTCACATCCCATTTAGAATCCATAGTCAAAATCAGAAGTGACTGACTTTTTTCGGCATGCTGGACCATGAAATGTTTTGAGTGTGGGGCTTGCTCTGTGGGGACCACAGTCCAGAACCCCCACGCTCCCCGCCGGGCTTCGAGGGACTCCAGCACTGCCCCCAGTCGGTCTCCGAACCGGAGTGGATCACTGATGATACGAGTCTTTTGAACTGATCTTTTGTAGGCTTGGTGATGAGGCGGATTTAAAAAAAATATTTAAAAACCCTGTTATACCTGCTGATATTGGTGTAAAAACAGTATTATTGATGGCCTCCAGTACATCAATGTCCTACCAAGATGGTATGAGATGTCGGACCTTTAGGTAGTTTGAAAGGTCCTGGGCAATAGTCCTCTGTTGCTCGAGGACCCTGTCGATCCTGACCTGCCTACTGTAGATCCCCATCTGGTTAGTCATTCTGTCTTCAGCGAGTGTTCAGGCAGATTCATGTGCGATGTTTTGCCCCATGTGGTCTCCAGGAAAAAAATGGTATTTGAAGACACTTTGTCCTTCAAATTGAAGTTGGCGTTGATGTAATGAATTGTCAGACTGATGTAAGGCTCCATGGTGCTCCATGCTTGACCATACAGTAGGTCTGTTGTGGTGACAATGTATTCGGCTGTAGACGCGTCATTTGCAACTTCCTCACGGCATTTATTATAGAGGGCAGGCAGTGCAACTCTGGTGAAGGGGCGATGCGATAGCCTCGTGTGACTCCTTTCCAAAGTGTTGACCAATTTCTTAAATCCCTGGTTGCTAACAGTGCTAACTGAGCACGTCTTTTGCGAGGAAGAATGTGATGCCATCTGTTATTTCTTTATGTCTTTGAGAGCTGGATGGATAGGCAGTTGCATTACAAAGAGTACATCTACTCTATCTCCCTCTACTTGTACTCTACCTCTACTCTATCTCCCTCCACTTCTACACTACCTCTACTCTATCTCGACTCTGACCTCTACTCCACCTCCACTCTACACTACTTCTGCTCTACCTCTGCTCTACCTTTACTCTACCTCTATGCTCCAGTGCGCTATCTCTATTCTAGCACTATGCTACAGAACCTCTCTTCTACTCTTTCTACTCTACCTCTACTCTACCTCCTTTTAGTCTACTCTACTCTACCTCTACTGTTCTTTACTGCTACTCTACTCAGCCTCTTCCTCTACTCTTTAGTGAATCTTAATCTTGATCTCTATCTTGATTGATTTGATTGTGTAGTCCGTTGATATAAAGATTGTTTGTTTTCGTAGGTGCCAAAATGTTGATTAGTGTCAAAATTACCAAAGGGCGTTTTGATCTGATAACATACCCAATGTTATGATATATTGTCTAATGGGATTTTGGATTCATAGGCAGATATGTAACAATTTTGTGTCAAATTCCCCCATATCACACAGCTGTACAGAACACCACAGCTAGTAACCACAGCCGAAGGCATAATTTTTGCTTTCATTGGGGGCAGCCCGGTCTCGTGGGCTGTGTGCGGTTCCAAAACAAAAGCCTGGGCAGGTAACCAGATTACAGCGTTTAAGCCGGGCCTCTGCTTGCCTCCTCGGTCAAATCATGTTTCCTCCGGCCAACTCACGTTGGCCCCCCCGTTGCATAATCAGACCCGAGGGAAAACGTGCCGGGGGATTGGGCTAATCACCCTTAAGAGCTTTTCATCAAAGCACCCAGATGCCGCACACTACCATGCTGTGCGAGGAGTCTCTCTGTCAACGCCGTCCCAACTCGATAATCTAGCAGGCATCCAGCAGCGATTCATGACAGTTTAAAGGGAAGTTCCACCCTAGAACACATGTACAACAGTGTATAGGAAAAGTGGGATTTGGATGGGTAAAATAAAATTGGCAAGCTTTGACATCAATGGAAGACTGAGGGTGCCAGGGCTTCACATTAATCATAAAAACCAAATAACCAAAATGATCTGGGTATTGAATATCAAACGAGAGAACGATGCAAGGGTTAAGCACTCTGAGCTTACATCGCAAATATACAGTCATAAAAAAATAAGCATAAAAACTGATCACATCTTGCTTTATGAAACACAGTGTACTAAGTCATTTATAAAGCACAATGAATGAATGAATGAATGAATACACACTAAACTGTTCCTCAATCTGTTTCTTCTTCTTTCTATTTAAACTACACCAGAGACAGACATGTGAATAACCCACGTTGTTGAAAATATTAACCTCTGTAGCTGTATCTTTAATTGTAGCCTGCTTGGAGAGCCATACAGTTTTGCAATTGAGAGCGTCTGAGAGAGCGTCCCCGTTATGCACGGTGCATTTTTTGTTTCGTTCAACAAGGTAAAGGAGAGGCACCGGGACGCGCAGCAGAGTCACCTTAAGGAAGCACGCCAGGCGTACACACGCACACACACGCACACCCCTGAAAGCACACTATTGACAGCGAGCGAATGGGTGTAAGAGTGGGCGTTAAGCGAACGTCCCCGTTATGCACGGTGGGTTTAAAACCAGGACATTTTAGTGTTTTACAGATATCGGTCGAGATTTAGGACACAGCTCGAAACTGGGACAGACCAGGATGTCTGGTCAGCGTATACCAATCACTTTTTGACGCCGAGACAAAATAGCGTGAGCAAACAGCTCATTCAGGTTTGGTGATTTTATTGTAAATTAACAAATTAACACGGTCGGTGTAAAGTTCAGTTTACAAATAAAAGGTAACGATGTTATTGTTATTCATATGCAGCTTTTTTTTTAGAGAATTTTGCAATGAGGGAGAATAATTACACATTGTGACTCCATTCCATAGTTCAGTAAGTTCCTCTGTAATAAAAGGCTGAGCAGGACATAACTTCAACCTCCCTCTGTTGTCTTTGCATGGAACGCGCCGACAGACCAGCTCCTTTTCGGCGCGCTTTTGTTGGTTTAACCACAATGAACGGCAATTCCCCCTTGGCATAAACAAGCTCCGATGCGTGCAGCAATATTTGCTGTTTAGTGCTCGTCTTCGTTTACTACTTCCTGCTTCACATGGTATTTTCTCTCTACTGCCGCCCGTGGTTTCTGAGAATACTGCAATGGACAATGCCCCGACTCTGAACTCCCGTGCGAAAGCATAACCTCCCCTAAAGACAGAATTCTGAGTGGGCTGGGCTCTATATGAGAATGTTTTGGACTCCTCATACTAACACCGTGAAAAAAATCTCCCTTTCAGTTTCGGCACTACTTTCACTCGGAGCTCTCGCTGTTACTGTATTATTCATCAGATCTAAGCAGGCAGCAGCTCCCTGGAAAAACAGTTCAGACTCAACTTGATTCTAACAAGGCCCCAGGCAGGGCACCAAAGTCAAAACATGGCTGACTTGTGCTCACTGCTTCACGCTCTACGGAGAACAGGCAAAACAAGCCCTTTAATAAATTATCCTCCAATGGTGGAGCGCAAAATAACAAGAGGACAAGTAGTTTCTCATGAATGGGGAGGTTAAATCCAGGTCCTCACGTAATAAAAATGATCTGCTGGCCTGGAACTATAGCGTCTATATCCTGCTAGCGTAAGCTTACCTACACCTACTCAGATCAGGTAGAGGAGGACGATAGAAGGTCACGTTCAATTATTCCCAAGATCGAAAAGCAGGAAGATGGATCATCTGGACATCTGAAGTCCAATCGCGGAAGCAAGAGTGGATTTTTTAATCCAATTTAAAGGCTTTTAGTCAATTAAAAGGACATCTGCCCTTTAAATTGTCCAATTGAAACGTCTTTATTAGCCCCAGACTAAATGGGGTATCCTTGTTGTTGCCCCACTCAAACCGGTACAGCTCATCTTCAGTTCGAGTTTTAAGCATCCCCCTCTGGGGAAACTCACAATCAATAATTGAACAGCTGAGCTCCCTTCAGGCAGGTGATGATCAGGTCTCTGGGTCAGCGTGGAAGAGTGTGAGAACGGCTGCGCGGTTCTTTAGATTCAATCTTAGTTGAGTTAGACCTTGGTCTGGTCCCTTCCTTTGACAAGTTTGTTTCTACTTAAATGGCTGAGGTGGGAAAATGAACACAGCTGCTTTTTGTTTAACGCTCCAAGGGTACGCCGTTACAACTTTTTTAGGATGGAATGAGCAATGCTTGGGTGGAATATCTCAGATAATACACAGCCTTGGTTGATATGCACCCAATTGGACAGATTCAGCGAAGGCTTTGGAGTCTGGGACTACACGACTCCTCGCCTTACCAAGGAGGCAAGGCAGGCTTTCCACCACAACATGTTCTTGCCCTCCACCTAGTGCTTCTCCCACTGTGCTCAGTGTCCTAGTACAGTGGTCTCTGACCTAGAAACCGCTGTATGGACCATCACCCAGCGCTGCAGAGCGGAGTACTGGTGGATTGTGGTACAACCACCTCTCTGTTCAGTGGAATGCAACCGCATCAAGGAAAAACTTGGATTGGGACGTCCTCATCCTCTGCCCCTACAGGTGTTTACATTGGCCTGAGGGTGGAGGGTGTAGTGCTTAAACTGTGATAGGATTTAAATGGGAAAGAGGAAGCAAACTTTAAGGAGGGAGAAGAAAAAAAAATTGGGTTTCTTCTGGCACTATTTTTCATTCGCCGGAGTCTACAGGGCCCGGAGTTAAGTGAGTTACAGAAGCAGGTCAATTCATCACACTTATTGCAGTCAGTGGACCGCATACTCTGAAAGGGAAAGCCCTCCTCTCCACAAAAAAAGAAAAAAAGAATTACCTTCCCTTTTTCTGCTTCTCACTACAATGCGCCATTACCCACAAAACACCAGCCAACTTCCGGCACCCACGGCGGAATCCATTATGCGTTACGAGAGTAGCAGCTGGCGTTCTCCGTTTCACTCACCAAAAACATCTTGGATGGTCTTCTGCTGGGTTCAGGATAACGGCTTTTCTATTCTAGAATGGGGCCCGGACAAGCAAAAAAAAATCAAAAACATAAAAACCGTCTTGCTTGTTTTGTAGGCGCCTCTTTTGTCCTCACATGAGCTTTTCGGGAAGGTTTTGATGATCTCGAGAATATTGATATTTTTTGTTTTCTTTTGCCCTGAGCCCCGAGTCCAAAAAAGTAAGGAAGTGTTACCTCGTTGGCTTTTGTGGGTACAAACACCCCCCGCAGACACACTCACACAGACAGACAGACACACACACACACACACACACACATTGATAGTTGTAGCAACTGTACAATCCACTCCAGGACGGAATGGATTTATTTTTTGGGTTAGGCTTGGAGAAAGACCGAGAGAGTATGGGAGGGAACACGATACATCGCTTAATTTCAGGAGCTTACCATGATTTCCAGACCTCCCCGATGTACGTCGATGGATTAAAAGATGATCAAATTTTGCTGACATTAACACATTTCTTTCACCTTTAATGCGGATGAAGAGGATTCCAAGACTTACGAGTGTATCCGCACTTTTTCATTTTATAATCAATCTCCGCTTTGTCATTGTCATACAACTTTGATAGCCGCGGGTTCAAGCATCACATGCGATTTATGAACATTCCATAATCCAGGCATTCCCAGAACTGACATTTCGAGCTCTCTTCTCCAGTGATTCCTATAACCCCATTTCTAATCTCATTTCCCCCCGACTTCCCCAGTCGGATGGTTGTGGACTGAACTTCTTTGGTCAGAGATCACCCTGATTGCAATGTTTCGAAGTGCGCCGCCGATGCCCTTTCGATTGCATTTATTTATAATCGTTGGGCGGGACTTTCCATGTTGCCCTAAATGCTGTTACTACTGGGATTGAAGAACCAAATGAAGCACAAGATGAGTGTGATTCTGTGATTCCGTCACGTCTGGTGTACACCAGAATGGAAAAGCAATGCCAAGTCACTGAAGTTTACATATAACATTATCGGATTAGGCAAATATTACAGCAGGCCGACGCATGCATTTTCCACTCGGGGGGATGTCGGAATTGTAGTAAAACAAACAGAGCGACCCTCCTCTGCACCACTCCACTTTTCTTTCTCTTTCCCCCAGTCTATCTCCGCTGCTTTGGCTTGACCTTACAGTATATTCAGTAATGGAGCGTCTCATCTATTTACAGTGGAGTTACAGCTGTATTTGTACCAGTGTGCCGGTGTGTTTTTCTCTTTATGGGGCAGGGCAGATGTTGCTGGCAAGCTGCTTTGCACAACTGGCAGGCGCTAATGAAAATAGTTATAAAACAGCATCTCTGCCAACACACACACACACGCACGCACACACACACACGCAAGCGCGTACACACACACACACACACGCACCGTCATCATTAAAACCATTTTCCAAAGCTGGTGGAATTGAGTTTTCCCCTCTGTATACCCTGACAGAGAAGCACAGTAATATGAGATTTCTGCGGTTCATTGTTTACACTAACTGTCATCCGAAAACAACAACAGTATTTCCGCTTCCCCCCAATAGCAGTAATTTGCTCGCCGCTTGAAGGGCTAATGGCAGGCGGGCAGGATGACTTGAATTGGTAAGTGTTGGTCTCCGGCTGACTGCACATTAAACAAAAGGTGGTGTTGGGTTGGAGTTTTGTTTTGTGTCTTATCTGCTTCTGAATGGGAAGTTCCTCACACGGGGGCGGACAGATGGGTGGATGGGTGGATGGAAACACGTGACCAAATGACAGACAAGCGCCCCCTTCTTTTTAGGGAACAGCTGTGTAAATGTTTAACCGTACTCACCAGCTGTCCAGCGCTTGATGTTTCCGCTGTGAGACTGGTCTTTTTTGGTTGCGTCAGTTGACCCGGCTATAGTAGTACAAGTCAACGCTTCATGTCAAATGTTGTGCTCGTGGCAGAGACCAACAGACAAGAAAACGGACAGAATCACACTCCATGCAATGATTAACCACTTTAAAATTGATGAAACAGCAGGTGTAGTAGAGTCACACAAAAGGAAGACCAGCCTGAATCAATTAGCGGACCATCGGTCTGTCACCAAGGCCCCCTAGCACCGCCAGCCATCACTTTAGAAGTGTGGGAGAAACAGTAGTGGAGGGGTGAACCGCTGCTTTCTCATTTCCTTGTCCACATTGTATGTAACCTGTTACTGTATTCGTAGCTCAACACTGACATAGCGACATCTAATATTGACGGCCTTGTCTCAATCACACAGTTGTACTCATAATTCCATACAAATTTTAAATAATTATTAATAATTGGCAAAGCACGTTCAAAGGATGAAATCGCCAAATGACATGAGTGAGACGGATGCAACAAACATCGGGCAATTAGCGACAAATCGCTACCGCTGAAGGAAGCCTTGGAAATTACACCAATGTTGCCGAATGTGACACCTCCTCCTCCACGAGGTTTTTCAGCCTTTGCAGCATAGGAGTTTGCAACATTTGCGAACTCCCACCGCTGTCATGTCAATATGAATGTGTTGTGGGGATGGTGTGGTTTAAGCAGCCACACCTGTCCTGGGTCTAGGTAACTGGGGCCCAGGGTCAGTGTGGCTGTGTACCTGTTGCTCGTTGATTGGTCTTAAAAGCAACAGGTTAAAACCCCCATCCCCACACACACTCAGGAGAGACATGCTGTCCATCTGCTCCTGAGCTTGCAAATAAATTAAATACAACTTCTATTACTAAATTTACCTTTAACACTACTTTCCAAGTCTGCATTGGAACTGTCTCTGTTTGGAGGGTTGAATCGGGGCAGACTGGCCTTTTCAGGGTCGGCACAGCCGAGCCACTGTCATGGCGGCGGCTAACGCAAACATGCACAATCAAGGGTTTTACCTTGTAGTGACTTGAGGCCACAGAGAACAACTTTCATCTGCTTTTCTTCACCTCTCTTCCTGGCCCTGGGTCTCCATCAAAGTTGTGTGTGGTTCACACACACACACACACACACACACACACACACACACACAACAGCATGGCTCCCCCCCCTCGCACGACTCGAAATAACATGAACACGAGGTACCATTTGTACCTCAGCTGTCGCTTATAGCATAAAAAAAAGCCTCCGTTTCACGCTGACAACCGTATCCGTGGTAACCGTGGTGACTATTAAATCCAGCTGTGTCTGTAATGCTGTTTGTGTACATGGTGTGCAGGTGTTGCTCTTTCTCTCTCCGTTTGGTCCAAATTGTTGTCTGCTCAGTAGGTGTCGATACAGCATAGTATTGCAATATTTTGTGTGGCGTTATTCTAGCGATACACGGATGCCATGTATCGATATTTTATGATATAAATTGCCAACATGAATTACAGATTTTGGCACTTTGAATAATAGAATCAATTCAATTCAATATATAAAACTACTTTTTCTTGGTTACGGTTTGTGCTTCCAATGGAAACATTGTGGAGCGGAATCAGCACCAGAAAGTCCCGAAGAAAAACTAAAGTGACGCCAACACAGGTTTTTCTGCTGCAGCATGAGCAAAGCCTGCTCTTGCGTAAGTGAAACCTCAACAGGTCTCCATTGATAATTCTGTCAAGAAATACTCATCAAACTCATCTATTATTGCGTGGATCAGGGTTTTCTGGCGTCTTATTGGTCAGAAAGGTCAAACTTTACATCTTCAAAGTCAATGATCAAAAGTGGAGGAAGTTGTTTCTGTGTGGAGCCACCACACCTTGTTAAACCCGTGTGTGGATGTAACCATCCATCACATCCATCTTTACTGCCATAAATATTGTTTATGTCATAGTTTGATATGTTTTGTTTACATATATAATTTATATAATTTATTAATTTATTAATACACCACTTGGGTGGCATGTGGCTGGCGAAACGGCCACATTCATGTTGCACAGGGACACTTTACTCATTGCAATCTCCTCCAAGAAGACACTTGAAGCAGGAGACTTTCTTTACTCCGCTTAATGTTAAGAGTTTAAAAGTACTATTGCATTTCCCGGTTTTTTGTTGGATTAATGTTTGTTGAAGTGGACATATTCCCTCATGGTGGTGTGCAGCCTGGGAGGTATGTTTATTTGCATGTTTTATGCTTTCGTCATGCCTATTTAGGGTTAGGTTTCTTCAATGTGATAGGAATGTGTGTTTATTGTGTATATTGTTATATATTGAACAGTTTGAATCGTCAAATGACACAAAGCTTTCTATGTTGCTGACGTGTTGCTGACTATGTCACTTCTGGTGTTGCCCAGGGGTTCGATTACAAGGTGAGCTGATTCATACTTGAGGGTGGAAGAATTACAGGAGAACATTCTTATTTTAGGTCATATCTTCATATCGCCATCCATTCAGACAGGAAATTCGGTCTCTATCGCCGGTCTCACCTCACCGATGCACACACGCACACACAGACACCTTTATCAGCTCACACAGCGCTGTGTATAAATCAGCGTGGCGCTCTGCCACTGTGAGGAATGCGTTGTGAGGGAGCAAACAGGAAGTGGGGAGGAAGGAAAGAGGAAATTGAGAAGGTTTGACAATGAACGGTGAAGCAGCAGCCAGGGGAGCGAGGGCATGACGTGATAGGAGATGAAGTTTATATAAGCACATCTTGGGAATCCAGTGTGTGGGTGTGTGTACAGTAGGAGTGTTTGAGTGTTTGTGTGTGTGTATATGTGTATATGTGTATGTGTATGTGTATGTGTATGTGAATGTGTGTGTGCGTGTGCATGCGTGCGTGTGTGTGTAGATAGAAGAAAGTTGGGGGAGGGCTATGTTTTATTGAGGTGGTGTGCGCTAGGCTGTCAGTCAAGATGTGTGTCCAGTATTTCTTAGTGGAGTAATATACAGTATGTTAATGCGATAGTGTTCTCTCTCCCCCCTCCTCTCCTCTCTTCTTCTCCCCCCTCCTCTCCTCTCTTCTCCCCTCCTCTCCTCTCCTCTCCTCTCTTCTTCTCCCCCCTCCTCTCCTCTTCTCTCCACTCTTCTCCTCTCCTCTCCTTTCCTCTCTTTTCCTCTCCTCTCTTCTCCTCTCCTCTCCTCTCCTCTGTTCTCCTCTCCTCTCCTCACCTCTCCTCTCTTCTCCCCTCCTCTCCTCTCCTTTCCTCTCCTCTCTTCTCCTCTCTCCTATCCTCATCCCCCATCTCCAGTCCTCTCTACTTCTCACTTTCTTCTCCTCCCTTCTCTTCTGTTCTCATCTGTTCTCATCTCTTTTTGATCCTCCTCTCCCCCCACTCCTCTCCTCCTCTCCCCCTCTCCTTGGTTCTGCTCCCGTCATCTCCTCCCCTTTCCTCTTATACTCTCTCTTCCTCCCTTTTCCCCTCTTCCCCTCTTCTCTTCCTCTGCTCCCCCCTCCTCCACTACTCTCATCCCCTCTTCTCTTCCTCTCCTCTCTCCCCCTTGCCTTGCTTCTCCTCTCCCCTCCTCCCCCCCTCCCCCCCTCCCCTGGCATCTCCTCTCCGCTCCCCTTGGCTGATAATGAATATAGGCAATTACGCTGTCGTTCATCTATCAACCGGGCCCTGGGAGAGCAGTTTAGCGCACAATCGTGAACCGCGCTGCAACATTTAACTGGGATAAAAAAAACAATGGAAATAATAACAAATGTGCAACACACCACGGCTGATGGATGGTAGTGACTATTAATGTGGCCTCTGATATCACAACACAGTTTAATAACCTACAAACAAACAAGAGGAACGGACCCGCTGGAATTAGCTCATCACAGCGACCCTCTCTCCCTCTCTCTTCCCCTCCCTCTATCTACCTCTCTCTCTCTCTCTCTCCCTCTCTCTCTGTCTTATGCCCTTTGTGCTTCCCTGCTCCTCTGCAATCTGGTCGGTCTCATTAAAGGGGGGGGGGATAAAAACTCCACAGCCTCAGCACAATGTGACTGCCGTGGAGGATCGAGGTGGGGCAGGTGGGAGGGGCGCTGCCGGGCTGAGCCTCCCTGGGACAATGGCGCGCTTCCTCGGCATCCCAGAATAATATCCCACCTTGTTTACGCTGGCGAGTAAGCCCAAAAGGTGGTGGTGGTTGGTTGGCACTTGGCAGTTTTGGGCTCGTTACTCAAAACATGTAATTGATTACTCATTACGCAAGTAATATTAGTAAAAGTAATAAAATTACTTTTCTTATTACTCCCTGCCAACAGGAATTTCTTACACTACTCGTCGAAGGTAATATTATGACTGTAACATGTTACTAGTAACCCTAACCCTACCCAACCACCCACTGGGATTTTGAGACCCCTACCTGCTGGGATGGACCACCGTCTTTAACCTGATGGGACACACACACACACACACACACCCACACACACACACACACACACACAGACACACACGCACACACATACAAGCAGTATGCAGGCATGTAGAACAGGCTGTTCTTTTTAAATGATTGTTGTAAACAACTAAAGCGACAAACGTTAATGTCGATTTCAGATTCACAAAAAGCGCTGGGGGCTTGCACTTGATCCCGACTTCCTTTGATTGTGCGTGGCCGGAGCTGACAGCCTTGACGGGGCTTGGACCAGTCCAGCTGCGTTGGCAAAGATTTCACCTGGAAGCGGCTTCTCAGTTTGCCAGAAAAAAAACAAAACTGATTTGGTTTTCCCACCCTAATATTCTCCTCCCATTGCTATCAAAGAGGCATCCCAATAAGACTGAGCTATCAAGTTCCACACCCCACCCTTCACTTATTATAACGCTGTTACTCCAAGAACTTCTTCTTTTCACAACGGTTGAGTAGTTGCTGGGCTACATGGGAGTTGGAGCAGGTTGTGGAGAAAGATAGAATTCTGTGCCGACCATCCCAGCGGCATGGAGAGAGAGAAGGAGGTTAAGTCCAGCTTGTGTTTTACATACTTTTAGTCTGAGAAAAAAAGTTTCACCTCCTTAAAACAATACTGCAGATTCAACTACGAAATTCCAAGGCAAAGTCCATCTGGACAGTCCATCGGCCAGTTACCTATCTTTTGACTGGAGCTGTAAGACTACAATGCTGTTAAAGTACTTTTTTGGCTTGAATTTCGTGCTATTTTCTAAAAGAACTATATTCCTTCAATATCTTTCTGCCGTCGAAAAACACTGAACAGAAATTGTGATAAGAATGAAGAAATGTAAAGACCGTCCTGCATCTCTTTATCGGTCACAGGAACTACGCTAAGACTAGTTTAATAGGTTTTAGCATGTGGTATTAGTGACAAGCTTTTATGACTGTGGATTTATGACTTGGGAATTATAAGGACACTAATCCCATATTTAGATGGTTTAAAGATTAAAGCTGAGTCTTGTGTCCCCTTCTGTTCGGGAAATAAACACCATACATCTCAGTATTGAAGTTCAGTCTCAGTCCCGGTATCAATTTCAATATTATATTTAGGCCAGAAAATACAAGATACAGGACAAAAAATGGTCGTAACACACTGTTTCACGTTCATACATTTACACTAGCTACACCACACACAGCATTTATGTAAATTAGATTATTATTATAGCTTTGTAGGAATTATCATATCAAAGTGAAGAAATAATTAACGTTTAAAAGACAACATTAGACTTTTGATGCTCTCCGTTTTAACAAATCTCAAGTCAGATTTTCTCACCTCACTGACGAGTGATGTTCCTTAATATTGGGATTCTTGGCTGTGTATCATCACCTCATTCATTCATACTTTGGCACAGGTTTATGACACACTGTAAAACTCAGAACTCCGCTGACCAGTTTAATGGGATAGCCATGGGCCTCATATTTTTACAAATGATATGCCCTTGTGGTAAGTCCGCTTAAGTGACTCCTATGAGCATATTCTGCTAGTGAACTCCGCACTGCCCCAGGGCCCAATAAATATTCCGTCAGCCATAGAGCGGCAAACAGAAGCAGCTCGAGCTCAAGATGTGTTTTTGTTTCCCTCGTTCTTCAGCCAAACACAGCGTCTCGTTTGCCTGTCGGCCAGTGCCGTTGGTCTTCGTCGGAGACAGGAGACGAGAAACTGCTGACGTTGCACAAATGTCTCTGCCTCACCGCAACAATCACAAGACTCATTGTCCACTGTGGATTCATTGTTCTATTGCTCAGACGAAGGGGTCTATGTGGTGAGTCATACATTCGATGCAGGCTGTTTGACGGCGCCGTCAAGGCAACCAAGCCAGACCGAGTCTTCTTATAGCGTTGTAGTCAAGTTCTGAGACTCGAATGTAGAGTCTCAGAACGCTGGGTGCTCCAACTCAATATCAATGAAAAAAATACTTGAGTCCGGGCTTTCTGAGGCTGAGTCAGATTCGAGCCAATACACCGTCAATACAGGCTAGAAATTGGCCACAGCAACTCAACCCGAGGCCTTTCGGGACATCGCACTGATATCTAGACAGCTCAGACATGGACACCCAATCGACTGCAATTCACCGCCTTTCATCCTTTCGCCTTTCATCATGCGTAAAGTGTCCTTGGGTCCCTTGAAAAACGCTTTAGAAATGCAAGCCGTTATTATTGCTCATTATTATCACAGGAGATAGAGATATTCCTTGTTGATTCCTAAGCGCAGCGTGTTGGCTGAGCTAATTGATTGTGTCTCCTAGAAAATACATGTTTGCACGGTGTCAGGCTTCAAATGTTTCCCACCTACACCTCAAAAGGTAAACATAGTAATTCGCTTCTCCTGTACTTGGAACACGGCAAGTTTCAAATTGGCCGAGGTAGTGCGATTCAGTGTTGCAACTGCAAATAGCAATGGCAGGGGGACTTAACGATGAGTCAATATGTCAATTTAAATGTGTCATAAACCACACATAAAGATGGAGTGTGTAGAATTCACAGAATGGACTTGGCTGAAATGAAATATAATATTCACGGGTATGTTTTTAGTATGTATGTAATGTAAGTATGTATAATCCCATGAAAATAAGAATCGTGTTTTTGTTACCTTAGAATGAGCTGTTTTTATCGACATAGGGAGTGGGTATGCTTCCCGTAGGGTGCCATGTTGCACCACCATGTTTCTACAGTGGCCTAGAACGGACAAATCAAACACTGGCTCTTGAGAGGGCCTTTGGCGTTTTTCGCAAGTTTGGCGGCCACCATCTCTTCTGCGGATGCCGCCATGGGGAGGGGTATTCCGTTGATTGCAATCTGCAACCTCACCGCTAGATGCCACTCAATTCTACACACTGCACCTTTAAGATGTGGTGTATGTGACACCTTCATATCTTATTTTTTGAGCATTTCCAATCCCCAATCATCTCCACCATCTTGTGAGGATATGGCGGAGGTAACATGAATTAGGACAAACTAGCACATCCCTCGGGAGCACTCGGGTTTCCATTACGCCCCAGCCAGGTGGATATCACTGGAGGACAGGGCAGAGCCATTCCTCAGGCGGGCCATAAAAATGATACGCCGACATCAAATATTTATGACAGATATGGTCTGAATACGATGTCTACAGTGCAAACATGCTCCCGGAACCCGCGTTTGTCATAAGGCGTTCGCAAACTGTATGTCAACGTCCAGGCAAAAACGTCCCTGGTTCGTCCACGGCGTAGTTCACCAGCCGATGAAATTCCAATTTATTTCTGTGTAGGACGGGACTCCAGAATCCAGAGTGTGGGTAGTTAAGACTCCCAGAATTAGATCGAAATATATACGTTTTATCATAGAAAGGGTAAAGCGCTTGGGATAAACCATTACATTTTTGAGGGGTGGTCCCAAGACACAAGGACACATTCTTATAGATACAAACATATTGAGATGACACTTGATTTTTTTTGCTCGCCCCCCTCCATCCCCCCCCCGTATGGGGGTGTTAATGTATTGTCTTATGGCTCTTGTGGAACATGGTCCATCATCTTCCCCGCGCCCAAAGGCAAACTGCAGAGCTGAGCTGATCAATGGATTATATCCCCTCTCTTAGCCAGGAGGGGGCTCGACGGTAAACAACTGTCAGGCTTAGCTGGGTTTATGTGTGTGTGTGTGTGTGTGTATGTGTGTGTGTGTGTGTGTGTGTGTGTGTGTGTGTGTGTGTGTGGAGAGCGAGAGAGAGAGAGAGAGAGAGAGAGAGAGAGAGAGAGAGAGAGAGAGTGAGAGACCCCCCTTATGTTTGCACATAAGGGGGGTCTGTTTGGACTTGGAATGGATGTGTGTGCCAAGGACTTCTGTTATTGCCACAAAATGGGAGATTATCAAAATGTCAGACATCATCCGTCCATCCCTCCAACCATCCATCCATCCATCCATCCATCCATCATCCATCCATTCCTCATTCCATTTATAATCCATCTATCCATCCCTCCGTCCATCCACCCATCCATCCATCCACCCATCATCCACCCATCCATCCTCCCATCCATCCTCCCATCCATCCACCCATCCATCCATCCACCCATCCATCCACCCATCCATCCTCCCATCCATCCTCCCATCCATCCAGCCACCCATCCATCTACCCATCCATCCCTCCATCCATCTCTCCATCCATCCAACCATCCCTCCAACCCTCCATCCCTTCATCCATCTCTCCATCCATGCTCTTTAGCCACAAATCAAATGCAGTCACCATACCTGTTCCTGGAATTTTTTTTTTTAATGTAAAATTTCAAGGGTTATTTAATTGTATCAGCGCTCTTAGACGTTCACTCATTTGTGTGTGTGTGCCTGCGCTCTGGTTTCTTAGCTCTGGCGACGCCGTCACGCTCCCCGCGTCGCAGATCCACCTGCTCCAGCGGCTCTCCAGCCCGATCAAGGCACTGTGCAACATTAATATTTCAATAAAGTGTTACACTAATTTGGCTTTTTTTAATATACAATAGGCACCGGGCATGTTCCTTTGAAGATGTTCACAAGGCTTGTGCCTCCAGACAGAAACAAAAAAGAAAACAGTTGGAGAGAGAAGAGAGATTTTATCAGGGTGACAAAGAAACATTCTGAAGAAATGATCCCTTAGCTTCGTCTTGAATGTATCGCGAATCTCGTTACCAGTTCTGAGGCCCGATGTTATCTCTGGAGATGAAATTGATACGATCCCCCGGGATTCAAGCTTTTCATTTGATGACACAACACATGTAGCGGCTGATGAGTTTAGCCACAGCGGCTATCATAATTACGACTAAATTACGAGTTTTTATTTCTGCCGGGTCCCATGGGTCGGACCTGGGTCCCATCTCTCTCTGTCTCTCGGTTTAGTCGACACGGGAGCAACTGAAGCGCCGCCGTTTGATCGTGAGCCAATCGACATGCACTGCAACCCCCCCCCGTCTATCCACCTATCCATCCCACCATCCATCCCACCATCCATCCCACCATTCATCTATCGCTCCATCCATTATCCATCTATCATCCATCCATCTATCTATCTATCTATCTATCTATCTATCTATCTATCTATCTATCTATCTATCTATCTATCTATCTATCTATCTATCTATCTATCTATCTATCTATCTATCTATCTATCTATCTATCTATCTATCTATCTATCTATCTATCTATCTATCTGTCGATATATCTATCTGTCTGTCTGTCTGTCTGTCTGTCTGTCTGTCTGTCTGTCTGTCTGTCTGTCTATCTATCTA